>NW_017306059.1:4273325-4285834 GCF_001594115.1 Trachymyrmex septentrionalis | reverse complement strand
ATGTGTGGCAGAGATGTAATTCTCCTACTTCCTTCCTTTCCTTTTTTATTTCCTTTTTTAATAAGATTAATTTCAAAATAAAATAAATCACGTCTCTGTATATCTGTCCGGTTCGAACGTGATATTTTATTCATTTGTTGCGTCAAACGACACTTTAACTTTATGTCGACATCGCCGCGAGTTTCTATTTTCCTTCATTCGCGCTCGTTTGACAATTTTACAATTTCGCGCGGGAGGTGGTACAGGTTTATAATACGTCGTATTTATAATACATTTCAAGCTTTATGACCGAGCAGCGCATCTCGCCGCGAATAGTTTCTTCCACACCCGACGCACTTTCTCGTTCCCGTCAAACTTTACTTTGTGCGAGTCATCGCTCATAGAAATTGATGCGTCGATCTATAATAAAATATTATACCACAATGCAAATATAAGAGCAAAGATATTTCGCAAGAATACTCGTTTCTCTTTATAAAAATGAATTAATATCACAAACCCACGATGACACTGACGTAAGAATGACAAAATTTGCATGACGTAAAATTCATTAATAGTATCATTTTTAATCAGAATTAATAGTCATTTAACATTTATTTTTTTATTTTACTGAGACGATCGCTGAATTCAAATACAACGTAAGATTGCACACGAAGAAAAATGTTTGGATGAATTAATTGAAATTCTGATAAATACTAGAATTCTAATTGAGATAATCAGTTAAAAAAGCAGACTTAATCAGAATTTGGATCATTTTCCACCAAAGATTCCGTGAATTAAATCAAAGATTTTTCTTCATACATACACATTTAGTGTGCACTTCATTACACGTGAAACACAAAGTTGCGGACACGTTTAGTTCCATTACATGTAATTGTATTCAAGTCATATATTGAAGAGGGGACCCAAGAAATGATTGAAACGTCTATTATTTATTCTTGTGTCAAACAATGTACTCGTGATTATCTAGTGACGCCTCGTATTAGCATTATTACAATTTCATCACTGAATACTTGCGTTATATTTATACACTGAAAAAATTCCTAGTTGAAAATAGACAAAGCAAAAAATTATAATGGATTTAACCAGGAAATTCGGATTCGTCCATCGTTTTCCAATCAGAATTCCAATTAATATAATCAGATCTCTTTTTCCAGTGATATATCTTCACATTGCAAACGCACAATCGAAGTAACGAAAAGAAAGATCTATCGCAGCGCGAATTAAGAAGAGCACGTTTTAATCGTCCCGGCGTATCAATGCTGTTTAATTTAATTATTAGCGATCGGGCAGTGCTATCGACTTCACTGGAGATTAATGTAATGACGACTCACACGGACGAGCGATCCATCATCGGTCGCGGTCGTGCGGCCCCGGCGCGGGATTTTTGTTTCCAATGCCACGAGAGTCAGCCTTGCCGAGTCTCTGGAGCCGTCGAAGATTATGCACGGATGGCGAACGCCGCGAAGGTGAGGTGTGCAAGCTCGTAAGGATACTTGCTCCGCACACGCTCTGTCCAGAAACCCGCGGAGTATTACTCGAGCGTCCATTGCCATTGGCTTTGCTCTCGCGCGCGCGTTATTACACAGTTAGCTCTATCCACGGCGCGAACCATAAATCACGAGGTACGATCCTCGGCGCTAACGGTGCTTCGAAAAATTGCGCGGACGTGCGCGCGACCACGGTTGCGCGCGATCCACGAAAAATCGTTACTTCGAACTCATCAGCTGATCGCCCGGTGTAACACACCGTGAGAACGGTGACTCTAATTGCGCAAATTACGCGCCTTTGTGCGACCGCCACGGATTATTAATATTCCCGTAGTTATGTATTGCGTCTACGGACGAGTACTCTCGCCGCGAAGGACGCGTCCATTAACCGAAAATACCGAGAAACCAGCGGCTCTTGCGCCAGAGTAAACGCACTCACGCACGCGAGAACGTGCGTGGAGCGAGTGACAAAGGAGCGAGATGACACGCGCGGGAAGAATTATTTTGTTCGACTATCGCAAAATTTAATTGGATAAACATCGAATCTCGAGAAAAATTTTGTTCGACTTGAAAATAATTACCTAGGATATTTAAGCATAATGGACAATGCTGCAGAAAGAGCGTTTTGACATTCTAGCAATCGATTTGAGCGTCTATAATAATTATTTCGATGATCCAATAAAGTTATTTTCAGATCTGTATCTAGCTTTTTAGATATTTCGGCAAAGCCATCGTTTTTGTGTGCTGACGTGAACTTTTCCTCTCTCTCTCTCTCTCTCTCTCACCAGAGGATGGAGTTACCGCGAAAAAAAGAAATAAGAGGCAAGTTTACGCCACTGTCGGTGCGCGCTAGTTGTATGCAAATAGGACGGGATAAAAATTGATCAACGTCAGCCACCCGATGAATCTCCGAAGCCAATCAGCGTGTCTCATTAACCCCCCGCCCCCATCGAACAGTGCCCGTCAGTTTGGTGGCGAGGCGTCCCGCTGCTCCGGGTATACTCCAGGCTACGAGCGAGCGGAACGGCCTAGCGGAGCGCCGTTTGCGCGGCGTGTCGCAGAGCGTGAGAATCACTGCATCCCAATTGATCCTAGGGTCAATGAAGCTGTTGAATGATGACCACTGACAGGTGCATTCACAGGATTGCGCATAATACCGCGCAAGAGTTGCCTACGAGTTTTCAGCCGTTGCCTGCCTGTCCGTTCCCTCCACACTCGCCTTCTCTCTTCTCTCTATTACCCTCTCCGGGCTCGTCGCGTCCTCCGGCACCGTCGCTCCTTCGCCTTCCGCCTCCTTCTTTCCCTCTTCCCAGGGCACCCTCTCTCCATCTCACTGAGTGCAGTGCCTGGCCTTCCCACCCCCCCCTCCCCCCGCCCCCGTCCAGGGAGACGTGCAGGAGAAAACGAGCGAGCGCATTATGTATACGCCCGCATTATCCGTACAACCGCGCCGCGATCGCTAATTGTCCATAGAAATCGAAACTGCGTTCCTGCAAGTCACCGCGCGCTTGTGCGCGGCTTGCCCCGTCCTCTGTCCTGCCCGCCTGACTCATCTTTTGTTCGTAGGAGATTCTCAACCCTTCCATCTCCGCGTCATTCCGAATCGGAATGATGCGGCGCGAAGGTTCCGCTCGATCGACAAATCGCACGTCTGTCTCTATCGCGTCGGGCACTCGTAATTGATTTATCAGCGCCTCGGTTGCTGGGCATATATACGTGGTGCGGCGCTGCCCCTTTATATTCCAGCCGTTAAAGGCGCTAACTTAACGAGCAGCCAGCCACCCCTCGCGTACGGAGTGCCGATGTGCCGTGCCATGCCGTGCCATGCCATGCGCGGTGCAAACGTGCAAACGTGCGCGCGCTTAAAGCTTAAGTGGTACAAAGCTGTCCGCGATTGACGCTACGTTCGCACCCGCCGGGCGTTCGCGCACCGGTAAATGCAGCCGATTCATCATGGAATCATTCGCGCCGGGGGAATTCATTTATATTAATGAATGACTTATTAATCACGGCCCGGCACGACGAGAGCCGGCTGTGCGGCGATGCGGCCGGGTATCGGCCGTAGCCTCCGCGGAATATCAATTATTGTTCTCTCGCGGCCGCAGCGGCCAACGCGATTCCGAAGGGAAAACGATGCGCCGAGAGTCGGTCACGCGTTCGAATCATCAACAATTCCGATCCAATCTGCAGTTTGAGTATACGAGGGAAAAGAAAAAAAAATCGCTATCAGTAAAATGACGTAAATAACGTCGTGTAATAAGTGTTAAAAATTGGTGTGCGCGCGCGCGCGCGCGCGTGTGTGTGTGTGTGTGAAATTGATTTATACTTTAGACCGTCTCGCAAATTTGATTTGACAGCTTCCTCTCCTCGAGTCCCGTTGCAACAATATTCGTGACGCCGAGATATGATACCGCGAAGCGACGTGGGCATCGCTCAAGACGAAGTAGAGATAACAAGAATTCTTTTTCGAGGCCGTATTATATATCAGGTACAAGGATCTTCGCAGGATTTAACTACGTGACCCTGCCACGGACTTAGAGACGCAAAATGCGTCTGTCTGTCTATCGACATCGGCTTCGACATCGGTTCATCGAGGTTGATTAACTCCCGATACAGCGTGAGAAATCGACTCAAGACCAGATGCTCCCCCGTAATGTGATACGTGTACGCGCCAGCTAGGCCCGAAGTTTCCCACTTCGCCAGCGCGCTTTTCCACTTCCGAGAGAGCGCGCGTTACGTCCGTAAGACGTAAACACGCGCGCGGTAATTTATCAGACGCGCGGAAATGTTTTGCCGGTCCGGGCCGAGCCGGTCATAAATCGGCCGGCTCGTATATAAATTTCGGCGCGTCAATAAATGTCGGCTAAATGTCGCCTTGTAACAGCCGTCGCACCTAACGCTCGATCGATCGAGCTTCAAGGACGAGCGATTTATGATATAAGGATACATAATATCCTTGCGTGGGACAGCCGCCGGTGAAAACGGTACGAGACGAATCCTTCTTCCTCGAGAGATAAAAGGAGGATCGTAGGTGCTTTCCGCACGCAGGCTGCTTACGAGCACAGCTGTCGGGCTGCCCGTTGATGACGGGAGAGCGAGAAAGATGTTTTCGATCGCACAGCCGTCGCGGTGGTCGAATTGTAATGGACCGCAATTATCCGTGCGTCCATTCACGTTGCCTCGGTCTAAAGAGATCTCATTATGCCCACCGCTCCTGGCAGCAGAGCGAGAAAAGGGTTGGCCATGAATTACTACTCGGCGCGCAAGGGGTTGACCGCTTTATACAACCGGGAGCTGATTAACGGTGCCCCAGGACACTAACGATCTCGCGTTACCGAGATATAAATGATGATATTAACAATCTTATAAACCGCATCGTGGGAGTCGGTCGAAGGTGAAACGCCGTTACTGGCTGGAGTAATTAAGATCTTAATTAGGTATTCATTCGCGTACGTGAGTGCGGCTCAATCCTTCTATTCCCTTCCCGCCCGGCCGGCCTGCCTGCCTGTCCGTTTGCCTTAAACACATCGACATCGATGACACGGTAAAAGTTTCATAAATCTGCGATCGTCTCGACACGGGGTAAATTGCGTTGTTCGCATCGCCGCACGTAAATTTCTTTATAGCACGTAATTCAATTACCGATTTGCTGGGAGTATAATTTCACCGAGAATGCCGTGTCATTTTTTTTCCATTGTTCTCAATTCGATGTCAGGAACCGTCACCTGATACGACAGTATTTTGAAGACGTCAAAGTTATCATTAGCGAGTTTTCGACGATTCGTGTACATTGCGTTGATCGCATTAACCTTTCTGCGAATTTATTGAATCCAGACCGAAGCGAATCCGCACCGTGGAGAGATCGGAGTGCGATTTTTATTTCTCCGTTTGCGTGAGGAATTTCAACGATCCGATTGTCCGGCTAACAATGCGAAGACCCGGGATACCGGCGAGCGGCGAGCGCCATAATTCCGACGGCACTGGGCGCCGAAACGTCGGGGTAATTAAAATATTTAGACGGGCGCGAGGATAGCACGTGAGCACGTGAAAGCTCGCGAGGCTGCCTCGTAGTGGGCCGGATAATAAAGTAAGAGGGCCGGAATGCCACTCGATCGTATCAGCGACGACTTTTATGCTTCCTTATGCCGACCACCACGGTGGCCGTGCGGAACGCCATGACGCTCGACGTCTCGTAAACAAGCCAATCCGAGTCCGGCAATCGGCTTTATTCCGTGCGGGATAGAGACACTTTAGGGGTAATGCGATACCCAGGGGCACGGAATAAAATCGAGATCAATGTCCGTATCTCAGGAGAGCTCGAATAGCAGGGGGTTCGCGTAAACGAGGAAGCGGGATGTCGCGGAGATGTTTTATGTATGTACGTCGAAAACGGAATAGAACGCATACACAGCTGAATATTATAAATCCAAAGGAGTCATTTTTTTTTTAGTTATTTTTATTTATTTAGTATATTATTTCTTTATAACAGTGTCCAAATGGATTCCAGTTCGAATCATATTGGACCACCCCAAATGAAACGAAACATATAGCGATAATCTTTTTATACATGTATAATATTGATGTGTACAGAAGCTAGAGAAAATAATGTGAATACGTGAGAAATATATCACTTGTATTATTATAAGAAATTAGCCTATTATTGTCTTTAATACAGATTATATTTATATCCGTGTTGGAATAGTATCCATGCTTGGAATAATGTAGCAACTGATACAATGCAATGTTACATCATTCTTTAAAATACATATCTTCTAGTAAAATAAATATATATATGTATACACATACGCATGTATACATGCATACAATACAGAAGATGGACAGAATAATATAAACATCTGCAAAGTACATTATTCATTTTACTACTTGTGTTATTGCTAAAAGGTTGACTTATTTACTTTTAATATACATTCTATTCTTATTAGAATATATATATATATAAATAATATTTGTAATATTAGGTTGAGTAAAAAGTCATCGCGTATTTTTTAGCTCAAAGTTGTATATACAATATCTTCGTCAGTAATGAATGAAATTCAAATTAAAAAAAAGGGTTTTAAAGCTTGAAATCTCTACTTTTAAAAGCTTATCACATTTTTTAAATTTATATGAGTTTGATAATTTTTACATACCAAAAACTACGAGCTGAAAAAGATGAAAAATTTTCTTCTCACTTTGTGGATTTGTAACGTGTCCAAAACGAATTTGAGAAAATTTTCGATTACCTATCGTGAAAGCTTGATACTTTCCCTACAAAATCGTTTTTTTTTTAATATTCCTACGACTTTTGATTACTGAGTTATCGCGGATTAAATAAAAGAATTATTTTGACTTTAATTGCTCATAACTCCATTAAAAATTGTCGTATCGTATAATTTAAAAAAGAGATTTTTAAAGCTGAAACTTTACTCTATCAAGATATATTTATATTGTTGGTAAGAAAGTAATTGCGGTTTTTACTGATAGATTTAAAAAAAAACGCGATGACTTTTTACTTAACCTAATATATTCTTGACTGAATGTCTCTCTAATTCGGAGATAACCCCTTTCCTGCGTCTGTAAAAAATCTTTTCGCTCGTAATAAGCGCTACCTATATTTCTCTATACGATAACTTACCGAACGCGTCACGTATAACAGCGATAGCGAATGGCCGCGCGGAGAACATGAGAAAAGTGACATACGTGCTGCCGGAGGCGTGGCCGCGTGTGTGAATTTGATGTTTGAGTTCCTCGTACGTGCACCTGGTCGTTACCTCCGTCCGTCTCATCGGCCACGCTTGACTGACAGCTCCAAAGGATAAAACGTACATAAACACAGATACGGCGCGACTCGCGCAACCTCGCGTACCGTGCAATTCATCTCCTCCACGCGAATAATCACTAGCGCGCCGATGAAATTCAATTTCCGTCACTTCCGTGGAAGACGCGTATTCTGAATCGCGTTCATTAGGCACGTCGTTCCCAACCCCTTGTCCGTCGCGTGACGGGGCAGAAGATAAGGAGGAGGTAGGGGTGCTGCGCCTGCGATGCTGCCTGATGTTAATAAAAGGATACATTGACGCTCTCGCGCTATCAGATCGCTGGGAAAAGGGCACGCATTGCTTCTCGGAACGCGCCATGTCTCTTTAACGCTTCGGACAGATGGGAGAAGATAAAAGAGAACGATGTTACCCTAATTATCAAAGTTAGGAGTCTCTTCCTAATAGTATATACAGCGCTAACGGTCTTTTCGATCAAATTTATATTGTTAGTTTTGTCGTAATAATAAAAGAAATATTCAGAAGGTGAGAAAATATTATACAATATATTAGAGATAAAAAAAAATTATAAATAAACTTTACGTACAATGGATACAAATCAGATATATATCTATAATATGTCTCTTTTATTTCTAACATTTAACATTTATATTCCTGTTCCTAATATTTCTTCTATTATACAGAACCATACTTATTATGCGATGTAATATTTGATTTTGTAAATATATAAATTAATACATAAAATCTTTTCAATCCCCTTTCCAATCTTGACGTTGTATTGAAATTCTAAAAATAAAGTAGAAGTGGAGATTTTTGAAATTTTTTGCAAGAGAGTTAAAGTATTTCCCGTAAAAATCTATCATCTATCTCGGACGTTTTAAATAATATTTATCTGGAAGATGTTATCGCCTCATCCTTGTAAACCGATGTATTCATATAAATGCGTTGAAAAGAAAGGCGTCAAAGTTTATTCGCATTCCACGTCGGTGTAATTTCAACGACCCTCGTCACTTGCCGAGGAAAACGAGAAAGACAGCAGAAGGGTGGTGCGAGAGGGGGAGAGGGGCGAGGTTAGGGAGGAGGGGAGGGGGGGATGATGTGTTAGGGAGGCTAGATGAGGCAAGTGCTCGGCTGTGCGATTCGCAAGTAGCGATTATCGGGGTAACGCGAAGAGTCGTTAATTATCGTCGGCTCTCGCGCCTCTCTCCGTGGCCGTCGCGAGGCCTCGCGCTTTTAATTGCGCCACGACCCATTTCACCGACAGGTGTTTAGAGCCGTAATGGGCAATCGTGCCAATGGAGTCGGACTTACTTGGAGCTGCGGGAAGTGCGCGATAACGCCCCGAAGAGGCCGGGTCGGAAGAATGCGAGAGCGCGCAAAGCCCTGCGAGAGCGCGGACTCCTCGAAGAAGCAAGAACTTGTAATGAGATATAACTGTTTCGCCGTCGTGAAATCTGTTATTGTTTATTAAGAATTGCTTTTTGCGAGTGCTACGTGCGCGAGCACGTACCGGCCGGCTGGTTAATGGAGAAAGAGAATTGAACGTCAATGCGGCTTGGTATTCGTAGACTTGGTGATTAAGACCCCCGCCGTAGAGCGTTCCCATGTTCGAGACTTCCGTCGTATTCAAGCGGCGCGGGTTGCTTCCCATTTCATAGCACGTAGTTAAATACGTTTTGTACAACCTTAGAAAAAAATATTTCAAGCTTGATTTATATGAATGTACGTAAATAATGGTAAGACTAAAGAATTTTAAGAGAGAAACAATGGCAAATATAATACATATATGAGCAACAGCGCTGTAATTGATAGATGAAAATTAAATACATTTTATTAATTGTGTAAGCGAAAAATATAAATCAATTAATGTAGAATGTTTCGACTCCTCTTAGAGTCATTCTCCAGCTTATAATTAGCGATTCAATTTAAAGTGTTATTACCCGAATTTTTTATAGAATTTTTACAGAAAAAAAATCATCCTTGTAGTATACAGTTTAAATTTACCTGCTATTTTTAATTTTTTTCATCATACAACAGACACTTCGACAGCAGCTTCTATTTGAAATGTTATACGTACAGTGAACAACAATCGGCTTGTTTTCAAAATGCATTCTTCAATCTTGACGAGGATCGATGCACCGTGAGCGAATTGATCTGAGCGAATTGATCAGGGTCGCGCGTGGGTGTGCGATCTTTTGAGCAAAGCCGCGCCGGAGATTATCTCCATTATCTCGCTCTATCGCGCACGATCCTAAGATCTCACCCCAAGATACGATCGCGAGCACAAGCGATCGAGCATCTTTGCTCGCGCGCGGTACAGAGGAGGGCCAGGATCCAACCGTTCCATTACGATCTTACAGGTCGTGCTATACTCTCCTCTGTGCCTCCTTCTTATAAACAGTACTGCTCTCCACATACCGCGATCCTCGTGCTCGACGATCGAACGTTTGACTACAGCAACTTGGGTCATCTGGGACCCAAAGCGAAAATTTTAGACGACTGTATAATCTCTGCGATTGCGGTTACTTAGATATGAGATTCTACAAATTATAAGTAAAAAGACTTCAAAACCTTCCTTTATCAGTCGCCTTTATCAGGGGATTCACTTGTATTTTGTACTTCAAATAGGACAGGATAAAACTTTGCTGTAGTTTTCGTAGCTGTACAGTTGAGAGTTAATAACTTTTTATATTTATCATTTTTTTTTTTTGTACGATGATGAAAGTAATATTCAAATAATATTCGAATAAAATTTGACATGATGGTATTTTAAACGTCTCCAAATCTCAACATCTCTTGTTACTCATCGTTTAATATTCATTTAATTTTCACTTATACAAAACGAGCTGCTTTGAATTATTACTTTCGATTTGAAGTAAAATAATATTTATTATCCACGCTGAACGTGGAGAGAACGTGGAATTCGCAAGTCCGCATAATGTCATGACTAGAGAGAGCGTGCTCTCGAATCGTCGGTGGAGGATTTAGCCGATTCGCCATCATGCATCAGTGTATCGGCGCGTCGTCGAGATCCGCGATATCTGCTTGGTGATCTCCTGACGATTTGTCAGCGCTCGACTGGCCGTGTACCCGCCTTATCGAATATGTATCGGACACCGTGTGTTTACTGCGATGAGCTTTCGTATGCACGTATGCACGTATGCACGTGTACGTAGCCGATCGGATTACCGGCGAGCGATACACCGAGAGAAATCGCCGATTTATTCCCCTTTGATTGATTCGAATCTCGACTCATTTTTCGAGTGTTGATTTGTGTCGCGCGTTGACTATAATCCAGATCGTAATAATCTCTTATCTTTTATACAAAAAATTAAGAGTAGAATTAGGTAGGATAACATTCTAATTAAGTTATAAAACAAAATTTATTTCGTACTCTCTAAATTTCTTGGAGTAAAAAACTTCACTCGAAAATGGATGATGATACTGTTGAAGTGACTTTTCATTCATGTGAAGTCAGTTCTTTATGTTGTAAATTTTGTCACTCGTATAATTAAAGATTTTTCACTCGTAATTAAAATGATTGGTGTTCTTTTCGAAATAAAAGAAACATTCAGTGTTTCAAAAATTTAGAAAGTAGATTGTTCGAATAATCTACATAAATAAATTTGCAATTTTTGTCGCTGTGTACAATAATACCGTCTAACAAAATAGACTCTTGCGTCGACGCGTTACAGCTAGCTCGTTAGATTCCAGGTTTTTTTTCGTAACATTAAAACCAGTATCTGTGGATAGAGCGCGCTATCTAAAATTTCAAGAACAAGATGCAGCTTCGATCGTATATTTGTTACGCGACCAGGCTTCCGATATTAGAACTGGTCGTACGTTTTACTATTTATGTAGTTAGTCGTTACGCGTTAGTCACATTACGGCCCGAAATAATTTCGGGACCACACGATAAACATTCTCGTGTCGACCGGTTCTCGTTATCTCGACTGATGCCCCCGATGTGGAGCTCTCCGATTATAAAAGATTCGAAGCGGCAGACTACGATATTAGCTTCTCGGGGCCGCGGATGAAGTGGTATCCCTTGTAAGCCTAATTTTCTTCGGAAGGCAGCTCATTTGAAATTCAATATGGAAAAAAAGGTCAGACTAATATTTTTCAAGAAGATACGGACCTGTTTCTGTTAGTTCGATCGCAGTTACAGATCGTTTGAGAAATTTCAAAACCGTAGTTGAAACTCTCTCTCTCTCTCTCTCTCTCTCTCTCTCTAAAAACTTAATATTAAAAATGTGTACTTCTAAAGGAGCGATCTAATCGCCATCAAAATAAATTCAAGTAAAGATCCATCGGAAAGTCTGCTTCATAAAAGATTGCAGTAAAATAGAAATTTAGATAATAAGAAGCGTGAATCGATCTCATACGGAGTCCTATTGACACTTTCCACGTTACGTCGTGCTCGGTATACCCAGATACACGAATTCTTAGATCAAAAGCTTGGCGCGTCTAGCGTCTCTCTCGATAAAACGAGAGAGTGCTACGCTACGGCAGAGCGCGCCGCCGTTTAAATACTGGTAATAGCGCTTAATACATCGCCGGCAGATAACAATCACTGGAGAAACGCGGCGATACGCGGGCCTCTTCGGAGTTTTACCTGGCTCTATCTCGCTAGGGCCCCGTACAAACGATCGCGAGAGGAATCGGGCGTAGAAGAGGCTCTTCCCCTTGGCTCGTCTTCGATTTCTTTCCGTCCTTACGCCTCCCATTCCTTGCCCTTCTTCTCCCTGGACAGATCCGTCTCGCGTGCGAGTCGCGAGATCGATTTCTTAGATGCGCCCCGGCGACGCGCCGAAAGGAAGTTCGTGAGATATACAGCCGGGACGCGATCGAGCCTTGATCTCCGGAAGACGGGAAAGGAAGGGTGGGAGGGAGGAATATTGCCTGATATTTCACGGCATAATATAAATTGCGACCCGGCTCACATCTCCGTCCCCGCGTGATTTTCTTCTTAGCGCAGAATATCGGAAATCGATCTTGACCTTTTCAGATTTATCGCTCGAGTCTCACGACGAGCCGGAGCGGAACTACTCAGAACTTTACAGTGTCACGCGAATGCTGCGCCCTTCTCTCTTCCACGACGATTCTCTCGCCGACAATCGGAGCAGTCGTAAAGTCTCACTATCGATCGTTCGGCGCGAGAGACGCGTACGTCGAAGGGAAGCGCGACTGATTACACATTTCCGTCACGGTGGAAAGGAGAGTGACGCTGTGTGTGCGTGCGTGC
>NW_017306059.1:4262323-4273225 GCF_001594115.1 Trachymyrmex septentrionalis | reverse complement strand
TGATTACACATTTCCGTCACGGTGGAAAGGAGAGTGACGCTGTGTGTGTGCGCGCGCGCGTGTGTGTGTGTGTGTGTGTGTGTGTGGATGGAGAACGATGACGATAACGGTGACGTCGTGTCACTCGCGAAGAACGATAACGCCGCGGCACAATGGACCCCAAGCCGCGGTAAATTATCGCGTACGTTCCGCGTTAGTGCCGGCCGCGTTCGAGGAATCGCTCGTCGCAGCCCGTAATTTTCGATGTAATAAAGAAACGCATATATGGAGATTCCATTACCAGGCTCAGCTGTTTCAGGGTCGCGGTGCATTAAACAAATTTATACGGCACCTGACTGTCATAAAAGACACGCGGCATGCCGAGGCGCCCGTCATCGCAACCGTGCTTTCGCCGCCGTTAAACGCGCGCAACGGGCAAGATCGTCTTCATAATATCGCGTCGTCGTCGATCGGCGGAAAAGAGGTGAGAAATTAAACGGGGGGGGAGGGGAGGGGGAGGGGAGGAGTTCGATCGCGCGGACGAGCGACGTGGTGGAGATCAATGCGACGGCAAGGCCCCTCCCCCCCCCCGCCCGCTGTCCTTATACACCCCGAAGATGAAGGGTTATCGCGCGGAGACGCGAGAGAGTGCGGGCAGGTCACAGAGAGGTCAAGAGGCTGCCGGGCACGCGGGGTTGACGGATAAACATAATGATTTAATGACCATTTCGTACGCGAACGACACGAAATTCTATGATCGCGGCGCCTAATGACACGGCACTTGCCACGAGGCTGCAATTATTTTGCGGCACGTTGGATACGCGAGTGACGTCACCACCGGTGTCTTCTCACGCCCTATGACCAACCGACCGATCGACCGACCGCGATGGGGAGAATACACTCTGCCTAGGAGCTCGTCCGTTAACACTCGCGCCAAAGCGAGCCTTTTTTGCTCTTTAAAAAATATCGGTATGGATTAACACCACGTGCGGTGTTTATTTCATTTTCACCATGTCGATGTTGACATAAATACTAAGTATAAGTGTGGATTAATACTATTTGATTTAAAACTCACGACGTTAAGTCCACACCACGTTGGTGTTTACATCGAGACACGGCGAGAATTACAGTTTTGACAGTTGTGGTGTTAAATCCACACCCATATATTTTAGAATGCGTTTCAATTCAAATTCCAATTATTACTATTGAAATATATAAAAATTATTCCCTGGATACGAAACACATTAAATTGATGATATGTTATCTGCGATGTTAAATTTCCAATTTATGATTGCGTTTCAAGTTTAACAAATCAAATCGACTGTTTATAGAAGTAAAAGTTTATAGAGCTAAAAAAATTTACAAATTTGCATATAAACATTATTAAGCGCCAGGAACTGCTTTGACTAGAAATAAGATTCTTTTTCTTATTCTGATCAGTCTAAGTTTCACTTATAATTGTTCAGGTACATTAAATTACGTGAGTTATCGCGCTGTCGAATCACTGTTCATGTATTATTACCCTTCATATTAATCTCAGGAATGCCAAAGTCGAGATAGAAGGGGGAACACTGGCGTAACTTCCAGCGCAGAGTTTTTTTTTTTATCAAACCGCGCTCGACTGGCAATCGCGAAACTCACTCGAGCGTCGCGACAATGCGTGGCATCTCGGATCGCTTCGATACGTTCGGTTGCACGCTTTAGATAATCCTCGAAATGCGCCCGTGGCCGCGGTCGGCTTGCGCGAGGTTACGCTCCAGTCTCGACCCCTTCCAGGAGTCGGGGAACGATCGCGATTCTTCTTGCGAAGGAGAATCTCAGCCGTGCCGGGAATCTCCGTTCCCGAATCACGTATCGAGATTCACTGAAGCTTACGACCGGGCATTATCGCGCCCGCCGAAAGAACGGAACGTTCTTTCGCATAGAAATTTTTACGACGCGGAGCAGTCGCAATATCGTTAATAGATTAATCCCGATCGTAAATGCAGTAATTTTTGTATCGATTTCGTTGTACGATCCGCGAATTAAATGCGCATCTTCCTAATCGAGTCGACCGGCGACCTACACTCTAAATTCGTAGTAATGAAATTTCACTGCATTAAATGAATATTTCAATACAGGCATTAGTGGCAATTGCGCCTAATGTTATTGCCAGTAAATTTTATCGCAAGATGGGAATGGAAAATCTATTCGATAATTAGAGTGAAAAATTTACTCCAAAAAAAAAAAAAAGTGAATTTGGAGGTTAAAATAATGATCATTCCAAATCCAGATAATAAAACCTACGGAGATAGATTTTGAACAGAGCATGCTATCAACCTATTAATCTTATTTTTAATTATTATTATTTTATTTTTAATTATTTTATTCTGTCTCTTATATTTAAGTCATGTGTCTCAAGATGTGATCTCACCTGTAACAACAATGACAAATATACGACAAACGGTGCGCTATGTCGCTAATTCACTCCTTGCAGTAACATTCAATGCATCTTGCAGTGCATTATCAATTAAACCACTTCGAATGAATTAATCCACTCCTTTAAGAGTAAGAGTAGACAGACTAACTTCAAAACGCAGTGAAAATCCATACTTACCAATGGTAAAGCAATGATTTCCTGCTAGCAGTGAAATTTTCATTGCTACAGATTTAGAGTGTCCAATATCGATTTTTATCGTGTTACGTGATCCGGCAATTTTCATGAAATTAATGCTCGGTGTTTAATGGCGCTTCAAAAAAATCTTGCATTGCGTGCATCTAATATAAATCAGATTTTATTGTAGAAGTGCTTCAGTCAGCCTTATCAGAAGAATCTCTCCCGTTTCCTTTCTGTTGAATAATAAAAATCCCCGAGATATCAATATAAAGAAATATGTCACGATCGTCAGAAGGCATCATGGAAGAGCGTCATTGTCAAAGTCGATCATTTTGCAGATAATAAATTGCGCCTCTGCTCAGTAATTTCGATTTGTCTCAATCGTCGGAACGATTAGTCGTGGCGTCGCGTAGAAAAACCGCAATGACGCAAGATTTCTAAATCGAACGCGGAACTGTATAGATAAAATCGCAGATTTATCGCGAGCGCAGCTCGGTAGAAGATAAACGCGCGATCACGAAGACTGTGTCCACGCGATGCTGCTGGACGGTGATAAATAGTCGACGTTCTGGCAGAAGTCAGCAGACATAAAGCTTGATTTCAATATGAATGAACCAGCGATTTTAAAGCTGTTTAGAAAGCTGTTGAGATATGTTGGTGCAAGCATATTTTAAAGTCTGCCACGTGATGTTTTAATCACGATTCTCCGATCGCTTCAAAATCGACGGTGTCTCCACGAAAAACGAGTTAAAACAAGTTATCCTTATAAATATTCTGTAATAAGATCGATAAACTTAAAGGTACGCTCGTTAGTACATGATTTTTACATGAAATCTTCTTGTCCTAGTGTAACAATATAAATATCCATAATTTTTTCTTTTAACAAAGACTGTATATGCAACATCATGCGTACGTGGAACGTAGTGTCCTTTCACTCAGAAATCGGCGATTCGAAGAGCAGTCCCTTGTGATATATCGATTGATTAAAAAAAAAAAAAAAAATCGTCGTTAATTTGAAAAGGAAATTTCACTGACGTAATCGAGTTTTGAGAACCGTTAATCCCTAACAGCTTTTGTAGATTTACGATTGATTACGCGAGAGATAGACAGTCGTTCGTCGTAAAATACGGTATTTAGGAATATAAATTAGCAGAAACGGACATTTTGTAGTCAATATCAATGATGTGTATAATTGACCTACAATAAAATGTAATTATGCGATCGGCAAATCTCGCCATTGCGTGTCTTCACGCTCGCGGCACATTTATGGGCTCGATCATTTAAGATTCCATGGAGACCTCTCATCGAATCCGCTTGATAATGCTAGGAAATTGATCTTAGAAATCGACGAAACTCCGTTTAATCGACACTCGTGTGAGCATACGCATCAGGGTCGTCGCCGTGGGCGTTCCAATCGTCACAAATTACGACATTCGCCTCATCTCCTTAATTCTTCCTCTCTTTATCTCTTCGTCGAATGGCCTTCTTTCGTTCAGTCGATGAGTACGACGTTGGAAGGAACACTCGTCCTCGCTACTCTAGGCGAACTCCAGTGAGAACATAAATTTTTTTCGACGCTTCTCTCTTCCTTCTCGTACTTGAAATACTTGGGAGGTTAGAGATCGCCTCCCGTCGTCTTCGGGAGGAGGCAAAACGATTGGAAGAACCAGAGAGACGCATGCCGCGGTGTGTACCTAAAAATTATACGTCTCATGTGTGACGATAATTATAACATTAATCATGATCAACTCGCCCGTAATGTCTTCATTAGGACGGATGGATTGACAGTCGCGCGGCATCTGTATGATGAGAAAGCTACGTAAAAATTACCGAGTAATGCCGGGGGAGAGCGGATAGATAATAACCGGAGCTCCGCGGACACACGCGTGTGTAAAAGATATTAACATTTCAGAATCGACGTTGCTACGAACGTTCGTTTTTTTAACCTCAATTAATCTTTAATTCCATTCAATCCGTTTTTAGATCACACGTTAAAGCTTCTTCGAGCTTTAAAGAGTCCGCAATGAACATTTGATTATTTCAATTTTATAGATTAGATATGATTATATTTTTTAGGTTTTTCGAATTTTTTTGAATAAAAGATTAGTAATCGAAGCGAAAAGCCATTTGGCAACGATAGTAAGATAGCCATTAAAATTCGCCGATCGCACTATTAAGAGATGCTGGGAGATGCCCTGCGCGTGTTCACGGACGTATACTCCAATTCCAGTTTCACCGAATTATCATAATGATCTCCGAAGCGATCGTGATGGAGGTCGATTTCTAATTCCCTGCTCGCAGTCGTCTCCATAAATTCGGCGATTTACGCATGATTGCATGGATTTTTACGATCTGACCAGATTTCGGCGAACGCTTTTGAGACTGCTGGCAGGGAGCCTTGAGAAACGCTAGGAACACTCATCGCGATTCGTTCGAATTTCACTAATCGTAAGAAAAGAATTCGAGCGAAACGCAAATCTTTATACGAAATCCATATTCAATGTTTGTATTAACGGATGAAAAGAATTTTAGCTTTTGAAATCAGAGAATAAAATGTCTGTCGTTCAAATAATTATAAGCGCTAGTGTACTTAGATCATGTCGGTAAAAGATTCGATAAAAGATATTAACTCACTCTCTAAATCTGAATCAGTGGATAATCACTGATATCAGCGTCAAGTATGCCACTGGTAATCAGTGAACTAAATACGAGGTCCCTAATCTAGCTAATCTTTATTATGTGATCTAACTAATCTTATTTTATTACTTAAATTCAATAAATATGATATTGGAAGATTGAA
The DNA here is from genome assembly GCF_001594115.1 of Trachymyrmex septentrionalis. Taxonomy (NCBI): domain Eukaryota; kingdom Metazoa; phylum Arthropoda; class Insecta; order Hymenoptera; family Formicidae; genus Trachymyrmex; species Trachymyrmex septentrionalis. The sequence continues at coordinate 4,267,850 of NW_017306059.1, read as the reverse complement.
ATTAACGTGAAAATATGAGTTTATATTTAGTTATATAATGCTTAAACATTCTTCCTTTTTTTAGTTGAACTTTATTGATTATCAGTGCAAAGTATGCCACTGGACATAATTAGTGACTATCCACTGATTCAGATTTAGAGAGCATTAGGCACTGTAACAATGCAAGGATATCTTCGCTTCGATTAAAAATTATAAAGATAAAAGGAATACTACATAATGTCGAAATAATAAAAGTATCAAACATTTTGACAATAAATCAAGAAAAGAATGAACTCTAATCTTTCTCTATATACATATTTGATATAAATTCTACATATTTTTCATAGCTCCTATATCATTTGACTAAAAAAAAGATTTTTTATTGTAAGAAACTTGTTTTTTATTTGATATTTCTCTCCGAAATAAAAAAAAACCTGTTTTTTAATCTGTATAATTTACAGATATTATCTTCGTTCATGAATTTTTAAAAGAAATTCTATACGAAAAGAACGGTTTTGCTGAAATATCTAAAAATTTAACTAGACAAATTTAGAAATAATTTTAAACCATCGAATAATTATGTAGAACGTTCAAACTAATTACTAAAATGTTAAAATTTTGGCAATATTGTCATGAACGCTTCCTAGCGTCCTACGTAATTATTTTGGTCTTCCAATAAAATTATTTGCAGCTATATTTAGCTAATTTTTTAGATACTTCGATAAAACCGTTCTTTCTGTGTAATGTTTAATCGGTAAATTACTGTAAACAAACAAATTGAACAACTAATTATGTCCTTTTCCATGCACCGGATACAGTTAGAGCTGATTCGCTTCGAAGGTTTCAATATTCAAGCTTCGAAATATCGGTATTAAAATATCTTAAAAACTTAAAAAAATCAAAATTATAATCTATTATTAAAAAAAATATGTAAATATATTTATCATATATAACTATATATTATATATCACGAACATATTTTTATTTTTTTCGCACAAAAATTTTTCGAAACTTCAAAGACACTTTAAACTTTGAAAATTCGGAGTTAACTTCGAAGTTTCGAATCTTCGAAGTTGCCAAAAGTAACAATCCTAATATATATACACGCATATGTACATTCCTTAAATACTTCCGCGGAATTACAATCGGCCTTAATAACCAAGATCAGAAAATTCTATATCATCCAGATAAACGTGCCAGCCTTAGATGGACGTGTGACACAAGTATGGTCGAGTCACGAGCAACCGGAAGTGCCAACAAGGCATCTTGGGATCGTAGTCAAGCAAATCTCCCTTTCTCTTTGCCTCACTTACAACTCAAGTTTAATTACTTTGCTAATGTTATTCACCGGGGATTATCTTAATTGCCGTATAATATCGTCTTATCGCACTGCCTTCCGCTCGTGCAATCAAGGAGATATGAACGAAGCAGCGAAAACTCATATAAGATTCCGTAATAGATCCGTACAATTTTCCCCGCGTTCCGACAATAAGCGTAAAAATACGGCGTAGTGTACATCTCACAAATTTTCTTCACAAACACAAAACACATCAGACGGCCGTAGAGACTACTTTCAATCGACGCCGATCTTACACAGCCTTGTAATATATTTTACCATGCGCGTATCCTTTTGATGTGGAATTTTTCGCAGATAGGAAAGGACAAAAGTGCCTGGTAATACTTGGCCGGCAGGTACGAAAATAGAATGATACGCGTCGATTGCATTGCGATCGTGTTCGATCTTCGTGCCCGGTGCAGTGATCGTGCGCTTTGCTCGCATGCACTCGCACGAGCGGACGAGCGTATCGACGCGGCCATGGCTTGGCATTCGGCAATACGCGCGCGATGAAAAGTCGTTACATCTTTCACGCGGCGCGGCGCGGTGCGGACGGAATCAACCGGCCCTTAACATGTAATTCGAAGTGTTAACGTTATTATAACGTCGCTGGGTTCCCAGCCCCGTCCCGATGATTATGCGGTTAAAGCGTGCCGAGGCCCATAGAGCTCGCCGGGCTACAAAGCGGCTGACTTGTAAAGAAGGATGTAGTGCCGTACGTCCGTTAATAGCTGACATCGTGAATGGCGGGAATTTCATGCCTTTCCCGTCGCGACAGGTTCCTATCCACCTCTCCGGTTTTCTTTCGCTCGTTCCGTGTCATAATGAACGAGACATCTGTATCCACGGCCAAGAACGCGGCCTAGCACTAGGCAGTTCGCACTAACGCGATCGCGACTCCGATTCCTCTCCTGCGCAAAAAGGTTAACGACACCACCACGCCGCTCGGCCACCTCCTCGGCCACTCACTCGCAACTTTGCGTTGCCTAACAGGATTAGAATATAACGACGGCGATCTATTATTATACAGTTTCATTGTTGCGTCCGTAACGATGCTCGAAGATTACAATCTTTTACCATATTTTGACACTCGAACGACGTCGCGCTCTTTCTATTTCGTCATTGTAACGTCTTCATTCTGAAATCTTGGCTCGGAACATTTGCAACAAGAATTTATCATCATGCGGAAAGAATTTTTATATATTTTAACGCTAATCACAAGGCAGAAAATAAATACCTCATATTCTTAACTATAAAAAGTTATAGTAAACAGATAAATGAGACCGACATTATAAAATTATATATAAAGTAAGAAAAAAAAATGTTCCTCGAAGCCACTAACACTTCTGTCTGTGTGAGATAGAGATTAGATACGCTTGTATGATTGTGAAATAGAAGGAAAAGAACGAGGTATAATATAATTATCTCTTTACGAAACTAACTCTTCACAGTTTGAAAAAAAAAAAAAAAAAGAAAGAAAAAATTTCATTCAATTTAAACGTCCATTGTTACGCCGATGAAAATATTCCGAGTGTTTGCAATGTTTTTGCGTTTTCCTGGCATCCATTGGCAACCTAACACGTATATATTTGCCTCGGCACGCCCGTAAGCACGTAAGCACGGCGCTGGTGAAGCGCGAGTTGGCCGCCGCAGCACATTCCCGGAGTCCGCCCGGTAAATACAGCCGAAGGGGTTTTCCGTTTAGCCGATGATTTACGGCGCGAACGTGTCTCGGAAGGTGTCGATCGCATAATGGCGAGTCCTGTCGCCGTCGATCGTTGGCCGATACGGGTAATCACGGGGTGGCATCTACCTGGCCGCGATCATAACGATAATGGTCGCTTCGCGGGGAAGACTTCATCCTACACGCTGTCTGCACGGGCATGCTCGCCATGCTCTCGTGCACCATCTCCTTCGGTCGCATTAACTCACCACCACCCCTCCCTCCGCCATCCTCTTCTCCGCGTTTCTCCACGCTATCCCGACCGGCGAACCGTCGCGTTACGCCGCGCGTTACTGGTCGCTCTGGTTATTCGTTATCGTCGGTGGCCGCGACGCCACTTCTTACCTTACCTTACTCCAGATGCATCACGCTCGACTGATCGCGCGCGCGTGCGACGGTTCCGATCGATCGAGACGCGCGGTTACGCTTTTTCGTCGCGAGAAATCGCGCGGTTCTTACCGAATAAGGAAAAAGTAAGGAAAAAGGGAAACGTGAATTAATTGGATGTAGTAATCGCCGATCGCGACGGCAGCACGCCGCATTCGTGCGAGACAGTCGAGCACTGTCCGACGTGGATCCGAGCTGATGCACGTCTGATATGATAAACGTCGTCGTTGTAAGTGAAAGAATTACAAGTTCTGCAAGGAGTCAAATTGGTAAATTATTGCGTGTACGAAAGTGAGATCTTCCGTCCGGTGTATTTATCGGCGTTGGCAAAACGCTCGGCCGCTCGGCCGCTCTGCCGCGGCGCTTCGAAGAATCACCAAAATTGACAGTAATTTGTGACGATCGTAATTTCTGGTCCTCCTCTTCATTCACACTGCGCGCGCGATGGGACCCGACCGGTTACCATCATCATCACGGCACGCCGGGTGAGGTCGAGGAGTCCATCCGCTGTATACCCCGTGCGATCGGTATGGTGTTACAGCAATTTCTGTAATATTGCCCACGTTGTTGTACGTGAGTAACGTTGTCGTGAGCTCTCGAACTAACAATAAAGAATCCTTAAGGCGTCCCGCCGGGCGAGAGAGAGAGAGAGAGAGAGCGAGCAGCCCTAAGCGGCCAGCTTAAAGCTAACGAGCCCGTGGAGTTCGTCGGCATCGACTCGCTCTCGCCACAAGGTAACTTGTTTCCTCCAAATGCTCCGCTGACGATTTTCAACTCGATTGAACGCGGAGCATCGCTCAACAGGCTCGACCGGTGCAATCCATCCGTTTCGTCGCGCAAAAAAGGTCGCTCGCTCCTATTCCATTTTTTATTTTTATTCCGCAGCGTTTTTGCTATCGCTCGTTACAAGTACCCTTAGGGAGCAAAGTTTTCAATTTTGTGTTTTTATTATCACGCACACCGAACAGTTAAGCATTACAACTGTACTTGACTGGTAAGAACACCGAACACGTAATAGATAAATTCTCTATGTACTTATCATATTTTCATATTTGCAGGATTAATTAAAATGTCGTCAATTACGGTACGCCATCTACGGTTTTCCATCATTTACCATCACGTTTCTTGCCTCGTCAATTTCTTACCGAATGGACTATCACTTCAATGGCTCAACCGTCAGCAAACAATCGACTTCTCTTCAACCAACTTCACTTTCGATCATCCTCAATGATCTCGAGATAATCACACGTCATGCTCGTCATCGATTCTCAAAACTCTCACGTCGGTAAGATGAGCGTTAATTTGGGAAACACCTATAAACGTCGATCAGAAATTCCAGTGAGCCAAAGGTGAGAGGAGCGATCGCAACGATCGTTCCGGTTTCGACGCACGTCCCGGTTTCAAAAGCCAATGACAGCATTGCGGTCACATTTCACGCGGACTGTTGCCTACGCGTCACGACACCGAGAAATCATAGCTATTAATGTCACGGACGGCGAGGATGTTCCCGTATTTGTGCGCTCTGACTATATGTCATTGAGTAATCGACAGGCGGCTATTGAATAGCAAACGCCGCCGTATGAAACGGTTCCTGGCGTCATCGTCACGTGGGAAACCGTCGGGTGAAAGTCACAAAATCCTAACCGTGTATATTTCTTCGTTTCACGATTATTTATCACGGTTAGTCGATCCCGGACGATTTCGTCCGCCCTCGACTCCGCGCGCTAGAATCGACCGAATTCTTGCCTTCCGTGGGTGTGGCGTCGACCGCGATCGGGAATCGGAACGATAAATTTTATTCAGACGATTCGTGGTAACCATCGGCTATCTTCAGATTCAGGCGATTCCAACAGCATACGGAACTTGTATCCTGTTCTTCATCGGTTTCATGATCTATTGATCTATTCGCTTTTGTATTACAATGGTATATTCCGATAGTATATGGTGAACTAGCTAATATCGAATTAATATAGAGAGTAACTTTGCATTATATACACATCTTATTAAGTGAATTATTTAAAATACCATATAGATATACTGTTTAATATCACAAGTGAAAAAAACTATGATAGACTTTACCTATACAATAATTACGCATATCC
>NW_017306059.1:4254592-4262223 GCF_001594115.1 Trachymyrmex septentrionalis | reverse complement strand
TTATATACACATCTTATTAAGTGAATTATTTAAAATACCATATAGATAAACTGTTTAATATCACAAGTGAAAAAAATCATGATAGACTTTACCTATACAATAATTACGCATATCGTATTAATATCGTACAGTAATATTTAGCGAAAGTGTTTCCTGTAATTTAACTGATTTTTTTAATTACAAAATTATACAATTAATTAGGGGATTAATTAAAAAAGAATTGGACGTAGTGCTGCATTAGTAAACCGATCGAGCTGCTTTTAATCTCGATGACTCAAACGGTCGCTCAAATTTGTGTCTCGAATAACAAGCTCTGCCTGTTTCTCCTCCCCCGAAATGTTGCTTGCCACAGCGAGTCCATCGCCGCCGTAACTCAAGTTAGAAAACAACGCCTGTGAGCGTGTATGTATCCAGGTAGCGGTAAATTAGTAGCGTGGGGTCCCGAATTTCGACCGCGGTAAAAGAAGGAAGGTCCCATGACGGGGGAGTCCCTGGACAACGTCGTTGTGGCATCTCTTTCTCTTTCTCCGCGCTCCTCCTCTCTTTCCTCTCCTTTTTGCCCCCTTTGATCCCCTATCTCTTTCTTCTTCTCTTCCGAACCCACGGTGGGTCCACGTTGCTCCGGACGTCCCGCGGCGCGGCCCGGCACTCCTGATTAAAATTACTCTCCCGAGATCCGGCGAGATTTCCGCGGCGAAATTTATGAAATTGTCTCGGTTTATTGTTTTAAATGAGCTTGCGTTCCCGAAGAGATCAGCGCCAGATAAGGAGTTCCCTGTAAATTCACGGGGCAGGAACAGACGCGGGCACGGACGGCAGTGGGGGCGGCCGACCCCCTAGAGTGCTACGATCGCGTCGTGAAAATCACCCGGAGCACCGCGCGAGGCTAAATCAGAATTAAAATTAACCGTCCCGCTACAGTCCACCAAAGTGGAAGTCTCGAGACGACCAGGGGTCCCCTGCGTCCAATGGGGACAATAGCGTTTGTTTTTTTTTCGTTAGGAATCGTTCTCTGTGTGGTGTCCTTCTTCGGACATTATCTCCTCACCCGCGTCTTCGCGAGCATGTTGAAATCGTGAAATATAGCGATGAGTAAGGTCGATAGAACGATCATGCGTATGCTATAAATCTTAGAGCAATAATATTGTATCTATAATTTTCTGTCATTCTGTGTTGTTTTTTTAATCATAATGCTTTCCTTTAAATATGCTACGTAAACATGCATAATAAAAATGAAAGGTATTAGCACGTAATAATGATAGTTGTCGCAATAGACGTAAATAAATTAAATAGAAATTACTTTTTGAGTAAATTCAAATTGTTACATGTTATACACGTTACATGTTGTGTCCTAAAAGTATTTTAATGCTAGTAGAAATTGACAGAAACATTGATTACATTGCTGTATGATGCGATGCAAAAACATGACTATTAATTTTTTACATGAAAAATTTAAAGTAATAAAATATCTATTTATGTAATTATTAACTATGAACATAATCATCTTTTTATCTGTTTTAAAATATTTATAAACAGAGAGAGAGAGAGAGAGAGAGAGAGAGAGAAGATGCAAAAAGTAATATATATATATATGTGTTATATTTTAACCAATTATATCGACTTACGTTATTCACCAAGAACCTACAGTGATGATCTCTAGATATTGCGCTTAACGTAGATGTGATGAAATCATGAAAGATGACGTTACCACGACGAGTGGCCTCTAAGCTGACCGGTATGCAACGAGAGAAAATTGTCTGGCATCATTAGCCTTGATTCCACGTGGCTCACTAGCTCGATCCATAATTAACCTTTTTTAATTAGAGTTAATATTAACTGCGTCGCGCGATATCGCTCGTTCGTCATCTACAAACGTGCGGACCGAAGCGTCGTCATAACGCGGAGGCAGCTGTGTTGCCAATACATTACGAAATTAAATAATCACCCGGGCCGAGTTACGTACGTGATCCAGATAATTTTGCGAGCCTCCCGCGCGAATAATTTCTGTGGATCTCCATCAGTCCATTAAATGGAAAATCGTTTGGCCCGATCGGGCCTTGATTCCGCACCGTCTCGCACTCCGACCTGTTCCATAATTAATCTTGCAGTTAACCTTTGGAAATTACGTTTTCGTACTTGCGCTTTCGTACACGAGATCATCCCAACGTTATAGCACTCGACGAGACGTACACCACTCCCCCTCGATAGTTACATGCGTATCGTGAGAAGATTATAGAATCCCATCGAGTACGCGCATTCCTACGAAACAGCAGGTGTGGATCGCGAGAGATCGCACACGATCTCGTCCCGAGACGAGGCCTGCCTGGATGATAGCGGGGGTCTCGGTTATCTCGCCCGAGTTTAGCTCAATATCAATCTAATTTATCCCTCCGATTCGCGCACGTAACGGTCCCGGCGTCATGGGAACCGTGCCACGAGATCGGTATTGGCGAGCAGACAGACAGACGGTATCGGGCGTACGCACACCTCGCCCATTTATATGCCCGCTTTATGATTCGTAACGCTTCACCGGACATCAGCAGCGGCTCTCAAAGCACTGTTCTTATGATGCAAGAAATGATGAAGACTGGAAATGATATTTGATCGGGATTATCCAACTAAAATTTTTAACCCTGCGGAGCTGATGCTAAAATCTGTAACGCAGTTAGTGACACGTCATTGTAGCAATTTAGAGAGCTGACCCACCGCCGGAGGTGAGTCAACTCCGGAAGTATAATAAAATGAATCCCATAGATTCATATCAGCTGCAGAGGATGAGAAAAATTAAATAATTAAAGAAAGTGATTTTAATAATCTATACCTTATCCACTCCATATCCAAATTTAATCAATTTTAAGTCAAGGAGGATAAAACGGCTTGAAGATAAAGGAGTAAATTACTCTATTACGTAAATACGAAATCTCGAAAAGTTATATTAGTGTAATAGTTCCTAATTTTTAGCAATATTCGAATATTAATTATGAAGTGCCAGCGGACTTTTACCTTGCGTTTAATTTTTTCAAGACTCGATCAGGTCTTGCTACGTGTTTATGTGTTGCGAGTTTCCGACAACGAAGGAAACGGTGAGATGCGAGAGCTTGTGCCAAGTCATGAGGCTCGTGTTCCCGGCGCCTTTTTCCACCGAGGACTCTCTTAGAGAGAAGTCTCTTAGAGGTTTACGTAGAGAAACAAGGAAAGAAAACGGAGAAGTCGCGAGGCAAGAGAGAAAGGGGCAGCAGGTGGAAGCGAGAAGACCGATTAATAAATTCGCCGTGCCCACTTCCGGTAACTTTAGCGCGTGTCTCATTAGTCCCGTAAGTCCGGCTTAAAGAGAAATTAAGTACAAAGTCTGGATGGGTGTCGACTCCGCGGGGGGACCCCATGCCGGGAGTACCAGGCTTTATAATGAACGTTCGCAACATCGTGCTCGAACGCTAATGCCTGAACCTGCGACGCGTTTGCTTTGAGATCCCACGAAAGCACGTGCCCCGTTAACGCACGTGAAACATTCGTGAAGTTTGTCATACGGTCTCCTACCGGTTGCGCGAAGATCGCCAGCGTTGTTCTCGATGGCGAGAGATTTAAGGACACGACGAGTAAAAGAAGGAAGGAACGCGGCGTATCTTAGAAAATAATTGTTTCGCTTGTATTCTAAGACCGAACGCACGCTTAATGCTCAAAAGTTTGGGATGCTCAGCGTTACGTTACTTCTACAAATACTATATGATTAATTTTTACAGGATGGAAGCTCCACTTAGGGCTGTATTATTTTGCATGTTGTAATTTTTATGCTTGATCTTATCGTTAATAAACTTTTATTGCTGTATTTTGTGTGCGCGCGCGCGCGCGTGTGTGTGTGTGTGTGTGTGTGTGTGTAAACCGTCTTAGAACATTCCTTCTCCTTTTGCTAAATATCAAATCTATACCTATTTAATTTAAGTAAAAAAAAAACTGTATACTAGTTCAATTATAAAAAAACAAATCAAACTCATAATTAATATTTGTTCTGCCAGATTTTTAATATTAAAGAAGGATGTTAAGTTAAATTATTTATATTAAGAGAGAGTTACTTTTTGATTAAAATAAAAAAGTTTCTATGTACAAATTATCATAATATGAATTCATGTTATGAATTAACAAAATATGTTCTCGAAGTTTTATATATACTTTTAGATAATTACTTTTCGTTATTTTACGTTGTAAAAAATATATTTTTTAGTTTCACAAAAATTTGTTTTTACAATTTTCAAGCAGTCATATTAGATCTCTTATTTCTAATTTCCAATTTCTGATACTAAATTTAAATTTAAAAAACTCAAAATTTTTTATAACAAATTTTTAGAAGATTTATCAATATTTAAAAAAACCATACAGAGATATGAAGGGTACATAAGAGTTGTCAATGTGTAATTAAGTATGTATATATAAATTCTATAATGTAATATATTAAATGTTTAAAAATTCAATAAAATACGTATTATATGTTTTGGCTTCTTCATTGAACCATCTTTAGATGCTCGTTACAAATGTGCAGTCAACATATTACTTTAAATTAAGAGTCTCTTGATAATATAAATGATATTACTTCAAATTTATTGGCCATAAACGGGTGTACATTATACAAAGAATTGAGAAGACCTCTTACAAACGGTTTACAGGTCAAATGTTGGGAATTTCTCGTTGTTCTAGAAAAGAAAATGATGTCGAAAATGTTTAAAGCGAGCAATAATTTTATCCAAGCGTAACACTCACCCGCCAACTTCAGTTTCTTATATAAATAACTTTGTCAGAACAACTGAAACATCGATGATGATGTGAGGAAATGAATTCCTGTCAGAAAGATTTCGATAATTAGTACGCGTTCACAGAAATATATTATATGTGTATCAAGAAGTAAATATTAGAACTTAAAATCCTGTAACCAGTAAGGCAGTCAAATACTTTCTGAGAAGAAATTAAACAGATTGACAATGACTAAGATAAAAATAATGTCAAATTTTGTTTATGATAGAGATATAGGCTTTGTTTAGTCCCTCTGTGTCGGCTTGCAAATTCAAACTGTTACTTTCTTTTTTGATATTTATCATCTCAGATATCAGACGTTTATAATAGCACGGTTCTTCATCCAAAATTGGGATATTGTTCCAATCAAATTCATGGTTCAATTGCAATCTATGATTGGTAATTACAGAACGAACAGACGTAATCCATCGAATATGGTTGCGATGTTCAGCAATCTTGGTTTTGAACCGTCTGTCCAATATAAGTTGCATCACAATTGTTGCACTTAATTTTATATACATATACGTTTTTATTTAGGCGTCGATTTTTCGGTACCTTTATATATTTATTTAGTTTATTAGAACTATAAAAGGAGACTTTGACATCTCTTTTATTAAGCTGTTTAAATTTTTCAGTCACCTTTGGAATGAACGGAATCGTGAACCAAAATGCATTATTTCTTCCATCGCTTTCTTTCGAATCGTTCTAAGGCGAAACTTTCTCTTTCTCTCTCTCTCTCTCTCTCTGAATACTCTCAATTCTATTTTTGATTGTAAATGTCAAAAATGAATTTGAGAGAATTGTCTAACATCGTATTAGTAACCAATATCAAATTACCATAATGATATTGAGTGTCAGATAATAATGCTCTATCTACTAAATTAAAAGTAATGCCTCTTTTCTGAGAGATAGAATGATTGGTGTAAAAATTTACGAATCTACTTGAGAAGGTGGATTTTTTATATCAATTGAAAAGTAATCGACCATTCTCAATCCTCATTTTCACGTCCAAAAAATTTAATGAATCATCTCCAATTTTTTAAGTAGATTGAAGAGGGTGAAGAAAAATTAAAGCACCCAAGGAAAGGATCAATTTCTTGAGATGGAACTGCCGCGCACAGATCGTCAATATTTAAATTTGGCATTATCGTAGCGGACGGGAAACCACTACAGTGACTCTAAAGCAATGTCATACTTTGAGGCAAGGAATACGATGAATTATAATAAATCTTTCGCTGTAAGAGTTTAAAAATAGACCCCTTCTAAAGGTTAAAGCGTTTCGAAAAGTATCAGATCATTCTGATTAACATTGCGCACTTTCCGTGTGGAACCTGTCGAGATATTACAACCAGTAATCTTTTTTTTTTTTTTTCCACGCTGTCTGTACTTATGCACAACGTAAAAACGATTGAATTGACCGCATTCGGGAGAGTGTCAGCGTGGCTATTAAATGATGGTAATGACAGGAATAGCACTCGTCGTCGATATATCTTGCTGTCATCGAGCGACGTTTCGTTTTTTCCGCGTCGTTCCTCGAGGTCGTCTTATCGGCGCGGGAATAGATCCAGCCGACGGGTCAATTTACAAGCCACTTACGTGCGTACAGATTACGCACGCGGTTATTTTCATTTTTTACCTTGCCGACCGAGCGTTTAATGCCAAGAGAATCCGGCTCGCCGTTGGAGACGATTTGCACAACGATTGCGCGTCCGGCGTGTCATCTCGCGACAAGCCGCAATATAATAACGCTCAATTAACCCGAAAGGTTCGCGCCAAGATTTCGCAAGGGTTGTGCACCGTGCGATTGTGAAAGCGCGGTCCGGCTTTACAAACCGATGTTTTAACGCCGTAATTCTACTCCGACGCTCGGAATCGGTAATTAATTTGAAAAAAAAAAAAACGAACTCGCCGTTCGTTCAATCCTCGCGAGGAAAACGCTTCGATCTTGTAAAGTAGCAGCGCCTACGTCTCGCGAAGCGCAGGTTAGCATTCAACAATGCCAATGGTATAAATATCGAGGATGTCATAAAGCGATCGATCATTACTCTTGAGAAATCTTCGAGAAATAATAATATCGCTCGCGCGCAATAGACGCATAAATAAATCATGAGATTACAAGCATTAAATAATCGCGCAGCGGCGTAATCGCTCTCCGGCTGTGCGCGGGATGCTTCTCACGATTCGCAAAAAGCGCAAAGCAATCGATTATAGTCCGGTACCCCCGGTAGTTTGTCGCCGGCTCGTTCCACCGTATTTTATCGTCGCGGATCGCACTTCGTTCCCCCCGCTGACGATTAATCCACGCTGTGGATCTCGCCGGCGCGCGGCGTCGCCGAGAACGCAAGAAAATTCCCTTTTCATCGCGGACTTTACCATTTTCGTATCCGCGCGCAGGGAAGGAACGTCGCCCTGTGCTCCGACGTAAATCACCGGGGACGCGCGCGCCGGTGGTTTTCCTCTGCCGGCAGGGCATCGGAACCCGGCTGAGGCCCCATGGCGGTGCAAATGTATAAATACCAGCCACAAATCTGCCAGCCGAGCTAATTTATAAATTTCACGCCAATCTCGTAAATGCGTTTCTGATTTAGCGCGTTTAAATTATCGCTAAACCACTTCTAACTGCCCGTGCACGTAGCAATAATCTTCGCCGGCACGCGGGGGCCCCCGTGGGGTTTCTTGCAAGAGGGATGGTACGCGGGGGAGGGAGGACACAACCGCGGTATGGTACGCCATTCCGCACGGTCCCCGCCGAATGGCGGTCTATCCGCATAATCGCGAATGATATTCGCTGCGAGCGCGAGCTCGGGCAAGGAAATATGATGATAAGGGGGCGACACCGTGCTTTTCTA
>NW_017306059.1:4251299-4254492 GCF_001594115.1 Trachymyrmex septentrionalis | reverse complement strand
CGCTGCGAGCGCGAGCTCGGGCAAGGAAATATGATGATAAGGGGGCGATCACCGTGCTTTTCTAGTATGTATTTACATACGCCGATCGTAATTTTTCAAGCCTTTGCTCCCGTCTCACGCCATACTTCACAATTTGCCACCTACTACTCGCACCTGGTTTCGCGCGTTACGTACATTACGACGGATGACTGTGAGTTTGCGCAAGAGTTCTTAATATCGCTTAATTTACGCTCATGACGTCTACCGGCGTAGACTTTTTCCAGAGAAAATCGAAAAATCGAATGACAGACAATGACACTATATCGAATGCAAATAGGATTTGTCATTTAAAAATTGTCCGGCTATTACTTTCTTAATACCTTAATAACTATGTTGTGGGTAAATTTAGTACATACAATGAGAAAAATTTCAATAACATTTCGGATTAATCACGTTCGGTTGATCGGAATTACATCATTCGACGCGTCCAACGCGGGTTGTTAGAAAGAAATTAAATCTGGATATAAGGATAACTCCGATATATACGCCGCACTTATCAAAAACTTAATTTATTAAGTATTATTCATGTTTATAGTAAACGAATTATATCAGTAAAAGCTTTGTATTGTCTACTACTATGAAAAAAATATTAGAAATCCGAAATATTTATTTTTCATATTAAAAAATTAACTTTTTGAAATCCTTGCACTTTTGTCGTACATCCCATAGGGGTGGAATATATATAGGGGGAGGGGGGCGAGGAGGGGGGTATGTACAGCTCATGAAAAATTTACAAATAATATATATATAAATAAGACGTATAATGACACAGTAACTTATAAAATGTGTTTATAAAGTTAAGGAATAAGAATGGTAAATATGTATCTGAAGTAATAAATAATAATTACAATCTTCCTACATATATTACAAGTGTTACGACATAAGGTACATATTTCGTATAATGCGTTTATTGCATTTATTGCATTGAATTCAATCTGCGCACTTGTATGCTTTGAGCATAAATCCCATTCGCTAAAAATACCGTGTATCTCAAAAAGGTGGGATATAGACAACAAATTAAAGAAAGAATACGAAAGCAAAGCACTTGTATTTTGCTACGCAACATTTTGCTTTACTATTCCACTACACGTATGTATCACGAAATAACATCATCACTAAGCCTTTTATGTGCCCTGCAGTAACCATTTTATGTAGATTATAATTTACGATGGCGTTACTTATTACAGTGACAAATCCATTCAACTTACAATAATTTAATTAACATTAAGAAGTTGAAATCATAACACAAAACTAATGTAACATAAAGGCATGTAACGGAGTAGTTGCGGGAAAATTATCCCCACTCCTTCTATTTTTTTCTTCTGCGGCGTATTTGCCGGAGTTACCCTATTACACAGCAAGGCTAAATCAGTAAAGGGAATTGTAACTTATTATTATTACTTTACGTCATAACAGAAAGGAAAATACATAGATTACCTAGTTGTAAACGTCGAAGGCGGTTCGCGATTTACTTCAATCCGACGAAATCTCACGTACACAATCGATCACTATCCGAGTATCAGATCTGGAAACCTTTAAATGTCATCGTGGATCATCGCGCTTCGGCAATCGATATTAACCAGTCACTTCTGCGTCCGTCCGTTGACGTGCAATTGAGCGACGATGAGCGAACAGCATGTATAGTATACCTATATACGCGCCAGCATCTCTTGTTCGATTTATAGATGATAATTGAAAATTATTTGGTAACACTGATGATCGATAGCGACCCGTTAACTCGTTCATATATCACCCGCGGCCTCTCTCTACCCTTTGTCCACCGCCCCTGCAGTCTCTCGGGCCTCTCGTCATCGGTTTAAACCTCTCCCTCCCTCCTCCCCCACCCCTCTCGTAGGCCCCCTCGAAACCTCTGGTTTTCCCTTCCACCCACCGAAGCCACGGGGCCCGAGCAAGGCGTCTTAGTGGGGTCAGGTCGACCAATAAATCCAATACGCCACGGTTCGTCCCGCGCGAGAGCAGCAGTTTTACAATTCATGAATTTATTATGGGCACCACCGAGAATACCGCGGGGCCCCCGCTATTGATTTATCGTTACGCTTACTCGGCTTCACGAGTACGGGCCCGATCTTTCCGAGCGAACGTAACGCACGCTCCTGGTGGGGTCTCCGCTCACGGACAGGCGAAATTCTTTGTGTGTACCAACGCGCGAAAATTAACCCCCGGCGCGGCGAGATGTTTGTACAGCTATTCTTTTCACGGGAGATAGAAGTTATATCTCAGACTTTTATTAGCATGCAATTATATTTACATATTTTTATTTACGTAATAATAATTTTTAATAAATATGTACGCGCGGCCATTTTGTAATTCACAACGGACAAGACTTGTAATGTTTATGATTTATAATTTGCGAAAAAAGATATTGTGGAAGTATCTTCAGCTAACTGCAGGTTTGAGAATAATTCTGTTGGAGTATCAAAATATAATTATGTAAGACGCTCAAGCTGGTTGTTGGAACATTACACATTTTTCGTAGTATTATCCATTATGCTCGAGTTATCTATATACTTATTTTAACGATTCAACAAAATTATTTTCAGACCTGTATCCGTCTAATTTTTCAGGTACTTCAGCAAAATCGTTCTCTCTCGTATATATTTAGATCCTTATTTACGGAGGACCTGAAAAAATTTTATTAAATACTTTACATACCTTTCTATACTTTTTTTTTTACGCGGATCTTCCAACACTACGGCACGTACGTTCTTATTTATTATTCCAGAAGTTATTTTAATAAAACTGATTGCTAATAAACCAGATTTGCATTTAATTGATAATCCGGAAGCGACATGGCAAACAGTCTCTTCAGTTCGCGCGCGGGGAGAGGCGGCACGTCGTGGATGTTCCACGGCTGAGGGAATCCGAGAGGTCGATCGACCGGCGCGCAAACTTACCGTAGAAATCCCGTAGTTCATTAATCAAGCAACGCCCGGAGTAGGAATGCCTTCGTATTTCGAGAGTTGCAGTCCATTTATCACGGCGGAAACGTATTTGTAGGCAGTGGCTGTGCCCGCTTCGCTAACAAGTGGATACGCTGTCCCCGTGGATGATGTAGCACCGGCTAGGCTCAAGGCCCCCTACAGCGTCCGACACCTCCAACCTTCGGCTAAAGTCTCTCAACCACCCCCCCCCC
>NW_017306059.1:4246145-4251198 GCF_001594115.1 Trachymyrmex septentrionalis | reverse complement strand
CCGACGGATTCATGCAAATTCGATAATACCAACAAATCGTTCAATGGATAAGTTCGCAAAGCGGCTGGAAGCCCCGGACGTTGCCGGGACTTCAGGAAACTCGAGTGCGGATTACGTAGTTCGTACGACTTATCGGAGTTTCCCCCCCCCCCCCCCCCCCCCCCGCCGGTGCACCCCGCGTGCGTTTAACGAATTTTCCGGTACAACAGATGTAGGGAGTTATTACGCACCTGTTGCTCGCGAAGATGATTTAACACGGATCTATATCTGCAAAATCTGATCTATATTTGCAAAATAGACATTTCGCGCATTGGATACTTTTTTTCTTCTTAAATCCAAACTACGACAATCAATTAGGGGGCTTTTTTTTTATCGAAAGAGGCAAATGTATGACGTACGTAGATTTTCTCCCGGATCGAGAGAGTTATTGCGACGTTTCCCGCTTACGCGTGGAATTTCCGCGAGTCCGCGATTCCAATCTGTGATTTACCGCGGGCAATTAAAAAGATTACCGTTGCGTTGCACTAACCGCGCGAGTCGCGGATCAACTACGACCTCTTTGACCCCTCCCCCCCCCCTCCCGGTATCCTAACCGCCAGCGCGCGCGTCCTCTACGAATTCTGTCAAAGGACGCAGCATGTAGAGAGGGTTACGCGATGTTATCGTAGTTTCATCGATCCCGAAGGTAATTTCGCCGGTGATTCTCGTACGTAGAGTAAACGAGGTGTTTGAGAGAACGACGGGGTGTAATTTATCGAGACGAGCGAGAGGTATAGCGGTGCATACGGTTGCGTAAAACCACGACTCTCAATTGATATTTCTTTACATGAGGTTGAGACGATAAATTAAATATTAAAATATTGCGGTTAGCGATATTTACAGAGCGATTAAGATGCCAATCGGTGAGATATATTTAACACACAATAAAGAGAATTTATCGATGATCCAGTAATAATTGGCCGGCCATTCACTGTGCGCTTATTGCACTGTGAAATTTATCGATAGATTGGCAGCGATCGTCTCTCGGTAGATTAATATCGCGTGATATTTCACGAGGATTACCATTTTTCTCTCGGCTGGGGGGCAGACGGATGAATCGCGACAAGGGGAGTAGCGGAGCGGTTAGCCGCCATGCAAATGAATAGCCTTATAATGTATCCGCCCGCGGGCGGTTTGTCTAGTTAAGCGCTCAATCAGGTCTGTGGGACTGATGTAACAACGATATTACAACTGTTGTACGATACGTGCCGACAGCTAACGCGAAAATCAATTCAGGAAACCGCAAACGCCTCGGCTCGACGCGGTGCGAGAGAATTCCGACGCGAGAGGAATTAGAAATCTATAATATCAACTCGGCGCGCTGTATGTACGACGATTCCTCTCCGGCGCGTCTTACGACAGAACAGAAATTACCACGTCTCCGCAAATTAATAGTCTGCACAATTTGCGTGAAAACAAATGCAAACGCGGCTCGTGTGGGGTGTTTGCGGCGGCGGCGGCGGCGGCGGCAGCCGCGAAGATTAATTTTGTTTCTTTCCATCGGCTGAATTTGATTATTACCTGTCTCGGCGAATGCCCTGGCGGGCATTAAAATAAAGCGATCGCGCGCGTTTCATGCCGAGCCGGGCGAAATCGCAGGCGCGTTACCGAAGGTGCGAGAGGATCATCCCTCGGGCCCCCACGGGCAATCGACGAAGGGGCGTGCAGGATGAGGGAAAAAGAGGCCTCCTTCCCTTCCCGTTCGTGATACTCAAGAGGCCCCGTTGTATACGGGGCCTCTTGAACTGGATTCACCGCGCGAGAGGCGCGAAAGGTTAAGCCGTTCCACCGGTCGTTTTTGCGCGAGGCACGCCGCGGCCGCGGCCGCGGCCGCGGCACATCGCATCGGCAGGCGTGCAAAAGGGCACGCCGTCCGCTGTAATTCGTGGCGAGGCGCGAGGGCACGACCGAATTGGAATCTCGAACGCGCTTTTGTCCGCCTCAGCAGCACGGCTTTCCTGCGAGCGCGCGAGCAACGGCACGAACGAGGTGAGAAACGAGCTCGATAATGGTCCAGCGAATTCCTCCCGATGATTCCCTTGCAATCGGATCTGTCGACCCGATCGCGGCAGATTGAATTTTCGATCGTACCCAGCTGGGGGAAAATCCAGCCGGGATCGTTCCGTTCCATAAGACTGACCTCTTCAGGACACGTGATCGTGTGTATGGTGATACCACCTTGTTGTATCGCGATATCACCCCAAAGAGAAGCTTCCGCGATATGCTGAGCGAACGCTCCATTTATAAATGAATCGGCAATAGATCGAAAGATAAAATAGAATAGGTTCTGATCGATCTGTAACAAGAAGCGTTGCCGAGAATTGCATCCAGCGTACAGCAGATGTAAAAAGTAAGTATCCACGAGGCGAGACTAACAGCGACCGTTTTCAGAACTTGACTTACAATGCAACCTTCAAATCAAACTACACAAGTACGGAGACGTTCCCCTGATCAGTCTTTCTCCCTTTGGTACACGATGCAGACGCGCGGCCTGGCATCTTGTACACCGTACAGCAGCGAGGGCGTACTTAGTTCCCGTTCTCCGTTGCTTTAGCACGGTCTCGCCTCGGCATCTAATACACGAACGACGCGGTAATGGTAAGGTGTCCGCGTTATAACGCGATGTGTATGCCCCTCGTTCGGTCCTCTCGCCCTCTCGCCCTCACGCCTTCTCGCCCTTTCGCCTTCTCGCCCTGCGCGCATCACCCGGGCCCTTTCTCGGCCCGTCGCGCTCGGCAAGAGGGGCTCGGGCGGAGCAACGAGAGGAGGCGGCGGCTTCTCTCTCCGTGGGCTACGGAAAATAAATAAAAGGTGAGCCACACGGGCTCGCTTATTGAAATCGGCCCTCGCCGCCCTCGCTTCGCTCGTTGCCGCTTTTGACGGGGCAACTCGTTGCTTTAAAACGTATACCCGCGTGCGAACCTGACGTACCGATCCCTCCCAACCTGTGTTGCGCCGCTCTCTCTCTCTCTCTCTCTCTCTCTCTCTCTCTCGCCTCGCGCTTTGAAGCCTGATTTAAGCTAGAGCGCGAGAAGGGGCGAGATTGTGCGTATCGCAGTACTCCGACTGCTCCGACTCGTACGGCCACTTGCACGTGAAAACGTGTCTTAATAATATATTAAAAGTATTAATAATTAATTTGATAGTAATGGATATTTATACTAAACTATCACAATTCGAAATAGATAGCAATTATCCATCTTGTTAATTGTAATAGGTACTTTCTTAGAAAGTAGATGGCTAGAATATTTTATATTATAATATTACGTACTAATCGTAAACATATATTGTATAATAAAAAATTAATTACAAATGTTAATAAATTATAAACAATAATGAACAATTAATAATATTTAATTAGAAAATAAGTAACTAATAATAAGTGACTTAGATTGCTTATACGAATAATACAAATAAATAGAAGAGCCATAATTCCGGTCTCAACTAGGTTGGATTTTGTGTGTGTGTGTGTGTGTGTGTGTGTGTGCGTGTGTGTGCGTGTGTGTGTGTATGCGGCATCTAATAATGTTTAATAAATTATTTCGTTTTTCTTAATTATAACCAAGAATAAAAGATTTCACGTACATAAATATCGCATTCATCTGCGCTCTTAAGACATTCTTTCGCTTTTAAAACGCACTTTACTTGCCTCATTGTATATGTACAAGAGTACATATAATATATAAATATCTTAAGCCCCGTAATCGCGTAAAAGCATCTGCTATCGCGTCGACCAATTGCCAAACGCTCATCATTTACGAACAATTTTCCAGCAATTAATAATATTCGCACCAAGGCTCGGGTGATTATACTAGAGATACGTCGTGTCGATAATGGCCGCGATAATTTACATCATCGTCTTAGAAGGCGTGAAATTCTGCCGAAGGTGTCGTCGTTGTGCAGGAATTAAAAAATCAGGACTCACAATGTCGCGACAGATCGTTTGCGCGTTGCACAGGCGCTTCATGGCTTCTCCGGACGATTGCACCAGCGGTATTTTTTTTTTTTCCAGGGACAACCGGCGCCACATCAAGAAAATTCTTACTCACGCTTCGTGATGTTCCGATTAACATTGTCGGACGCTACTTAGCGAGAAGAGGATTGTGGGGACGAGCGGAGGGGGATCCCTGCGTTTCGTTGAAAGTCGCAATAAAACCGGATTGGAAAATCGCCGGTGACGTCCACGCGGCACGGTAATGCACATACCGCGAGGCCTAAGTCCAGATTTGCATTCCCGTTAATGATACTTCCAGATTTGTTCGGCTAACGTCGGAACAGTGCCGCATTCCGCTCATGCCAGCCGAGCGGGGATCCCCTTGACGCAGGGTGTTAATTAACACTTGACTTTTCTTTCGGTGCTTAGACGCTCGCTCGCACAGCATCGTGCACGTGCGCACTTTTAAGGTTTAACGCTTCATGTAAACTCAGGCATAAATTGTAATCGAGATGGCGATCATGCGCGGGCTCTGTAATCTTTTATTACATCAATTCACCTCGGCTCGCGGGCAAAGAGTAGTTCGATCGAGTCGCGGCAGAATTTTTTCACGCGGAAATTACGCATTCGGGATACCCCGCGATAAGAGAACGTAAAAGAAAGATGCTTAATGGAATGATGTACACGAGTCGTCACTTATTAATGTCGTAGGTGAGCAATAAAATTTAATATATAAATATGCAATATGAATATCGTGTCGCAACGAAAGATCGCTGATCGTTTGTGTGTTACGTCAGAGTTCTGTATATTTTTTTTAAATAACAATTACATCAAGAGATACAGATATAGCTAATCATTTGAAAAATTTACTCTAAACTCGTTAAAGAATCCCTGACCGAATAAACGATGACGCGATAAACTTGGCATCTTTTATTGCGCAATGTTATTATATTGGAGGAATAAGATTTATGAATATAAATCCAAGAATAGAAAACTATCATCTCCGCGCGAGGTCAGGTCAAGCTTTGGCCAGGCTTTGGGGTTTGGTACGTCTCTAGTTGAAACACAAAGGCATATACA
>NW_017306059.1:4236186-4245840 GCF_001594115.1 Trachymyrmex septentrionalis | reverse complement strand
AGAGAGAGAGAGAGAGAGAGAAAGAGAGAGAGAGAGAGAGAGGAGGGGAGAGGGGGAAGCCGTGAAGTTCTCACCCGGTCTCGTTATAATAGCCTCAGCCGATCTACCTGCTGACCTCGTACGACGCGGTGCGGCGGAGCGAGGTCGGGCGGTGCAGATCGATGGATCGATCGATCGATCGATCCATCGATCGTGACGCTCGGGCCTCGGAAGCAGAGGGCCGTGGATTATCGGCGAGCGCAGCACTGGATTGTGAGCACACAGGCCAAACCCGGCCTCGATTCACGAGGCGTTCTACTCGCTCGCACCGGAGAAAGCACGACGTGGGAATACACGTCGCCGCGGATTACGCCCCCTCTTTGGCTCGCTCATTCGCCTGAACACGGGCGTACATACACGAGGCACACGTACACGGCCGCGGCGAGCGTGTGCGCGAGTTTCTGCGAGGAAGCAACGGGTAAGTATTCACTTTAGCCCGGTTCGTGACCCCGTATCGCCGGGCATTACAGCCGCTTTTTATCCGTGCGCTCACCACGTCACGGAGGCTGCAATTACTAATTTAGAGGCGAGACCGAGTCGTGCCAAATCCCTCGGCTTCGCCGCGCGGCGCGGCCGCCCTCTTTCTCATGTTATTTGTATGGAGCGGGGCCAAGTATAAGGTATATGTATACCAGGCGCGCGCATTTCTCGCCGACGCCGACGGAAGGAAAGAAGCGCGAGAGACGAGAGAGATCGTGGGGTCCAAAAGGGGTGGTGATCCATGTAGCGAAGAGTATCGCTCGGTACGTGAATGACCGACGCGCGACCGACGGCGGAATTATATGCACACCCGCGCGTGCTCGCTAATTACACAGCCGTCGAGCGCGCGGGGATTGTATGCTCGCCGCCGAATTCGGGACATTCTTGCATTCTTGCATCAGGGGATTAACGAGAAAAATCTTATATTAATATTACGATCTGATAATCGAAACGTTAAAAACATAGAAACAGGTTTTGGATGAGGTGATACAATTTCGAACATAGTACAATTCTAAATGAAATTGGAATCCAATGATTTAAAGCTTTTAATGATACATACGACTCTAAATTTTGTTGTGCATAAAAATGTAATAACGAATTTATTTAGAGTCGTGCAAATCATTAAAAACTTAAAAATTTGTATCATTTCGTCTAATTGGGTTATGTCCAATAACTGGTATATTTACTTTAGGGGAGACTGGGGTCACACATACACACACACACACACAGTTGACTATAGGGATAAGTAGAATAATCGAGGCTACATTAAAAATAACACGCATAAACGTGCATCTGAGCACGCAGTAGTGACTGCCGCTAAGTCTGCTGTAACATCTTGTTGCGAACACATCTGTGATAGAAGTTATGCGACAATTTAAAAAAATTGTACACCTAAGTAAATATTTTTATTCTTAAAGTTTTTGTTTTACAATCGTATATGATTGTAAAACTGAGATATTTAATTTATACTTAGATAGTAAGTGTAGTTCTTATTTAATAATAAAGTCCAACAGATTTTTTTTATTTACGTGTTTTTGTTATCGTATATTGTTGATGTTTTAAAAAAATGAACGGATGGGGATAGTAGACTAACCACAGTATGGAACTGTATGACTCATTTAGTGACGACTCTTATACTACTTATAAAATTTTATTCCTTAAGAGATTTTCCTCAGTGGTAAATGTTATAAGTTTAGTTCTCTCATGTCCTATCTCGAAAACTAGGCTCATTCGACGTATTTTTACACGAAATGAACAAATTTTGCAAAAAGAAGGATTGTTTTGCTCTGCGAAGCGAATGTTTGTGTTTAAAATATATTTTTATAAAAGTTTTATTAATATGTAGCCAAAGATATAGCTTAAAATACATTAATCTTTATTTTAATAATCATAGTCGAATTATCCCGGTCTCGGGGCTAGTTGAATCAAATGGAATGCATTAAAAAAATGAATTTTTTTCATATTAGTTATTAGTTTCCCCTTATTATTAAAATATTATTAGGTAGTCAAATGTATGTAGTAACTGGTGTAGAATTTTTGCGATAAGTCTCTTAATTTCGTTTGTAAAAACTGAAAAAAGAGTCTATTAGCCCTGGTCTCCTCAACATTCGTTCTACCCGAAGAACTTCTATAATATCACTTTGTGAATAACAAACTTGAATCAAAAATAGTTATATCGTATGAATATCTATTGGTATTTTAATAAAACAAAATAGTATTTTATAATTCTCCCCCTTTCTTTGCCTTTTAAAGATAATTTTAATATCCCCCCCTTTTTTCACACACACACACACACACACACACACACACACACACACACACACACACACACATATACAAAGATTAAGGTTACTACACTTGAACCTTTAAAGATGGAGTCAAATTTTATTTCATTCAGAATTATATATTAATATATCATGTTTGAAATTGTATCATTCTACACTATCAAAAGTTGATTCCATAAACATCTCGCCTGTATCTAACTGAGAATAGTCTTATATGTACGATCAAAGAGTAAGATAGAAACACCGTGTGAGACAATCACAGCTTGTTAGTCGACATGGAAAAATCTCACCACGACAGATAGATAATAATGTCGCCAGTAATCTTAATAGAGGCGAAGATCTACGTCGAGAATTTCGTGGGTCCGACTGGACGAAGAAGAGAAGACAGGGAGACGAAGTCGAAGCCCTGAGTCTTTTTCTCGCCCTGATCCGACATATCGTAGAACAATGAAAGGCCGCTATTAATATTGGCCAGCTATCGCGGTGCTATCGCACACACACACGCCCTTCACTCCCCACGCACTCTCGAATAACACGGTCCGCGTAGGGACATTTTCTCATTGTATATTAATGCCCCTCATTACCGCCACTCCGCACCGCATTACTCAATGCTACGCAGCCGGGCCGTCTAGTGTTTCAAACGGGATCGAGACGGAAGAGATATTGACCGCCTAGGTTCAAAGTGCGAAAACCGCCCTCTCTCTCTCTCTCTCTCTCTCTCGCCCGGGACGGATGAGCCGCGTGTGCGCTCGACGTTATCTTTTATATTAATACACCTCGCGATTTCCACGACTGAGATTTCGCCGCGGATTATTTCATCTCTTACCTCTGTCGTCTTTTACTTTTTTTTATTTCCTTGGCTACACATATATCTAGTATGACACGCACCTAATGATATCCACACCGTCCCCATCGTCGTCGTCGTCTTCCTCTTATCTCCTATTCGATTTCGCAGAAATGAAATGCTGTCATCGTATATAACCGACGGGATGAAACCGCAACGTCCCCACGGCGATTAGGTAACGGAAATCGTAGTTATCGGAGGATGCTGCTGCCTCGATATAAGATCGCGGAGTGGGCGGTCGGTCGGTCGGTCGGTCGGTCGAGATTGGTGCGGGGTCATGGTGGCGGGAATGAGGCCGTGAAAAATGGTGTAATTTAATCGAGCGATTCGACATGGCATCGTCGGCGACGTTCTTTTGCCTGCCTAAGCTCTAAGAGGTGAGAAATGCGGCTCGCACGGTGACCGATGTCTACACACCACGCTGTCACGCGCTGACATATCGCTCTGATAAAACCACGACCCGGCCAACGGTTTCTCCTTCGCCGAGTGGCCGACGTTTAAGTATTTCTTACACGGAGCAACGATTCGATAGCTAATGTCCCGGACGTCTCCGCTTGTACGGACTCGTCCTTGTCGCCTTCGTCGTTCCGAATGACCTTGTGATGAACTCGAGCAGATGATATGCCGGACCCTCACATCGAGTTTTGCTTACGATCTCGTCGAGTTGAACGCGTTAATGAAGAACGCGTTGCTTTACATATATGTTATCGATTATGTGATCTATTTGACAAGTCGCATTTTTTTTCTGTTCCCATTATTCTGTCGCCGATTCAAGCCAATTTCTATCATTATCTCAAGTACATCTCTTCCATTTCCAAACACAATATTTATATTTTGGAATATTGAATACAAATTATCTTTTAAGATGCAATGTGCCATCTCCACATACATCTTTTTATAAAGCGTGCAAAATTCAATTAATTCCAAATATTCCATTAAATTACATATCAATATATCGCTCCCTTAATTAAAAAAATGGCACTCGAAAATTTAAGTTTCTCAGAAGAAAGAAAAAAATTATTTTTTAATTTGACAGAAAATTAATAATTTCTCAAGTAATATATCAGCAAAAATATATTCTTAACATATGTAATTAAATGTTTTTACAGTTTCTATTTCACAACTCTTCAAAAATCATCCTTTTTATAAGTTGTGACGAGTTTTTATAAAATTAAGTTATATATAGTTCACTTTTGAGATGAGATTGATAACAACGTTTATCCAACTCATTCATAGTAACAACTCGAAAATTATGATCTCTAAATGTGTGTTTCTTTATATCCTTTTATAATATACACGAGGATGTCGATGATATCATTCTGAGGATTGATGCGTCAATTTTCTTTAACTTCCTAATTCTTCTACCGACAAGCGAGATTCAAAGACGACGCGTGACTTTGGTGTAACTTCCGACGCGCCATCCATCCATCCTCCCATCCATCCATCCATCCATCCATCCATCCAACTATCCATCTATCCATCTGCACGTTATCTCCCGTTATCCATATTCGTCGCCGGTAAGCGTCGCATGCGCGTCCTCTCGGCGGATACCAATCCTGAATAGAGGAAGGTCAAGACTCTCTAAAGAAGAGTGCGACGTGAACCAAGTCGGGTTCTTCCCTGTCTCCAAAGGAACACAGTACACGTACGCAGGCATATCCCAGTTCGCTCTCGACTTTAACGTCAGTGCCGTCTCCTATTCGTTTCTCCCTTCCTTCTCTCCTACGTTCGCCGTGTAATTCCGTCTCTCCTTCGCGGGGCCTTGCGATGCGTTGCGGTGTGAGCGTGCGGGGTCCGCGATACGGCCATACGGGCCCCTGCGCGTCTCCGGACGCCGCGCAGCGCCGCGGAGATCGAGATGCAAAGGGGACCCGCGCCGCTCTTTTAAGCTCGCCGCCGCGAAGCGGATAAATTCGCCTGGGTCCCTCGATCTATTAATTCGAGCCGCCGTTGCATTCCTACGGGGTCGTCTCGACCGCTAGGTTCTCCTCCTCGACTCCACGACCTTCCTGCTTTCTCGCGATCGTCTGCGCCTCCTCCTCCTCCTCCTCCTCCTCGCGCGTACATCCTACGAGTGCCAGCGCGGCTGTAACGCGCGACGTTTTTACGGACTCGACATACTCGTCGCCGCGCTAGCCGGCGAAATCAATCAAAGCCAACGCCAATTCCAATTGGTTGATCGTTCCCGTGGAA
The DNA here is from genome assembly GCF_001594115.1 of Trachymyrmex septentrionalis. Taxonomy (NCBI): domain Eukaryota; kingdom Metazoa; phylum Arthropoda; class Insecta; order Hymenoptera; family Formicidae; genus Trachymyrmex; species Trachymyrmex septentrionalis. The sequence continues at coordinate 4,240,500 of NW_017306059.1, read as the reverse complement.
GAGACGGAGAAGGATCTTTTCATAAATAAATTACTTGATGTTGATAAATACCACTGTTTTTGTAACATTGAATTTCAAGCGATTGAATGTGTCACCTTCGCATAGTTCATACTCGCTTGCGAAAGAGACGCTTGTCGCGAGAGCGCGTCCGCTCGCACGCGTGGTGCGAGTATAAAGATATAAAATACAGCGCTGTAGTTGCCGCGCTATCGCATAATTACTACGTTTTACGGCGGTCTTTACACTTGTTTCTGCACACCATTCTGTATCTCGCGTTCATCTCTGTAACCTGAGATCGTAAGAGAATTCGCCACGTACACGCGCCGCCACGGCGTAAATCCACCGCGACACCGATTTTTCTCGCGGATTTCGTTGCTCTCGCTCGCTCCTATTATCGCGGATAAATAAGGAGACGTAAGTGTCGGTAATATACAGATATTAAGAGCGCTGCAAATAAGGGAAGGATAATTTCTGCGGCTTGCGTAGGTGTATTGCGAGGTGTAGGTGAGGAGAGACGCAGATTAGATTGGTATTGTCACGAGGTTGCCATGGGTTTCGCAAGTTTCTTGTCAATATCACTTTCAGCATGACAAAAATAAAAGTATGTTTTTCGTATTTTAAAAAACTCTGACCATCTTTTACCCGAGTTCACCCTGACGACAGTAACGTCGTAACTTAGCCTAAAATGTTGCTTTCGAGGTCACTTCGATCCGCATCTACGATAGGTCGCGACGATTACTTGGCACTTCTCCGACGGCAAATCGGAAACCGCAAGCTACAGCGCGATACAGGCCGCCTCCTTTCTCAGGCATTCCGGTAGATCACCGGTTGAGAGGAGGATTTCTCAGTACATACGCCCGGGGATCGCAGCAGATCTCGCGGCTGATCACGCTGTGAGGATTCGTCGGGATGCGAGAAGGCTTTCGACGTCGGAGCGCACATGCGGGAGCTCATGCGAACGGAGATGCGCTTCTTCGGCGCGTAGGTTCTCTGTACCGCAGAAACGGATCTCCTGAAGAGCGAAGATAGAGGCAGAAGGGCCGAGGCAGAGAGAAGGGAAGGCCCTCTCTCGATGTATGAAGCCATAAATCTCGCGCGACAAATCTCTAGCTCGCTCGTCCGTTCTCAGGCTAATTGTTAGGACGTGCTCGAATACAGCGAGATGTGCCTGCTCCATACCTTTCTTTTCTCTTTCTCTTTCCCTTCCGCTCTCTGTTACATACGTCTCTGCCTCTTCGTCCAGCTGTCCGCAGCTATCTCCTCGGCATCGACGAATGTACAATCGATTAATCGATTATTCACCCTCGTCGCTAGAGACGTAGCCGACGCACTTGCGCAATCACCGTCGGTCCATGTCCCACGGTATCAATTATCTTGTCGGTCCTGTTTTTTTTTTATCTCGTCTTGAAATCGTTTCGCAGTAAGCTTTGACTTGTAAAGTACCTCGTTCATAAGTAAAACATCTGACAATCAGAATTAAACGAGTTCTCTCATATATTAAAAAATACTTACGTTAAAAAGATTTCTGGCTGAGAACGAATGTTCCCAGTAGATTCTGGTCATATCGGCAAAATTCCGGTTATTATGCTTAACTTTCCTATATAATTAATTTGATCCAACAAAGTTATTTTCAGAGAGACTTGTATCTTGTTAAATTTTTAGATACTTCAGCCAAATCTCATTTTTTTTTTTTTTATATAAGAACTATAAAATATACTATATGAATTGTCTCGTAAAACTTTAGATATGTACCTTTTTTATTCCAAAAATTACGTTTGTTAGATATTACGGTAAAAGGAACGTCCGTTTAAAAATTAAAACACCGGATTTAGTAATCCTACCTCCTTGAAAGGAAGGACTTGTTCGGTGGAAAAAGAGAAGCTCTGATGACCTTAGTTGAGATCGGAAAAATGTAGAGTAGGTACTTGGTCACTGTACACGAGGCAGATACGTAATCCACTTAACCGTAGTCAGCATTCCACGAGGACTTTAATCCCGACATGCACGATAAATATCACGTTTTCCTTCTCCGCTTCTCCATTCAGCATCGCGATTCCGACTTGCCGGCGACCGGTGACTTACTGCGGTCGGCTAACGATACCAATCCTACTATGGTTTGGTGCACAAACTCGGAAGCGTCGTTCGACCGATACGAGGTATAACGGTGCACCCGCTGCGGTTTCGTCGTACTATTTTGAATAGTAAGAAGACGAGAGACAGGGCGGAAGAGGGAGGGGAGAAATTTCTCCTTCGGCTGTTGTCAACGACAAAACGTCGGATGCACCGCGAGGATTCGATGTAAAATACGATTCTTTTTTTCTTTCGTCGGCGTCCGCAAAACGGACGGATGATCGAGTCGGCGAGATTGGCCATCCACAAAGAGACTCGCGAGAGATTATTTAAATCCGCGGATTGAACCGCGTGCAATTTCTTACGATGCGCGTGCATACTTGCTTGCGAAGATATACGTATGAATAGAACGAAATTATAAATTCTATCTCATTAGCTGTTATAGGTCCGCATCAGTCTATTCAGCTGACATTTTCAGAAAATCATCATCCTTGTATATAAATACTTGGGCAAGCACGATACTTCGGCTTCGGTCGCTCCAGTAATTGCAACGGCTGATCATGATTTAACAAGTTGTCTGGAACTTTCGCGGAATCTAATACGTCCAGTTTCTCATTCATCTTCGTTGAAAGTACCTAAATCATTTATATTCTTATATCATTGGCAGAAGTTGACAGCAACTATTAGTAATCTTAGGCTTAGCCAAATTTAGCAGCTGAGTCTTACATAAGCATATAGGTAATACGGGAGTTAACTATCTTCGCCGCTTCGCGCAACGAAGAAGCGAAGCTACATTACAGCTTCGCATATCTAATAAAATCGAAACATCGATATAACTAATTCCACATTAGCCGTAGCATTAATGATTAAAATCGTCTTGCCGCGACAGTGAAGATAATATTGTTGCCATCTTCCTGTTAAACGCGAAAAAGTAAGAGATGTAGAGGTGGATCGGTATTAATTTATTAATCACATTTATTTTATCCATGAAAGATCGTCATTCAGTATCTAACTGTAGAGCCCGTCTATGTTTTCTTCAACGGCACTTAGCACCAATGTATCGAAGCGAAAGAGCTTGAGAAAGGCCCCCGACGAGGCCACTGTAAGGGATTAACTGTATTATGCGAATGACTGGGAGATAAATTTTACGTGAGTAAAATGCTAATCGCCGGCAAGCGTAAATCCGGGAGCACCTGTTGTCACTCAGTCGGCGCGGATCGACGTTCTCGGTGTGCGATGACTTTCTCAAAAAATCCCGCGCGAACATTCAGCACGACGCGCAGGGATCGTGACCCGCAATTCGACTTATCGTATAATGCCGATAATAGTGTTTGCACTACCCGAGAAAGTTTCTACGCCGAGAAGAAGAGGTGTATTATAACGGAAACGGCTGCCTCTCTGTGTGATTTCTCTCCTGGCTACTTCGCACGTTCGTCGCGCAACGCGCGTCGCGCGAGGTGAGAACGTCGCACTCGCGAATGGCGCAATTTCAGGCCTGAATGATTTTACGTATAAGCTTTAAACAGCGGCAGGCGGCCGTGTTTCGAGGGCTGGCGGCGTCGTTTCGCTATTGCGTGCAAAACTTTCGTACAAACTGGGAATCGCTGCAACGCGTATTGATCGTTTAAATGGCGAGACCGCGCGGTGAACGTGATGTGTAAAAGTCAAAGCCGTAATAAATATTTGACGGCAGAACAACGATCTTTCGCCCGTGGTTGCAATCCAGGGAAAATAATGAAATCTCAATATAGCAAATGTACGCAAAAGCGATACTGTGGTTCTCGATTTCTATAACGCCTAATTCATACGTTGATGTTACAATGATTTATAAGGATATTAAAGATTTTTCTAACGTTTTACTTGGAAATTTAATAAGATGCCTAATTTGTAGTAGCCATTATATAAGCCGAAGTAAAACTGGACAAAAGGGGAGCAGTCGCCGATAACCTTGACCTTGACGTAGGTTGGTCAAGGTTACGACCCCGAGTGACCTCGAACAAATTTTATCCGTCGGTCGTCCTTCGTGAAATAGTTATTAACAAAAAAAGTTTGAAAAATAAAATCTCACGACCCCACCCTCCTGCATTAGGGACGTAGCACAACTTCCACACGAAGCGATTCAGAATTGTACTAAAGTGCATGACTCTCGTCTTCGACTCCCATCCCTCCTCCCCCCTGCTTCAGGGGCGCACGACTCTATTCTTCGACTCCCACTCCCTCCACCCCCCTGCAAAGGGGCGCAGA
>NW_017306059.1:4234230-4236086 GCF_001594115.1 Trachymyrmex septentrionalis | reverse complement strand
CCCCCCCTGCTTCAGGGGCGCACGACTCTATTCTTCGACCCCCACTCCCTCCACCCCCCTGCAAAGGGGCGCAGGACTCTCATCTTCAACTTTCATGTAACGGGTGAAAGTCGGAGGTGAGAGTCATGCGCCCCTGAAACAGGGCAAATATAAATATAATTAAATAAACTTGATATGTATAAAGAGTTTTAATACTAGATAGATGAATCACTTAATGGATACATACAGCTCATAATATAAAAAAAAATTATCTATTCATTCACTGTAATTATGACTTCTTTTAAATAAAAATTCTGCAAGATAATAACTGTAGAAATCTCGTAACGAGGAATATTTGCTCGCATTTCTCGCCACAATTTTTCTATATTCTGCGTATAAACGTTAGTTATAGAATCGACAAAATTTTCAGAACGATTTGCAGTTAGGTGCGTATAATTTTCATTTTGCAAAGCATCATTCGCACGCCATTTGTCAGTGTGAATTATACTATCAGGTGCAACGTATTGTCGCATGATTGGTAAAATAGTTTCAGTGTTACGATTTGATACAGGCATAATAAAAACGTTATGTGTATCACGGTCGAAGGCCCTCTAATTATATGTCCGGTGTTATATTTCCTCCTTCTGATTTTGCCTTCATCTAATTCTACAATTTTGTTTTCTCCACCAATTTGTTTTTGTTCTTTTGTAATCCAGTTGAGAAGTAACTGCAGTTCAATTCAATTTAAATAGTAATATATAATATATTAATACAAGTTTAATTTAATTGAGATAGTAATATATCAATACAACTCTACGTAATAACAAATATAAAAAAAAATTATCAATAGTACTATACTTACTTCTCGACAAAAATTTGTCAATAACAGTCCTAGAGTCTATCTCCAATTCGTTCATTAAAAATTTATATCGTGGTGGTGACATCAATAAAAAATAAGCAATAAATTGACATATTTTTGAAACGTTCAAATGCACTCGCTCAAGACCATGTTTTGTGAAATGCACTAATTTTGAAATTACATATTACCCTTCGATGTTTTCTTTTTTGAATGACTTTGTAATATGTATTTCTACAGTAGAATATGTGATTCTCAGCGGCGTTTTATCTAATCGAAGTATATTTTGGCACCTTAGACATGTTACTTCCGTATGGACAACTTTTATTTCAGGGTCGTGACCTTGACAATATAGATCAAGGTCATCGGCGGCTGCTCTCCTTTCGTCCAGTTTTACCTAAGCCGATTTAATAATGTTGAATCTAACTAGGATTTTTGAAGAATAACAAAAGATTAATATTAGTCATCCTTTAATCGAATAAAAAAAAAAAAGATAAAAGAAATGTTATACAAAAGCAGAGAAAAGAAGTTAATATCGCGTATCTCATAGGACTAGTCTTTTGAGTCAACGTTTTCTCGAACTCAGATGAGAGTAAATGACAAAGCGTGCTTTGCATGTCGAGAAGCCTTCGACCAAAGTAAATAAGGTAGAATCCGCACGTATTGTTTGACTTCTCGGATGAACGGGAAAGGGCGACACTAAAGGGACCGACCCGGACTTGTATACGTGACAAAACCGGGAAGATTGTAATTTGCCAATACCATTCTAAGAAAAATTGCTTCAATACTCGCCATAGTTCATTTCGTCACGAGTAAACTTTACCCATGCAAAATCCTAACCAGTTTCTTTTTTCAGTTGTAAATTGCTGAAAATTATACTAAATAAATAGCATATCATTTCAGAGAGTAGACTCTTATTATAAAATCGAGAAACTGATCTGTTCTAAATGCTAACATAGGTCTATTTTTTTATTCCTGCACTAGATTACGTTAGAACGCTTTCGCGAGAATGTCAAACAAA
>NW_017306059.1:4225735-4234130 GCF_001594115.1 Trachymyrmex septentrionalis | reverse complement strand
TCTTATTATAAAATCGAGAAACTGATCTGTTCTAAATGCTAACATAGGCCTATTTTTTTATTCCTGCACTAGATTACGTTAGAACTCTCTTTCTCGCTTTCGCGAGAATGTCAAACAAGTATGTCTCATTTTAAATTCCAAAAATGTATACTAAATAGTTCAACCACAGAAAACAAACCTTGTTGTATAATTCATCTTAATTTCATTAGGGTGGAAAAAATTCAGGTATGCTCGTTCTCGAGACGAATTTATACAATTTTGTAGATGTCAGATGCGGTCATATTCAAGTACATATATTTAGACTGGGTTCTTCGGGGAGACGCTATTAGCACTATTTGTCATTCTATCTTCATCGTTCATTAAACGTGAAACAAGGATAGTATAATACAAATAGCGTTGACAGCGCGCTCCCCGAACATGCCTAGGCTATGTAAGGCCAAAAAAACGAGCATTAAATGATGTAATTCCACGCAGAATTTAAACTCAATTAATAATGTAAGTACATATAATTAAAAATACATAAATAAGGAAAAGGATAATAATGTGATGTCGATTCAAATCATCGCGGCAAGGTGGTGGTATCCTGCATACAATTTTCATTGCCTAATTAGATATATACATATGCAATCCTTTTTTTAAATAAAATATTAAATAAAGGTAGATCGATATAAAATCTAACACAAATGAATGAAAAATTTTTTTGTCAAGGCAGTTCTTTCTAACTGCCTAATATTTCATGTGAATTTATATACAATTTTCAGTTCAAGCTAATTATGCGCCGATTATTTATCCGTCTTGAAACACAGTAGTCTTAAATCGAAGCTAAAGTAATAATACCACGAAGCAATTTAATATTATTGCTGTAAGTAAGCATCTCAGAAACCTTCTGTTAATGATTTGATGCTAATAAGCATCTTGAAAACTTTTTTTGATTCTCGCTATAACTAAAAGATACTTCTACTTTATGAAAAATAAGAATAATAATAATTTTTTTTTACTTCCAGCAATATATCTTGTAACTTAAAATCAGATGCTCGCATCTACTCTATGAAAAGTAATTTTAATTATTAAAAAAAAAATTTCGAGTAATATATCTTGTCCACAGATATGTTTATATTAGAATCACCACCATAGTAAATTTCTCACAGTTCTCGCATTTGTCACGCAAAGTACGCGTTCATCCGATTTTTCTACCAATTACTTCTCGTTATTACCAATTTACGAGATACATTGAATGAGTAAAAACGAGATCCCTACGAAGGTTCCGCGGGGTCTCGCGGCAAAGGGCGCTATTAATTCCGATTTAAGGTCCCGTTACGCGCTTTGTGTGGTCCCCATATATCAGCCGGTGTTATCGCTCGTTGCAAAGCAACGCCTTTACGCGTACCTGACTTCTGCTCGTGTTGGTATCTTACGCGGGACGCCTACCGGATGAATAATTTGGTTACAATCTTAATCCAATGACGCATGGGCTCGGTGGCTCCTCCGTTCCCCTTCCGTTTCCATCTTGCCCTCTTAGTTCAATCCTTCTTTCTCTCTTTCTGCCGCTTGAACCGCACTTAACTGAGCACTCTGCTTTGCCCTGATTAAAGACCGGCCACTTCTTTATACCGCGCAGTCGCCTTACCTCGTAAATCGTGCCCTTTATTTCGTCACTGCATGCTTTCGTTGTGCCTCCAGTCAGGTTTTAATTGCCAAGAGAAATCAAGATACTAACTGACTTTTCCTCTACTCTTTTTTTTTTTTACATTTTCGTTCTCATTTTTACTCTTTCCTATTCATCTATAATTTATTTATTTACTATATAGTTAAAAAAAAAAATCTTACAGAATCATCTTCGTTACGGGAAACAAATCTGTTTTCAGAATCAAAGAGTATACAAGTATGCAAAATGTTCAGCAGCGCTATGCGCTGTTAAATAAGCTTGCTGAATGATGTACTAACTCCAACGGCCAAACAATGCAATTTGTTGCCATGGGATAGTCCCAACCGTTCGATACCTGGCATTATATTTTACAACGACACTCTGCGAGTTCCCTCGCAACGTACAACGTATACTGGACTCCGAAACTCACAAAATACTACCAGCATTGCAAGCATTGAAATACTACAACAGGCCATTGGGAAGGGGGAGGGGGGGCCTACTACTACGACGATGCACCGCATTTCTTTTGTTTCCTGGCGTCTGATTTATAGCACGAATTCCGCACGCGGTTATACATCGCTCGGGAGAATTCCATGTGCTGACCTTGGTACGCATAACTTCCGAACAGATTTACACCCGTTTTTCCCTTTCTCTTTATCCTCGATTTTATTCTTCGATTAATCAAAATGTCATTAATCAACGAGTCCCCTTCTTTTTGTGTTCCTAATTTTTTTTTTTTTTTTTTTTCTTCGATTCATCGAAGCGTCATGAAACAGTGTCGAACAAGCCAAAATGACAAATCAATACATCAAGATATCGTTTCAAGAATTAATTAGAGAGAAAAATATATTCCTGTTTATATAAATCAATTATAAATTCTTATAAAAAACGTTCCTCGAAATTAGATCAGTGTATCCTATAATTTCTGCATCGTGTTGTTCTAAATGAAAATGCAGAAAATGTAATAGAAAAACAAAAAGGAGATAGAGCAGCGTGACTGGATGACTTCATCCAGTCATCACACAGCGTTGCATGTGTTCGAATGTATCAAGATATAATTATCGGAGTTACCGTAATTAGAGTCATAATTACAGCGGCGGTAATAGTGATAGTAGTAGTTACATAATCACACACGGTACACGATATAGCAATGGATACGTTGTTAGCCGCGGAGCGAGTCGCCTTTCCGTGTAACACTGACTGTACGGCGTGCCCACGTACTGTTTAATATACACAACCGCATCTTTGTCGTAATGAAGAACATCAAATATCCTATTACGATACTTTCCAATTTCTTATCCAATAAATTCGTCATTTCTTCTCCGGTCGTTGTGTTTTCCTTTCCCTTCGATTTCATTTCCTTGAGATTCTTTCACATATCGTTGCAATTACTCGATTAGCTTAAGTACATAAAATTTGTGCCAGGCTCTCATCGCCTTGCTCTGCAATCGTTTACCCAAAAGTGCCATGCACTGGAAATGCAGGGACAACTAATTGCATAATATCGCAATAGTTCTAAATAGATAAGAGAATATGCATTTCTGGAGTGATGAAACGGAACATAACTTAACATTTATAATTGTACAAAAAAAAAAAATGTAATAATACCACCGTCGCAGCGTTGCTGCGATGTTATTGAAGTGTGTCCCAAAATATTTCTCGCTTACAGATTGATTATTTTATGTATTTCGTTTACACACACAGAGGATATTTCGGAGGATGTAAAAACTCGCTCAGTCGATTAGCCAGGTAGACCGAAGTTGATCCCCGCGTTACCACGAAGTCACTCTCTATCGAATAATTCAGTTCAAATGCCCATCACTGAGGGGTCAATGGAGAAATCAGGTTGAACGTCGTCGTCGGGTATAGGAGGGAGGGAGGAGGGGGGGGAAGGGATCTTAAGTGCTCTGTGGTCTCAATCGCTCTGCCTAGCCGCGACCGGTACGTTAGTGCTGCAGGGTGGAGAAGAGAAGCGCGCGACCGGCGGAGGTCGAGCAATAAGGAACAGAACGGTTTTGCGGTTCGGCCTCGTGGTTCTCTCTTCAAGGGACCCGACTATCCTCGGGTCCCCCGCGCATGCACGTTCCTATGTACCCCGTCCGAATGAAGCCGGGGTCGGCCATCATCAAGAAATATGATGATTGCAGGCTGCTACCATTTACAGTAGTGCGGTTTTGTCTCGTACCGCGGTCTCCGGGGCAGCTATATCCTCTCACGCGCGCTCGTTGTTCTCCGGCGTTCAGGTTCGTACCGAATTTCAAGTGCCTTTATTCTCTCGTCACAACGTTATCCTCGTCGCGTTATCGGCGAACTAGCCGCGCTCGCGAAGATATTATCGCTTTTGGACGGGAAAAAAAATATTCATTACGCGATTACTATTCGTCTTCGCGAAATCATGAAAACGCAAATGCGGGGATTTTAACGGGGGATTCTTGTATATCTCCGATGTGTGCGCAATTTTTATTCGTTCTTACCTATCTTGAGGTCTCTGGATATTACGCGAAATTGGCAATACCCGCCGAGTTAGTCGACGCCCCCGTTGAACGTCCGCCGTATACCGGGGACCGGTATAAAATCGACTTTACGGCGTCCTCCAGAATGACACGTGACGGCGTGGCTTCGGCGAGACGACTTTCCGTTTCGGAACGTCCACGTTGAAGGTAGCGATCATCGGCGAGAGAGTCACCCTACGCGTATTTTCGTATGCGATAAATCATCGCGTGCCTCGCACGGTGCTCGCACAATGCCGTACTAATCTTCCATCACGCACGCACGATATAACTACGCCCGCATGGCGTCTTGTGATTTACCATCCTGCGGCTAACCTCCATTATGTATAGCGCACGGTGGAAACTGTTGAGAATACCGTGCACCTTGCACTCGGATACTTACGTACAGTGCGTTTGGAAAGTACACGTCTGGAGAGACCCGTCGATTTCGCGCAACGCGCCCGTTCGATCATCCGACCGATCTCACGATTTCCTTCCGCCTTTTACGAAACGGCCGATTAGCGATAAATCGTTGGCCCGGCCGTAAACCGTCGGATTGAATATTAGCGCGTAACGTTATATCGAGTCTTCGACTAACTATATCAATAGTTTGAGATCTAAACAACCGTTTATTACATTTCGGATTTGGTAATCGAACAGAAAGAGGAGAGAAGAAAATACTTTATATAATCGCATCTTATGTAAAGATAAAATATACGCGTCGAATCTATCTTCTAAGCTTTAACACGACCTCCTTTGAGAGTACACATTGATTATTGCAGTCCGTAACTTTTTACACGTTCATAATGCATCCTCATCGGAATGACAATAATGCAAAAACTTAATTCAAGTACGCGTAACGCAAATTCCGATTTAAATATTCCCGGAGGGCATCAAGCGATTGCTTTGTCCGTCGACTGTTGCACAGTCACGCGTACTTCCACCTGCAGATTTCTCGCGATTGTGTCTGAAAAGCCCTTGCAGCGCAGAAGTTGCATACTCGCTCGTTATGTGGCGGGACGTCTAAAAAGTATTTCATTACCAAGTACGCGCCGTTACCGTAATGATAGTATGGTTTCTTTATCAGCGCGTTAAGTCCTACGACTAGAAAACCCGAGAGGAGAGAGAGAGAGAGCGCGAGGTATCTGCAGAAATATGGTGGCAACGATATTCGCCCGCACATAACTCGCGGCAGATAGGAATAAGTCGGCAGTTAGCCTCTCGAAGAATAGAGCAATTAAGAACGTCCTTGTATATACAGCCAGCAGACGTCGTGCGAGAGCCGGAATTACAACAATTAACCGTCCATTCCGCAAAAGTTACGAGGTACTTGTGAAACGAGCGTTCGGATTTTAGCACGCCATCGAAAGTTCTGCATCGCAGCTGCTCGCATTAAAATTTCATACGTGAGAGACTACTGAAAGAGAAGAAAGAAGGAAAGAGAGAGAGAGAGAAGTAGCAAAGTGCGAAATTTAACGCAATTTAAATGAAGCCCGTATTACAGCATAAGCACGTTTAAATTTCTTGAAATACCTATCGCAATTTTTACGACATTCACCAGAGAGAAGAGACACGGAGTGGCCGGCGCAGAAGTGGGATCACGCGAACTGTGCGATTCTATTTTTACCGCGACCGGCGGAAAATCGAGAGCCAACTGCAGGCTGTATTAGAGCGAGATAAGGAGATTTATGCGAGTTGCATCCGATACGAATAGATCGTCGCCGCGCGACGTCGTTAGTAGACCGGCGCGGCTGGAAGAATGGAGCAATAAAGGACTCCGACGTGTAACGCTTACGAGTCTGGCACACCGGTCTTTACGAGCGATTTTCACGGGCTAACGGTCATTCGATAGAGAATTACGCCGGCGCGATCGGAGATCCTCTCGTGCTAATAGCGTACAAATCGGGCGACCGGTATTATTCACCAGCCGTATATGTATCGGTACGTGCTTTGCCAACGATTTGCTGCTTGGATGCGTGGCCTTCGGCCTCCATTCTCGAGGAGATTTGCGACGATTTGCGACGATCCGGCGAACCGATTGGAGGAGCACCTTTTAAGTTTTTCGTTCGCGACTCGCCGTATCGCGACTTCCGGAATTATTAGTCACGACGAATCGATGGATGAATAACTGGAAACCAAGCGGTTTTCTCTGATTCCATAAAATCGTAAAGATTATTGCAGTCAAAATTAGTAATTAGAATCAATTGAGATCCATTCCGTATACTTGATACACGGAAGGCGCGATTTTGCTGAAAAAAGTGGGATGTTAAAAAGAGGTCGATCTCTGTTCAAAGAGATGTAAGTAAAAGGAGTAGAGTATTTTATAGATTTTGACTTCTTTATAAATATGATAATATTAATAAAAAAGAATTCGGGACAGATAGGAAGCGATTTTTCGTAAATACATATAAATAAATTAATTAAATTTGTGATAAAATGTTTGAATCGAAGAATTAAGATCATTAAGATCAGACTTAAGACCTTGGATATATAATTAGAGCATGAATATTGCTATAAGTTTCTAGCAATCTTCATTTTAGAAGCTATAGAGTTATGTAACATTTACTATTACTGTCATGTATTCGTTCGACACACAATTTATCGAAAAAATCGATCGCACTTTGGGATCGAAACACAGAACGAGAAGCTGCGGGATCGAAAGAAATTCTTGTTCTCGCAAAACATAATTTATGACTAACGAACGGCCGGCGATATCCTTTCCAACGTATAATTTATATCAAAGATATCCCTCGACTGTCGCTCGTGGCTGTTATTAGTTATTACGCACATTAATGACGAGCACACACTAACGCGCGCGCGTGACTAAGCTCTGACGAAATATACGAACGAACACGTGTATATATAGCGTAGAAACATAAAGGATAAAATAATAGTGTGACATAATCGGCCGGGACGGCGGGTGGATCTACGCGATAATCCCACGGTGTAGATCCATCACGTTAGACCGACCAGCCAACCGACCGATCGACTGGCCGACTGAGCTAATGACGCAATCGAGCGAAAGGAACGCTGCTCTCTCAAGTCCGTTTTGATTTCATTAATGGATCGGGTGCGCACTAATGCGACTCTGTTTGCCGAGCACTCGGCTCGCATTAAGAGGACGCTCCGCAGCGCGCTGGACACACGCGTTATTTCGCGCGCTCGACAGTGACACCGATATCTCTTATCCTTTTCTCGCCGCCGCTTGTCCCTTTCTACTTTTATTCCCGCCTCCTTATCGTTATTAGTAGTCATTTTTTCATTCTAAATTCTCTCTTTTTTTAATGCACTTGTTTTAACATTGCCAAGATATTTTTTCAACAGATATTTACTTATCATTCTTGTCCTACCCTTTTATCCTATTTTAACTCATAAGTGGTTCATAACATATTCATAAATTGCCTAATATATATATATATATATATATATATCTCCTTCGCTTTACTTGTACTTGTCGTTAACCTATAGCTTTTATCCCACAGATCTTTGTCTATGTAGCTTCTCTACGTAGTATCTTCTTTCTTCTTCGCTATTCGCAACTTGTACCGCCGTCGGTACTCTCTCGTCAATCTCCCTGATCTCCCTCTCCTAGGGTCCTATTCACATCAGGAACTCCGCCAGGCCACTGCGCGGCCTAGGAAGGAATTAACACTTCTAGCAACGCGTACGTAGTCGCCTCGGAGGATTTGCTTATGCTAATCGGGACGAGCGGTCGGTCTCGTACCGTCTCGAGGCTCACGTCGCCGACGCTTCAAATATATTAATTAACATCGTCATTAAGCGACGCGGCCGCCAGTTTACCGGATCTCGTCCCGCGTCCTTCTAGCGGCGACTCGCGCGTATGTTCACGGCAGAACACGTTTCTGCCTATTCCACTCTCCTTATTCCACTCCCAGTTTGTTCGTTCTACCGAGCAACCGAGGGCATCCTCGGGCCTGAGCTAGGGGCCCGTCCATGCGTGTTTGCAGACGCATAATTCCATCTTGCGGCCGTAATTGCGGTCGGCACATTGTCGACCCATCGTGTGGCATCGAGACACGAGACATTTCGCGGGGACGTGCTATATCGGCTGTTCGATTATGCTAATGCAATCGAGTAACGGGGACCCGACGGCTCGGCACTTCCGTGCCAAGAATGCAGGTGTATTCGTAATCCAGACCCGCCTCCGTCGCATAATCGCGTCGCGGTACTCGATCGAAAGCCGGCGCGCCGTTTAATCCCGTCCGAATGAACTTTGTGACGAGATTCGCGCGGTAACATC
>NW_017306059.1:4211494-4225635 GCF_001594115.1 Trachymyrmex septentrionalis | reverse complement strand
GGTACTCGATCGAAAGCCGGCGCGCCGTTTAATCCCGTCCGAATGAACGACTTTGTGACGAGATTCGCGCGGTAACATCAGGGATTACGATATATTTCACGCTCGGTGCAGATGTAATTAATGTACGACCGGCTAGACGGTTGCCCCGCTTCGCCGCTAATCATTTTCACCGTACCGAAAGTCGCACGCGGAAAGAAAATATGGCTCATCGTCACACGGCATGTACTAGTCTTTAACTCAATGTTCGATGTAATCGCTTTGACGATACACCATCGTCCTAATTAGGTAGTAATTAGATTCTGTACGGTAATTCGAGTTCATCCATTCAACGGACGATGAAAGGAGCAATGAGCTTTGAGATGATCTCGTGAAAGTAGCCGGCGAAAAATCTCGAAATTCATTTCCTGTCTTTGATACATTTCCTATTTCTTCCTAATACACTAGAGTGTATCTAGAAATAATTATATTTAATTTTTCACACAATTAACAACTATCCCTTATTACAATAAATATCATTGCACGACTCAGTGGTCGAATTGAAAAAAAAAAACGTCCGCCTCGGATAGTCGGAATATTCTTTTTCAGTCATAGAGTTCGAGTTGTAGTTCAAGATAACGTTATGCTGACGTCTCACCTTTTGAGATGCATTTTTTTTATTGTACATTATTTTATACGTCCACTTACACTTTTCTTATTATTTCGCACTTTAATGAAGATTATTATTACTGTTTAAGATTATTATTATTATTTAATGTATATCGATCTAGTTTCGAACTTGGTATTATTAACAAAATGAACTTTTATGTTTTATTATAAAATAAACTGCTAATTGCGCACACAATGTACCGTGAAATACATAGCAGAGCTGACGTAGAATGGAGAACGTGAGGCAAGAGTGCGATTATAAACGCAACAGAAATTCGTACAAAGGGCAACAGAGGCAACGTTATCAATCCAATGGACCGCCAGCTCCGAATTCCGTTGCACCATTCGGCCACCTTCCCCGCTTTGTGCCCGCCGTTATTTACGACGCTCAAGCACGGCTGTGTAAATTATGGCGAGGCCGGGTTTCATAAATTCCGGGACGAGATATGGAGCGACAAATTCAACTCCCAGGACCCGGCGCCCCGGTCGCGGCGGGCGCAAGTTACACGCGCGGACGCGCATAAATACGTGTGCTCGCGCACGAGGGCTCTCTACGTTCAACCTAGTGCGTGTGGACTACGACCGGGCTACGGATTATCATATGTATACCGACTTCCTGCTGCGATAAACGCACTACCTGCCCGCGTGATGCTGATCCGGATACGAATCGTCCTTCTCAAAAAAGTTCAAGGTATGTTGATTTTCGAGATTGATTTGAATAAATAATAGCCTGAGCAATAGTGTGAACAATAATTTAAGATATTAAAAATGTTTAAATAAGCAGTCCATATATTTAGTGTAGTGTACGATGAATATAAAAAAACTCGTGACTGAGTAACATATTTTATTTGAATTTAGCTTTAGAATTATTTCTCCATACCAAATAACGCGCGCGATTTAGACAAAGGGTGTTTTATTTAATGGTTAATACATTTTTTCGAAACGTTAATTACTGTAATAATTTTCTGCGCATCGTTTACAGCGCTAATTCCTAATGGCCCTTATTAATCTCCCCTTATTTTTCATTAACGTATACATTAAGGAACTTATTCACTTCTTTTCTATTTGTCAGGCTAAATGTTTATAATCATTCAGCAACAATAATTTTATTAACATATATCTCTATTAATAAAGTTTCCAAAAAATGGATCATAACAAGTAAAAAATGCAAGCCAACGTGAGCTATATAAGCTGATTTATTAAGCGTGATATTCCTAATGTAAAATAAATAATTCTAAGGAATATAAAATAGAGATTTTGTTTAAAAACCATAATTATCTGTTATTGAAAAAAAAAAAAAAAACACTCAAATCGATCGAGTGAAAGACAATGAAAAGCAGCAGAACCAGACTCGTAAGTGCACGCTATACGGATTTTAGACTCCCGTAAAAATCAGTAACATCGACAAACACGAGGAGAATGGGTGGAGGAGGATGGACAAGGCTATAAGGAGGGGAAGGGTTGAAGGTGGGGAAAGGCCCGAACGTCGTGGAAAGAACCGCATGGAGATCCCAATCTCGCGTGGAAGCCTCTCCGGCAGTGAGTAAAAGGTGGCTAACATCTCGAACATCGTCCCTGTAATCTAATGAGCACCTGCTAGGAGTGCCGCCTACACTCTACATATAGAGAGACAGACGCTTCTACGTAAAGTCGCGTATGCGATTCCAGGGCCGTATCCGTCCGCCTACCGGTGCTAACATCGTTTTAGTCGCCTTCGTCGAAACGTGTTATTTGTATCGTGGGAAATCTTTTCCGTCGATCGTAAACCGCTCGAGTCGCAATATTGTAACGCGGAAGGTTTACTCTCTCGGACGTTTCATTGTCAAACGTTAGAGTCCCCGTACATACTTTCCGTAACAGTAACCGTAAGATGTACCGTAAGAATCGTTAGAAAATACCGATCAATCAAGAATTGTCAAAACTTTTCAATTCTAATTAGTTAGTTCAATCTTACGATACGTCTTACGGTTATTGTTATGGTAAATATATGCGATGCAGCTCTTATTCGAGCAAACAGCAGCATTTGTTTGATGACATAAGTCGATATAAAAGTGTAGTTCTATCTTTGTTACTCATTAAATGTTAAGAAAGATAGAATAGTATTTGCGTCAACTTATGTTATTAAATGTAAAACGTTCATAACATCGTTAAATGTATAATAATACGATGGAAACTCTACAATTGCATGATTTACGCAAATGAATTATCCTGCATTTTCCCCCGAGATCGTTATTATTGTACTTAATTCCCTGAGCCTCTCTTTTTATATTCTATTTTCGTATTTTGTTGCATCTTTTCCTTTCTCTCTCTCTCTCTCTCTCTCTCTCTCTCTCTCTCTTGCTGTGGATGGCACGATGCGTTGAGATAACCGAAGGTATCGGATCTCGCGGAAGACAAATCGCGAGCCATGGCGAGAACGTTCTCCTTCGGCAGCAGCACGCGCATATATCCTCGTGTGAAATCTTTCGGATCGCTGACGGATAACTTCCAACGGTGTAGACGCGGCGGATGGATCACGGACTCGTGTCGTACGACGGCTCTGTACCTACTCGCCATCAAACAAACGGCCCACGTATAAGTCCGACACTCGCGGACGCGTATATACGTACATTCGGATCCGAGAGGGAAGAAAAAAAGTAAAGAAACAAAGGGAGAAAGAAAATAAGAGGGAGCTACATGTTATGAGGGTACAGGTGTGCTGGTTTGTTCTCCTTCTCCGTCTCCGTCTCCATCTCCGCCATCCATGCCATTTTTTCCCCCCCTTCGTTCGCTGACGTAGCCTACAGACGCGCCGGTTCCTCTCCGCTCCTCTTGTTCATTCTCCTCCTTCCTTCCTCTGTTTCGTTCATATAACTTCTTTTCTTCCTACAGCCCTCTTTCTTTCTTTTTCAACCGCACCATCCTCGTCGCCGTTCATGAGACGACGACGTTCGCGGCCACGAGAGAGGATCCGCCGCTCGCGTGTGCGTGAGGTCGCACCGAGTGCGGGTGAAAGTCTAACCGTGGGTCACTCGCCAGCCGGCTAATGTAGGTGCATCTATATCGCCTCGCGCGAGCAATGGTCAAAGCCTAAACTATAAGCGCGTCTTTCTCGCTACCATCGCGCCGATGCGATGAAGCGGCACGACTGGACGGCTATCCTATTGTCTCTCGCGCAGCAGATTCGAAAGATGCGCCGCCACCCCGATAAACCCCGACGGCGAGGTCCCCTTCCGCATGAGGAAGGCTCTCGCGCTCCGAACGCCGGGCGAATCCTCCGCAGAAATGATTATTACGATATCGCGAGTAATAACGCGAGTTGATAGACGCGTTAACGCGTGCTAAGTAGCGGTTGTTACGTCTTCTCGCGTTGAATCCGCGGATTTCAGCAGCGCTCGCGGATCGCGGCTTAACGTCTATTCAGGTATTTAGATGCCGCTCGGATGTGCTGTTCCTCGACTTTCGTGCAATTTCTCGTTTTTTTTTCGAGAAACTTTCAACGTAGAACACAATTAATAAAAAGTACAATCACCACAAAATATCAGTTATAATACATATATGCGAGCCTAAAAATTCGATTCAATCTATTCAGTAAGTGTTTCTTATGAAAAAATATGTTGCTACGGCGAATCCACCAGGTGAATGTAATTGTAAACATACGTTTGCCGTTGAATTTTATCAAGCGATTTTGACGTCAATTTTACATATGATTCCCTTCGCAATAATAATGCGTCACTCTCGAGCGGTCTTGACATTTTGTATCTGCGAATAGATCGCGCATAGATCGTACCTTCTGCTCTGAAAATTACGCGGGCAATCGTTAGAAACTGGCGAGCGCCTTGGTGAAAGCGTCGGTTGAAACATTGTCGCGAGGCGTGGGTCGCGGGGTTAGACGATACGCGCGATTTCGCTTCGTCCACGACCGCGAGCGAGCGAGTGCGACTCCCTCCCGCGCGCCGGAAGAGTTGTCGCGCGTTCGCCGCTTCAAACGCACCTTTCCCCGTACCGTCGCGTCATTCAGTTACGTGGTATATCGTATGTATATGCCGTAATCACATTTGATTGATCGTCCACTGATTAATTTGGCGTTTCGATGATAACAGCTATTGGGCGGAGTACCGATCGATGTTGCGAAATTTTGATGCGCGACTAATATCGTCTGTGAGATCTAAAATCTTATTATAGACTATGCAATATTAAGTATGCCAAATGTTTATCTTCAAATATAACTAAGAATATTAGATATCAAAAGATAACCTAATTCCTTAAGTTAAATAATATTTTGTTATTTTTTTACTTCAACGCGTGTGTTAAAATGTAAATTAGTATCTACTTCTATAATTACACAGAGAAAAAATTTTGCTACGAATGTCTTATGCCCGAGAGTGTACTTTGAAATTATGAATTTTGACACAGTAACAATTGATCAAATTTGCAAAAAAAAAAAACAGAAAGTGTGAAATTAACTCTCCACCTAATTTGCCTAAATGAACTTTCTATCGGCCAAATTGGACTTTGAAAGCACAGTTGACATATTGATAAATAATTCTGGTAAATAAATAAAAATCTGTAAAAAAGAAGTGAAATTCAGTTCGACTTCGATGATAATAAAAATTCGTTATTGTTAAAGCTTGTAAGAGTATGAAAGAATTTTTTTCAGATTTTTGTTCAGTCCGGAATAATCTGCTGTAAAGTTTAAAGACCAAGTGGCCGATGGAAGATGCGAAATTCCACATAGTCGACGGAACATTAAATTCATGTTTAGAAAAGAAACGCTCAGAAGAAGTCATATATTCATTCTTTGCCCTAAATTCTTCAGGCATGCTTTCTTCCACAATATTCTTATAAATTGTTATACGAAATAGGACGTTCACACGGAATATGCCTAGTTTGAACGAAAATAGAAGTGAGAAAGGTTTTTGCAACAATTCCTTATTTAAGAAATAAGGAATTCTCTTCCTAATGGAATATAAGCTCCTATAGCGGGGAATAAAATTTCGAAGGTATCGAATAATGAACTCCTACGAGCGAGCAATTGTGTACAGCGGAGACAGTGTTTTCACGGAGCGTTGCGCTTTGGTCGCGCGTAACTCGCCTCATTCGCCGCTAGTCACGCGTCGCATGCTCAGCGTTAACTCGCCTCGGAGTTGCGCTTACTCGAACGTGTCCGTAATACCACGCGGATGAGACAGACGGTGAGAGGAAGGAAAAGGAGAGGAATACGCAATGAAATATACTTTTTAGTGTCCGGCCGTTGGTCGTACGCCGCGTCGCTGAGTCTCGCGCGGTGACCGTCGCTCGCTTGGCGACCCGACGAGCGTGCAATTATCTCACTAACATTAATACGACGAACACGCGATACTGGCGGCGAGTCATTACTCCCGTCTAACCTAATTAGCAATTCCTCGACCGCTAATTATTATTAATAGGTGGACATACCAATACGCGCGATTAATCGCGAACGGTTATACGTTGAGCCTGTACCGCGCGCCTGTTGTTGCTTGGGTCGAAGGCAAAGTAAATAAGGGAACGTTGGTAATGACCATTAGGCGAACACAATCGACGCGCTTATAATGGTCGATGGAGCGTTTTACTTAAATTCCACCAGAGATCAGCGAATCCCTTGACGTAATTATCCGCCGCGGTGCCTTCCGAGGTTACGGTTGAAGTCAGCCAAGTGGACGAGTAGTATCGAATCGCGAAGGGATAAAAGGGAAGCGAGGAGAGCCGGGGGGGGGGGGGGGAGATCGGGGGAGATGGTTACTTCTATAAGAAAGGAGGGCCTTCTGATTTATACCGTGTGCTTTATGAGCAGCCTGCCTCTCACGGTCGCGGTTTAAGTTTTGTCCGTCTCGGATCGGCACGCCAAACGGTGGAGATGCATGGAGAGTGACGTCGAG
Organism: Trachymyrmex septentrionalis; assembly: GCF_001594115.1. Lineage (NCBI taxonomy): Eukaryota > Metazoa > Arthropoda > Insecta > Hymenoptera > Formicidae > Trachymyrmex > Trachymyrmex septentrionalis. Next base: position 4,219,111 of record NW_017306059.1, on the reverse strand, counting down.
GGTGGTAGGGCGCAATAGGATTACGCGAATAACGAAAATGATGAACACTTTGTTCGCTTGTCTTATTTTCTTTCCGTCTGAACAACATTCTTACACACGTATTTACTTAAGCTTTATGCTCGATCAGAATTTTTTTTTCATTCAAACAAAATGGGATTCGTGACTCGAGGATAATCTGGTTCGAGAGATAATAATTCTTCGTTTCTACAATATATTGGCCGGTCAAAAAGTTAATTGTAACTCGAATTAACAAGGAAACCGCCGGTGTCTCTCACCGATTTTAATGGGCTTTGGGCATGATATTGTAGAGCATTAAATAATATTAGATCTATATTTTTTAATTTAATTGTTTCAAGAGATTTAGACCAACCCCTCGAAATTAATCATTTTCTTTTATTTTCAGCGAATACCTTCCAATTGCGAGATATTTAAACAAAAATTTTATATTACAGTTTTATGATATTTGGTATACTCTTAGTAACAATGTGATTTCAGATTTTTTTGAAAATATCAGAAATGAAAAAAATTCATTATTTTCGTGAAGTTGTTTCGAGCCTCTACACCTTAAATTAAAGTATTGTAGAAAAGAAATAAAGGTTTAATAGTTTTTATGTTCTATAACAAGAATGTAAAATCATATTTTCTATTATATGCAAATGAAATAAATTATGCGGCCCGAAAAATTTTACTTGTTTTTAAAATGACACTTTCTGAAACCCTTAAAAAAAGATTACTATTATCAGTGCTCTATAAAGTAATACATGTCTAAAGTTCCTCAAAATCGAAGACAGTTGTCAATAATTTTCTTGTAAGTAAAATTCCACTTAATATAACGTACTCTCGACATTTTTTGGAGTAAAATTTTCACTCTAATCCTGAAGTCACTGACCAGTTCATTCCACATGAAGGAAGTATTCACTTTAATAGAGTGAATTCTTTCACGCTAAGACAAAAAGTGAAGAATTTCAATCTTATTTTTAAAGTGAAAACGTTAACAAAATGTAATAAATCGAAATTCATATCTTCACTCTTTAATATGTTTGTACTCCTGAACAGATAAAGAGATAAAGTACTTAGAGACTTCAAGACTTAGTCAAAAAATGCCTACAACTTTATGATTAGGTTACAAAACATCCTCTCTCGGAGAAAAGTTACCCTTTTTAGAATCGAAGAATAAATCCAAATAAAGAGCGAACACAATTTCACTCTTTTGAAAAAGTGAAATTTCATTCCACTTCAATTGACGGTATTTTCATGAATATTTCGAGTGACTTTTCACTCCAAAAGAATGAGATTTCACTCTAAGAAATTTCGAGAGTATAATATAGAGGTTTAGAGAGTTTAGAGATTGCACGACAACGTAACAGTTCCCGAGGGCGGCTTAGGGAGAATGTCGCGCGAGTCGCGAAATAAATCCCATCGGACTCCGCGACGATTTTTCGCAAACTATGAGCAGGTATGTTGATTGCGAGCAGCGATGCGCATAGAGATGCGCGTAGATGCCCCGCTCGCATAGCTATTGCCGAAGCGGCACAGCTATGCGCCACTATAATGCCGCGCAGCGCAGCGCAGCGCGCTTGAGCGACATCGGTTAAACGATGCTCCCGGGTGAACACAGGACATCGAGGGATCGCTGGACCCCGTTGCTGAGAAAAGAGATAAGCCGCGGACACGTGGGAAAATTACTGCGCGGCCACTCCACCGATTCCTTATAGACCCTGGTCGTCCATTGTGACTTCAAGATCGCATACCACTATTGATTTATTCTAAATCGCCTTCCGCCACGATACGCTTCGCGCGCCGGTACGCGCTAGTTATTTAAGATCGACCGGCACGTGGAAAAAGTTAGAAAATATAGCGTTCCGATGAGGAAGAGATAATTAAAATTATCAGAGAGAGAGAGAGAGAGAGAGAGAGAGAGAAATTAAAAGATAAAAGAGATGGATGAAAGAACTTACCCCTTGCGTACCACCCTCAAGCTCGTTATGTATCTGCTATTGGATCTTCTGGAATTACATTGTGATTCCCGCCCAGATTAATTCGAATACCCATTAATACTTTTGAGGCTTTCACGGGTATTTTCTTTAAAGGTACCAAAGAGGTTGCGGTATATTATCGCCGTATCGTGATCCATTGCTAATGCCAATGTTTTGTGAACCTTGCCGAGGAGCGCAATAATACCGAGTATCAGTGCGCGCCTTGCCCTGATGAAATGAACAGCAAGGTTCATGAAACGGTAATAATCCGCGAATCCTTTGGCACCTCAAATACTCATTGTATTCCCGGTAATGTCGAAAATTGTCATTACTTTCAATCGAACTTTCAATTAAATAGACAGATATCTTGTTTTACTTTCATAAGCGGTTGCCGCTTTTGATTGAGAAAATGCATCTTACACAAAATCACATCTTTAATTTGTATCCAATACGGATACAGCTTTTACAAGAATCGATTCGCGCGCAACGGCTTGCGTCGTATAAATAAAATACGATACTGCTAGAGTTCTCCTTTGCTTCTCTAACATACGTTCTCTCGTATATCTTATATTTTTTTCTAACCAAGAATAGTGGATTTCTCCGGATGGTTTACGAGCGAATTCTACATCCTTCATTCACATAGAGCGCGGATATGCTTTTGCGTTCCCAACACGACGCAATGGCAGAAACATGACGATGACAGCGGTAGCAAAAGCAGCAGCAATAGCCGGCAGCTGGGTGACTGCGAGGACAAACATATCAAGAAGGATCGGAGCGGAGAATGGAGAAAGAGGCGGATATTCGCGACGTACGAAAACGAATGTTCAGAACACGCACGAGCGAAAAACTGGTCGTGCCACCTACACACGAGCGATACAGGGTCGCGCGGCGGGGTCAAAGGTCGGGCCCCCACGGAGCAGTAAACGCAATTTTTGCATGGCGACCGAATGCCAATGAAAACCGGGTTATTAATAAATCGACGTAATCGCCGCGCGCGGTTGTCGCGGCCGTCGCGGCCGTCGCGAGACGAAGGGCGCGACAGGGCGTAGACCCCCGAACGAGTGCGGTTATTCTTGAGCTTTTATAACGCTCCTGGTGGGAGGAATAAATTAAAAATAAAATAAACAGGGGAGAGAAGGTCAAGCGTCGCGACATTGCATTAATAAACTCCCCGGGCATCGTGCTTAAGAGGTTCATTCCTCCGCTTCTCCCTTTTCCCTTAGTCTCTACTTCTCCATCACCCTCTTTCACTCTCTGCCTTTCTTATTTTCTTTCTCCCGTCTCTGTCCATCTCACCGCCGTCCTTCCCCATTCGCTATCCGCACGATATTCTTTCTCCTTCCAGCGATAGCCCTTTGCCTTTTGACCGTGGTAAGTGCTTAATTCCATCAAGTCTTAACTTTCGGATTAAAAGAAGAGTTAAGAATCAGAATTTTTTGCAAATACGAAAATATTTGCCGAGATACACGGGATATAGCGTTTCTTTTCTGATACGGTCGACAACTCTTCCACGGCTAATCCCGCATGTTTGTAACTAACGTATTTGCCATCGTCTTATTATGTAAAGTCTATTACAAAAGTCTTACACTGTGAAAAGTCTATATAACGAAAAAAGAAGGAAATATATACAATATAAAAATATGTACATATAATACGTTGAACAACAATAGTATAATAATATAGCAATGGAGTAAATATTGTACTCACTGCTACATAACATTTATATGGTAAATAATTTTAATATTATTTTCGAACTTTCGATAAATCGATCTCTCGTAAAGCGAAAAGAAAGCGGAAGTCTCACAATGAGAGACGCCCGTGCGTTTGTGTCTCCTCTCGTCTTTGGAAACGTGCCTCGGTACCGTGGCTTACCGTGAAGGAACAGAATCCAGGATACTCCAGCATCTAGATACTTCCTCGGCCAGCTTGAGTCCATATCTGAGCGTAGATCGGAATTCAGGTACACGGTAGCGCTACCTCGAGGCGCACACAGCTCGTGAACACACCACCACCTCCGTCCGCCGTGGAGGCAGGGAAAAAGCACATAAAGGAAGACGAAGGCAAGTAGGAAAGACGCGGAGACGGGGGTGGAGAGACGATTGGGTGGAACCGAACGAGCGGGAATGAGGTAGAAACCTCGCGGCGGGCGAAAGAGAGACGCAAGGAGGAGTCAGTTTGCGAGAACGGCCAGGTTGCGCAGCGACTTCGGCCCCGCCGGCTCTGGTCGTTCGGTGATCTACCGTGCCGAGCCAAGCCCCTCATTAACGCCTTTGCTAAGAAATTACACGCAGTCGGTGGCAAACAAGAGCAAGAAGGTGTCGGCCGCGCTCGTTCTGATACACGAGACCAGCGCGCTCTTGTCCGCCGCCTCGCCTCGCCTCGCCTCGCTTCGCTTCACCTCGTCGCTTCCGTCCCGTTCTCGCGCGAAGCTCGGCTCTCCTCCCCTGTCGCGCGAAGCGTGCGAACCTTTGCAGCCAATTCGATCGAGATTCTGGTCCAGATAGCGCGCGCCCTCGCCGTACGTGCCCGAGAGAGCCTCCGCCTCGAGATCGCGCGAGATTCGAGCTTCACCGATCGTATACGCTTTAAGCCAACATTTCGCCGATTTTTACCGTTTCCGTTTGCTTGCGAAGATTATCGAAGTATATCCAATCTTTTATACGTATATATATATATATTTTTATGTCAGATTAATTAAGATTAAATCTTTTATATATTTTAATGTCAGAGCAATTAAGATTTAAAAATCGTTCAAAAGACTTATCTTCGGTTTCAATTTCAATGGAAAAATAATTGCAACGTTTCTGTTTTAAATTTATCAGAAACAGTAGATTAATCCTACTAGTAGGTCTTTCGAGCTATTTGCTTGAATATTATATATCCATCTGTAATGTGAATTCCGGAAAATCACAATCTAATAAAATTATTTGCGCTAATACGCTATTTTTCCTAAGAAACATTTTTTTTGTTTTTAATTCACTATACTTTGTCATAATCGCACGTTTAATCATGCCCTAAAAAATGAAACAGTGATGAGATTCGTTCATCATGCAATCGCACCAACAGATCAGAAAACGGGTTCTCTTCTCTTGTTAAACTAGGCAACACCCAGAAACACGTCTCGAACTTGGCCGATCCCGCTCTTGTACGAGTTAAGAGCTCGGAATAAGCTCCACGCATCGCTAATCGTGAGACCAAAAAGTCATGAACTCGATCGTTGTACACGACAAGACACGCGCGTCGGCCGAATTCCTGTAGGGTCGTCCTGCCTTCCCCCGCCCGACCCGTCCTCCCCCGCCCCCCCCGCGTTCAACCTCCCGTCCTTCGCGTTGATGTCTGGTGCCCGCGGTCGGTGTTACGATCGAAATGACTGACGTACTGACGGGAAACATTGCGGCCCCCCGCTGTCGAATGTCGTCGGCCGGATCGGCCGAGTGACCGATGTGGGTGAATCTTTTTTCAACTCCGACGAATGGCCGTGAGAGATGGATAAAGAGTCGGGAAAAGAGAGCTGAAATAGAAATGCTTCGAAAGGCAGGTTGCGAGAGAAGTTGCGGGTAAACATGGATAAACAGATTTGTCGAGTGTCATGGCCGGGAATAATCGTCTCTCTCTTACGTTTATACCTTTATACAGAGAAACCGCCAATATGATTGACTTCACTGGTGGAGAAGCCGAACGCTCTCGCACCGTTGCTGATCCGCGAAATAAAATAAGCGTTCCTGAGAAGCAAAGTATGAAATGATATCGAGCTCCTAGAACAAGGTACGTACGGCGATACATTTGAAATTACTTCCGCAACGGTTTGAACCCTGGCAATCCGTGCGAAATTCACGGGCATTCTCGACAATAAGTAACGGTTGTTACGGGCTAACGGTCGAACGTCAACGAGCAGTGTAGAGCCGGCCGACGTCGTCTAGCTGAGGGCCGATCAAAATTTTCACTCGGGCGATGCGCATAACTCGGTTGAGTTGTTGCATCCACCTACCCTGTCCGGGATGCCCATCATCGCGGCGCGGTGCCGGCCCGCGGTGCACCTGGGATGACGGCTCTCTGCAAGATTGTAGATCCGTTAAACCAAGCGGAGAGAGAAACCGCGGCCGGCGAGAGGAGACGTCGGGCAGAAAGATACACAGCTGAATCAAGTATCGCGCGCGCGTGCGAGCGAGCTTATACGTGACTTCCGCTTCGTATTGAGAGTAACGTCGGCGAGTCGAAAGTTTCGAAGGGTTTCCACGATGGATGGGAGAGAAAGCGGGGGGGGGGGCGGCGGGGAGGATCAGCCACGTCGTGTCTCCATTTCCTCTACGCGCGCCGCGCGAATCCTCGTTACGTTGCCGCGAAGGAGAGCACGCGCGTCTCACGAACGCGAGGCGCGACCGTGTAGGCGTGTAGAGAAGTAAGAGAATGTCTTCCCGTGTCTGCCAGATGTCTAAACGTTGATAAGCCTCGGCGAGCGGCTAATAGCCGTTTAATAAGATTACGTCTCCGGGCGGACGGACTTGACGTGGCCGGAACACGGCTCTCTTTCTCTCTCTCTCTCTCTCTCTATCTCTCTCGGGCCGGGCCCGTTTGCGTTCTTACGGCCCGATTTTATGGTCTCGCGGGTACATACATAGATTACAGCTATACATGAGCGACGTGTTGCGACGTGGTTACATACGTGAGCGCTAATGCGATCGTGTCACCGCGCGGTGCCCGTTTTTTTTCGTCAAGCGAATGAGCTTTCAGGACGCCCGATAAAAGCTTCGTTGCGCAATATGTATCACATGCCTCTTCTGGGATAATCTGGGACAATAAAGCTTCAAATATAATTGAAAAGCACAGGCAACAGGAATAGGGAATAAGAACAGATTTCAATCTATCATTTTGCTGAAGTGTCTAAAATATTTAGCTAGATACAGATTTGAAGATAATTTTGTTAGATTATCAAAATAATTATATGTAGGACGCTCAATGCTAAAATGTCAAATCACTTTTTGAGATATCGTTTAATTATCATGCTTGAAATTGCTATGCAATTATTTAGATCGTCCGAAAAATTATTTTCAAATCTGTATCTAGTTAAATTTTTACATGTTTCAGCAAAATTCTTTCTGTACATCGATATATATATATAAAATACACGATTTCTGACAGATTGAAATCTATTATTTTCTGTTCTTATTGCCTGTGCTTCTTAATTGTGTCTCAGACTTAACATTATCATACCGATGACGGATATCGTGCGATCATGTAACCCATTTCCCGACGATAATCGCTTGCGCACGATGTTCGTGGGCAACAGTCGGCTTTTTGCATCCGGATAATTCCTAACATTGTTTATGGAGGCTCGAATAATAATTATAAAACATAACGTTGTTGTAACGCCCCCAATATTGTACATCGTGCTTGCTTGTAAGCCTCGATAAATGTCGTGTCGCTATATCGGACGTCGTTACGTGTCGCACGACCGGTTCTACGCGCGCGATATAGTATAATTTATTAATGCATAATTCACTGTATTTTATTAGGTCAATTTAGTGATATAAGTAATTAGCAGCATAAATAATATCTCCGGTGCAAAATGCTTTAAATAAGTATACTCTTTTCTATACGCGCGGTGTCATAAACCTATAATTTTATATTACTTAATTGCTCA
>NW_017306059.1:4209810-4211394 GCF_001594115.1 Trachymyrmex septentrionalis | reverse complement strand
TGTCATTAAAGATATATTATATATATATATATATATATATATATCATCTTAATAATTTTATTCTATGACATTTGTTCAGATGTATAAAATGTATATTTCTATAACCTCACAATAAATATGTATATATCACTTAAAAAATTATATAGAATTGGTTAGAATTATGTTTGGTAATATGTAAAAAATATTATAGAAAAAAGATATTTTACAATCAATGTTAAACTATGACGGTTTCAGAAGATGTAGAAGAACGAGATGTATCAAGAAAGCCCAGCAGTGGTCATTTGCATCCTCATTTCCAATGGTCAGTGGTTTCACGGGCAATATCGCGAAATTTATCGGGGTGCGGTTTGCGATGATATTTTACACAACGAGACCGGCGTGTGCGGGGTACACCGCGGGGGCCACCCATGGCGGGGCCCCAGCGCCACCCCATACGTTTGGTACCGCAGGAAGAAGGGGTGGCCCAACCAACCGGGAGGCGGAGGGAAACGCCGTATAACCTCGCTATTATTCTGGTATTTATACCAGTGCGCCCGCTGCTCTCACCCACCTAAATCTTCTTAATACGCGGCAGTTAGTGCACTTTATTAAACTCGCCGTGCTGGTACGCGCGCCCTCACCCCCTCTCCCATCGTCCCTTTTCCCTTTCGCAGCTTCCATCTTCGCCAGGACCACGAAGGAAGAGGGAGGGAATGCAATTCGCTGCGGGACATCGAATCACCGCCACACTGCACGCTTTTGCATTTAAATTCAATGAAAGCTTGCCCGGCTTGCGCAATTTTTTTTACCCTTTCTCTACGTTCGGATTAACCATGCGCCTTTTAATTTTTCTCGAACTGTGATTTATAACTTTTACTTGTGGCTGTAATTATATATATTACATCTATAACTTTTACTTGGCGGCAATTATGTCAACTATGGAAATGATTTATAAATCTTAAATGTAAATGATGTTATTAAGTGTGAAACGTATTAGAAATTGTAATATAAAATACTTTAATATATTTTATATACATATATATATATATATTTGAAATTAATGTCAAAATCAACAATTTAAATTAAAATTGTCACATAATCATTTTTTCACTTGTCAGATGCAAAACTATTAAAAGAATTATTTAAACTATTCAACGGCAATGAACCGATTACAGAAATTATTACGTCAAATTTTAATTAAATTAAAATACATTGCCCATCCATACCATCGATCTAAATAAAAAGGCAATTATCTCCCGGATTATTCATATAGAACAGGAATTCACTTCGTCCGGGGTATCTTCCCCGGATTAAATCTGCTTTCGAGGTCAAAGTTCTGCGTGCTTCTGAGATTTTCGAGTCACCTCAGCGAAGAGTCGTCTCATTTGCATACGTGACCTGACCCGGAGTCACCCAAAAGAACGAAGCGCGGCCGAGGCGGCTTTATAAAACAGTCGAGAGAAGGACGGCATCTTCCTCGCCCGCCTCCCCTCTGATCCAACATCGCGTCCAGCTTGGTCCACGTATCGGTGATTGCCGTCCGAAATTTATATTCTCGCAAATTCCACCGGAATCGTCGGTCCCCCGGGTACGTTCGACAAAACG
>NW_017306059.1:4209169-4209710 GCF_001594115.1 Trachymyrmex septentrionalis | reverse complement strand
GGTCCACGTATCGGTGATTGCCGTCCGAAATTTATATTCTCGCAAATTTCACCGGAATCGTCGCGGGCAGCAGATTTATATAAAACTGTAATGCGACATTGCGCCATGTAACGAGCAAAACCATAAGCTCTGCCTACCACGAGCGAGGTCGGCGTTAAAAGGGAATTTTTATAGCGTCGGCAGCATCGGGGATCGTTATACTTGCAAGGGATTTATAGATTTTGTCCGGCGCTCTCTGAGCCGAGCGCGTCCGGTAGTTTAGGACGCTTTTAGGACGCCACGAGTAACGATCCTTTAAAATCCATCGTTTAACGACCGTTTTAAATTCGTGCATGCGCACGCCGCCCGAACCACCTTTCTACAAAATGTGTTTGCTTATCGGAGCTTTGGCGGCTGATACGACGAGACTCATCGTTGAATATTCACATCGAGACCACCGTTAAAACGGTGCAGTTCGTTTACACAATAAATTTGCAAATAATTATATTAATAAATAATTACTTGAAAGCCTCTATACAAATCATGTACAAGTCTAAATGTC
>NW_017306059.1:4207034-4209069 GCF_001594115.1 Trachymyrmex septentrionalis | reverse complement strand
TATATTAATAAATAATTACTTGAAAGCCTCTATACAAATCATGTACAAATCTATCAATAAATGTCTCTTGATCAAATATATCTGACCATTAAATGAAATGAATATTATTTTCAAAGAAGAAAATCAAGAAAAATATAAACGTAAGTACTATAGATATTACTTTCGACATAACGAGGTAATTATTTATTTGTATTCATCTACGTGTTCTAGGATACTAACGATGCGATTCACGTAACTCGCAAATTTATGCATATTCCAAGGACAATCATTTGACGATTGAATTATGCGGAACAAGCGCTTCATTATTTTCTGCGATCATTTCCTCAATCGATGAATATCGAAACGAGCAGGAACTTCTCGCAGAGGGATTTCCTAAGGGAGAGGTAGGCCAACCAGCCAGCCAGTTACAGGAAGAGAGCTCCGTCTCTCGAATAGAAGGAATAGGTAAGGCCACGTACGTGGAAGTCGAGTCAAGGCGGGTCGAGTAAGCACGAACGAGCGAAAGACAGCGTCGTAATCACATTACCGCGATTTTTTCGCGGCGACCGGCTATTAATTCCGCGGATGTACATGTATGCGCGCCGCGCCGAAGCGAAGAAGAAGAGAAGGCAGAAAAGAGGAAGAAGTGAAGAAGGAGAAGAGGGAGAACGTAGAATAAGAACCGGAGAAATAGGGAGAAAGAGGATAAGGGAAAGAAAGGCGTAAAGGAGACGAGGGAGGGAGCGAGAGAGGACGGAGGGCTCCAAGAGAACTGGTGAGAAGAACGAGAAGGAAGAGGAGGAAGAGAGAGAGAGAGAGGAGGAGGAAAGGAGGAGGAGGAGGACGAGGAGGAGGACGAGGAAGAGAGAGACGAGGAGGAGGAGGAGGAGGAGGAGGAGGAGAAAGAGGAGGAGGAGGAGGAGGAGAACGAAGACGAAGACCTGGCCGGGTATAGGCCTGGGACCCCACCTAAGCATCTGCGAGCGCGGCCCCTAAGCATCGGTGTGCGGGTGTGGCGAATACGTGCCGGGGTCGACGGGTCGGACCCCGATGGACCCCTGGACCTCTTGGAACCTAGATCTTCGTGCCCGTGAACGCACGCAGCGCCGTACTTGGACGCACACTGACGCGCGCGTATTCCTCGCGTCTACGTGCACCGTCCTCATACACGTATGCGTATGCACGTGAGCGCGCGCGAGAGGTACGGGCCGAGCACACGCACGCCCGAGCCCGGATAGAGGATGAGCGCGAATAGGCATAGGCGTGGGAGAGTTCATTCAGCGGAGATACTATCGCCGATTTTATTTCTAGGCGGATATATTCCGTGCCCGTTAACCGACGGAGGGTGGGTGGCAGATTGGGGGACAGCGGGGAACGGCCAAACGGAACGCTCGTAAAGGATACGCGCGCCGATGCATCGCGGCATCAGCGCCGTATTGGCCGTAGGATTTAAATTAGAGAGATAATTTTCTATTAGTTGCGCGTGATAAACGCGCCGTTGTTGTTTCTTTCGACGGCGCGATACCGCGCCGTTTTCTTGGTTTTTTTTTTTGTTTTTTTTTTTACGGCCGTACTTAGAGCCCAAGGGTCGCCACGTCGATCCGTGGGCGAAGGATTAAATCTTTCCCCGTAGTGGAATACAGCGAACGACTAGACACCTGTTGTAAACAATCACCTATAATTCAGTGCGATTACGTGTACCTTGTTAATAGTAAATTTACTACGAGATACAAACAAGTTTTAATATTTATTAGATTGCCTCGTTAAAAATATCCCTTTAAATGATATACATGTATATTTTTGGAAAATATAAAATGCATTTTCGAAAACATGTTATGTTGTAACAAGAATGAAGTTATTTTTTAAAAGCTATAGATCCAATTACAGTTAAATCATAATAAATACATTTGTTTTAAAATTTAGACAAATTGTTAAAATTATCAAAATTATATTATAATAAGTAGATTATATTGTACAATATATAATTGCTTCCGTGATTATAATAAATGAAGCCTCTATACGCCATGAACTTATATGATTTTACACGCGCCCACAT
>NW_017306059.1:4204376-4206934 GCF_001594115.1 Trachymyrmex septentrionalis | reverse complement strand
TAAATATATATATATAAATAATATATAACCTTATTAAAAAAAATAAGATGAAAATCTTCTTGATCTAAAATCTAAATGGAAGTTATCTATTTCAATATGATATTGCGTGTATACACCTATATCAACTTTAAAAAAATTTTAGATCACACATGAGGATATATTGAATTAGGTCTAACTTAAAACGGTTTTAACACGTGATATCTACTAATTTTTCAGTGTCATTGGAAACCATCCGACTACCTCCTCTACCTCGTGGAAACTTTCCCTTTTTCATAGTGAAAGAAATTACTAAGGTATAATTTACTGTAGGGGTAAACTATTATTACGATAGTTAATAATGAAAAGAAACTCGGCACGCTCCTGCCATTCGTGCGAAACTACAGTCTCTCACGTGATGCAATAATACGCAATAATAGAATATCCCTTTCGAAATCAATGCATTTCGCGAAGCTCTAATTCACGTCGCTCGCGAGATCGATCATCGGCCGCGTCAATAATCGATAATACGTAACCCACGGCACCGTGGAAACAAAAATAACCTGCGGCGACATCATCGCCGACGACGTAGGAAAGGCGGAAGAGGCGGGAAAAGGCGCAACCGCGGGGAGAGAAAGAAGAGAAACGGCGAAACGCGAGCCGGCGTTGCGTTCGCCGTGCATTCAATCCGCACGATTCCACCTAAATTATGCGTAGGTACGCGAGAACGCGGCGGCGGATCATTTATTGTCCGTGCGAGTCTCACGGGGCCGCGGCAGGTTTTCGCGACCGGACGAAACATTCGCCGCCGTGCGCTTGGTGGTTTCTCGCGCGACCGGCGCCCTTACGTCTCGGACTCTTAATAGTATTGGAATTGCTAGTTAGACGCATAATCGAGTTACGACTTTTACCGCGAATGATGATGGTGGATGGTCCATGGGGGCCGCGGCGTTCGCATCCCGATCATGCGAGCGCTCGCCAACTAATGAAAACAAAATCCCCCTACGAGATGCTCTACGAAACGGTCCCTTCCGGCGGTGGAGGGAGGGAGGGGAGGGGGAGGGGGGGGAAGATGCGGGAAGCTCCATCGCTTTCTCCAGTTCTCTTCTATCACTGCCGCTTCGTTTCCTCACGGACGGCTACTGTGAGAAGCTATTCGTTCTCCCCTGCAATTTTCCGCCTGCCACTTTCGCGCAGCGCAGCGGCGGCACTCCGCGATACGCGCTAATCGATTAATCGAGCTACGCTAATTCACGTCTCAATTCTAAAAACAAATATCTCACATGGGGAAAAAAAATTGATAGCGGAAGAAGAGCGCACCGTAAGTGCCTTGGGAATGAGAATTTTATATGTATTGTATTAAAGTAGAAACACACCTATCTAATATAATTATCGGCGGATTCAAAGACTACTAGTAACATTAAGAGCGAGCGGGCGCAAAGAGAAGAACATTCGTTCTGATCTTGATCGAATCGAGAAAATCGTAGACTTATCTGTGTAGTATGGAACAATGTAATGTACGTTACATAACTCTTCCTTCCTCAGCGCATTATCAAACGGATTGAACGTTCATACATAAAAGTGCACCCGTCAACCACGATACCGATTCGTTAGAATATAGACATGTAAGCGATCTTTAACCTCCGCAGGAATCATGGCACGTCCGCGGGACGACATGACGGCGAAGGTATCGCGACTCTCTTTGTGGCGGCTCCTCGGAACGCGTCCGTTCTCCTCGCGCGCCACTCCAGGAAAAAAAAAAGAAAAAAGACCGACGAACGACACCGATCGTAGTCGAGCATTGGACAATGCTTCATTAGAGCATTGTCGGTGCACAATATCACACAATTAGCCCGCTCGGCCGTTCCGAGCATTTAAAAGGTCTCGCGCGGCGATCCTACCATCGGGCATCACTACCACGATCAGGCGATCGGGCATCGATCGGCGCGATCCCCTCGATCGGCCGGTTACGTGGCGGTATTATGTGCCGGGCATAATGCTCTTCTTTATACCCGTACCTCTTACCGCTAAAACGTCCGTGGCGTCTCTCGAAGCGTTGGCTCGCACGAGGTTACGACTACGTTTCAAATCGAAAGTGTACGTAAACGTAAAATTATATCAATCCTTTATCTACTACAATGTTTTCTGAGAAACAGTTCAATCTGTGCATCCACAAGCGAAACGTAAAATCAATGTGAATGAATTTCGATCCTTAAGCCTATCACACAGTATGCTCTCTGCTTCCTTCTTTTCATCTTTTACTTTTTGCCTTTTTCCCCCCTTGCGACATCTCTTTTTCATCGACAATCGTATTTCTCGTCCCTTACCAGGTCCGTCAATTTTTTTTAACAAGTAAAACTTTTTTTACGAGATAAAATTTGTAAGATTTAGTATTAAAAAGAAAAAAAAAAAAAAAAAAAAAAACGAAACGCACCCATCGTGCGTACTAAAAGTTAACAATGAAAGTTACACACCTCGTTTAATTTTAAGTAATTATAACCAGTTAATCGATATCTATGTACTTGTTTTTGATACACACGTTCGAGGGATTAAAATTGTATATAATTTAATGCGATTGAATG
>NW_017306059.1:4203669-4204276 GCF_001594115.1 Trachymyrmex septentrionalis | reverse complement strand
TTATAACCAGTTAATCGATATCTATGTACTTGTTTTTGATACACACGTCCGAGGGATTAAAATTGTATATAATTTAATGCGATTGAATATTCAGATAATTTCTTCAACTGCGTTTCAAACAGCTTGTTTCATCGTGCACGCGTTATACAAAATTTGAAGTAACGTCAATTCGTCACGGTAATTATTGGAGAACGCTTCGCGCGAGTCCCACTTCCTCGTCGTCAGCGTTTCCACAAAGTCGGCGAACGCGCGCGACGCGACTTTTACGGCGAGGAGCCGTGCGAACGTGGGCCGATTTCAATCCCAATCGCGATCCTTCGTTTGAACGTACAGACGAGGAAACTTTTGATACTGCGAGGAATCCACGTGGTGGATTCATCCCGTTAGCGAGGCGCGACGCGCCTCAAATGTATCTACGCGCCGCGCCGGCGACCGATAACCAATCGTGTAATAACTCTCGCGTAATTAGGGAATGGCACGAAGCGTGCATTAATCACCAATCGAATTGATTTGTTGCCACGTTAAAAGGTGACTTTCGTGGGAGAAAGGCGGATGGCCCGCATGGTGCGTACGAGAGATGTCGAGAAGGAAAGGGGGTGGGCGGGGG
>NW_017306059.1:4197449-4203569 GCF_001594115.1 Trachymyrmex septentrionalis | reverse complement strand
AAGGGGAGGGTCCTCTTAGGACCCGCGAAAGAGGACGAGAAGACGACGCGCGTGAAAGCTCGCGCGTGAAAGCCCGCGCGTGTACGTAAGAGAGACGACGCGGCGCGGCAAAAGCGCGGAGAAAACGGAATGACGAAATTAGTAGGAGAGAATCGTATCTCTACCCTTCGATGTGGTAACAAACCAATTCCCTACCATTCCACGTTATCTCCCCACCTACTTATTCACCTCTCTCTCTCTCTGTCTCTCTCATTCCGGGAAGACCGTCCAACCGAGTTGCAAGCGAAGCCCTTCCCTAATTGGACCGCATTCCAAGGAAGTGGAAGGGCCCTCGCTCTACGTATGCGCGTATGCTTTACCGGAATTTTCATTAGCGCGGCACTCCGCGTCGTGACGGAAGGTCCTCGATACGTGGTGTACCTACGCCAGCAACACCGATACACGGCCGTGGGGGCCCGTGAGTTATGCTCGCGGGGAAGAAGAGGAATCCGAGTTGAATTACTATCGCGGCGAGAGGGTTGCGGCCAGGGGGGTTTCGCGATGACCGCTTCCCACTGTCTTTGATGAGCGTTGGCGAATATATGGCAGCGAGAGTATTACGAGCCTTTGATCCTCGTGCGGGATACATTAGCACGCGCGCGGATAGCCAGATAATTTATACAAGTCTACATGGGAAACCATTTGGCTGATCATTTCCATAATAAACCTCCAATTATGTTGGTACTTTCGTAATCGTGGCGCGTAAACTTATCTATGAATTATCGGCGTAATATAAATAATAAAGACACTGATCTTGCATCCTGCGAGACGATTTCGCTTCCTGTTCCGCGATTCGCAACATCGTTCATTCGCATACACACACCTCTGAAGGCAATCGACACGGAGAGGAGAGAAAGACGTCAACGAGGTCGACGTGGGGTACGCGTGATGATGATACAACGAGATCGGAAGCGGGGTAAAGTTCCTCGAAGCTATTAACGTGAACCGTGATTCATGATGGTGGAGTCATCGCGTAGAGAAGAGGTCGTGGTAGAGGCCTGGACTCTACCTGGACTCGCCTGGTACTTGAAAGCTTTTAAACGATCACGGGGAAAGAGGAGACGCGGTGAACCTGTCCGTCACGTGGTTGGAGATGAGCAGCACCCACTTCTTCGGGGCCGTTCTTCAGGGCACGCCGCGGACCCCGGTGGGAGGTGAGAGGTTAGACAAACACGGGGCCTTATCTGATGGCCCGTCAGCAGCGCTCTCTCTCTCTCTCTCTCTCTCTCTCTCTCTCCCGGCCCTTCCAAGCCCTTCTATGGGCCCACTCTGTTCTACCTCTCCGCAACGCGCCGCTGCGGAGAGAGGTAGACAAAAAAGTAGTGCCTTCGAGAGAGCGTCGCTCCCGGCGCCGTATCCCTTTCGCGTTTTGATAGATTCAATTTCGTCTTGATGTCTTTCGCCCACTCGGCTCGGCACGGGCGCCTCGAAAATCTTCACATCCCTTTCATGGAGATAAATTACTCGGCGCGGAATTACCGGGCGAAAGCGCGCGATATAGCTGTCGTACGAAAATTCGCAGGTGTTACCTCTGTATACGTACACCGAGTAGAGAATGAATTTAATAAAAGGAACGTGACGTACCTAATTTTATTTGCCCTCAACGTTCTTTCTTGTTACGATGCAATATACAATAATACATTGTTAACAGCATTATGAAGCCTTAAGATTGATGTAAACTCATTCGATAAATATCAGCCGAACCTGCGAAGATAACAGTGTCAGACGTGTAGTCTTAATATCGACTTGAAATTTATAGTGTTTGCATCTCTCTTTGACCCTCATGCACGCTTACATTACATCGGGAGTAAATAATTTGTTCATGCGATGTCGACGCGTGCGCGCCGCATCGGGCATAATTTCCAGTAAATGTATGCACTACAGGAGAGAGATATGGAGAGGAGAACCCCGTAGTAAAGTTATGTAAGGTCAAAGAGTAAAAACGATATCTCATCCGTTTTAATAGAGTCGGTCTCGCACGGGTTTTAAGAGGCGCGCGCAGGATCGGAGATCTGGACCGCTCAAAGAGGAATTTGTGGCTCTCGTCGTGAGAGCACGTCGTGCCTCGCGCGATAAAGGGCGCGCGTCTTCTTTCGACAGGTATATCTACCTGCCAGCACGCCTCCTTCGCGCGGGCGCGCAGCCGCTGCCGCTTCGTCCATCAATATTCTTGCCTAACGTGAGATTGCTTTGCATGGATAAACGCGCGATACCTCGTAATGTGTAAGAGCTGCGTGTATGAATTATGAAAATAATTCTATACGAAAAATTCATTTTATTACTTTTCGGTACGGATCGCGTTTCTTTTCCGATTAAAATTGATACATTGCGAATTCCCGAAGGGCAAGATAAGACGCACGTGTGTAAATATGTTCGAATAATTCATTCGCTGCGTTGCAACTTGAAAATTCGAGACACACATAATTTCTTCAATAATGTTTTGCCGTACTCATTAATAACATTGTGTAATTCTCTTACTGCTCTTCTCCCCTGTTTGAAACTGTAAATTTTTATCTTGAAATCTTAAACATTTATAATATCACGATATGTAATTACGTAGGAAAAGAAAATTCATAAATAGAACCCACATCACCATCTTTTCTTCTACGAACATTATTACGTATTCTCCTTTTACTCTCACTTGTCGCGATAAGCATACGTTATTTAAACAAGAAATAATCACGACGACTGTCTCTAAGTTTCGGTCCTATAACCGTCCCGTCGAGAAACCAAGTCTTTTACCGTAAATCGTCACAGTATCGTAATTGAGACGACTCTATCGGGGGTCTTCTACCACCAGCAGCACCAAGAAGTATCCCCCATCCACCTTCCCATCGGCTACGCCGGTGACTTACTGACGCGGACACGTTACCGCCCGTACACGAGAGCGGTCTTTGGGAATGCATTAACAAATTAATCTCGCTTGCTATCTCACTCTCTCTCTCTCTCTCTCTCTCTCTCTCTCTCTCTCTCTCTCGCTTTACCTCCGCCTTCTCGTATTCAGCCGCGATACAAGCAGTCACCGGTCAGAAATTCCGGGAAGCCGCACTGCTACTCCGTCGCGCTCGGACCAAATTTACGCGCACCGCATAAATACGCGATGTGATCATCGCGGGGCTGATTCAGGGGGTGTGTGTGTGTGTGTGTGTGTGTGTGTGTGTGTGTGTGTTGGCATTCCCGCCTTAAGACAAGCGACCGTGCCGATTTAGGATCCAATCGGCCGAGTTTATGCGAGCTTCGCAGCTGGATGCACGGCCGGTCCTATTTCACGGTAACGTTATTACGTGAGCGAGGGCCATCGCTACGCGATCCGTACACGCGTGTACGGGCTTGTGTGTTACGGCACGTATTCTATGTTCCGAGCTCAGAGCTCACACAGGGTGTCTCGGAAACGTGGGAGAATACCCATCGGCGGAACACTTGCACCGACACATCGGAACAAATCGAAATATTCTTTACAATCGTCGACCTTTGCTTCTCACATTGCCACTATCGAGCCACTTTCAAAGAAAGAACAACACTCCGTACTCGAAAATATCATTTCTGACACTTAATCTTTTCATCATATTCATATCGTAACATCGGGAAAAAATGATGACCGTATTTTTCTTGTTTCCCCTCCTCGTCGCGATTTGTTTTTAAATTTCTTGCAATTGTGTGGTCATCGGAACAATTGCTAATAGATCAATGGATCAGAATAACGCTGCAGTTTAATCGAATCTGCATCATCGAGAGACACCCCGTAGACCTTCGCGATAGCGTTGGCAGCGTTCTCGTTCGAAGATAGGCTTGTTCGGTAATTAGGCGGTCGGAAAGAGGCTGCGGGGGGTCCCCGTTTGAGCCTCGAGCAAAATCACGTGGGCGTGCGCTACGTGAGCTTAAAATGTTGCCAGCAAAATTGACGGCGACTCTCTAATTAAGCATGCGACCGAATTATTCTACAGATCCCTGATAATTTTCTCACCTTTCTTGCGATTCTTCATTATCATTCCTCACCGTCGTATAAATAAAATTTACACTGCACGTAATTCGCGTGTCTTTATACAGATATTATGAGCAGTATATTCGCGTCAAGATTTATGATAATTCTGCGCGCGATTTAAAGATAAAACATTCGCTTTACTTTAAATTCAGTATCATCGGATTGCTTTCTTATTTAATTATTCAAATATATTTCTTATTCAAAGTGATAATCGTAGAATCTTAACCCCGTAAAGCTGGCGGTCACTTTTTCAAATTTCAGAAAAATGGGGCCAACTTCATAGACATAAGATCTTAAGAAAATTCCGACTGTCGAGTCTAATGAGAAAAAAGGACTCGTCGCATGTGACTTCGCCTTGTGCTTACGATCAGTAGCGTAACGAAGAAAGGACGTAACTTCTTGCGATGTATCATGGGACGAAAAGGAGAATAGACTCTCTATAGTTCCTATTCGCATCCCATTGCGGTAGAAGAAAGCATCCCTCCGCGTGGCGCGGCGCCCACGCGCATCGCTGCGCGTCCCTCGTATGAAGACATAAATCAAGCGCTTTCGTGGACGATGCTCGCAATTACACACGCGTAAGCGTAACGTAATATATAATGACGCACGCACGGCGGTATGTACCGGGGCTCGTTATAATATACGCCTGCTTCGTTTCCGAGCGCATCTCTTTCTCACTCCCTCTTTCTTCCTCTTGCACGCGAGAAAACCCCGACGCTAGTGTGGGAGTCGTGCCAATTTGCTCGGTATTTGGACCGCCCTTTTACATAACGAGATGCCCTTTCACCCCGCTGAGACGAACGATCGAGTTTACTCCTGTGCCCGTTGTCTTTCGACGGCCCTTCGATATCTCGTGGCATTATCAGTGATAGATTGCAACACTCGTAATTTTACGCGGAAAAAAAAAATGTATGAAAGGAAGACTTGTGCATATATTGCTTTTATCAATTTTCTTTCCTTTACACGTGAGATACAGAAAGGAATGATATCTATTAAGATGAAGATTAATGCAAAACTCTGATGTAATTAAAAAAATTATAAATGTAAATAAAATTATATGAATTGAATGCGTAGCTTATAAAAGTGAAACAAAGTATTCACAAATTTCCATATAAATATTAAACATCAAGATCCGCTTCGATCGAAAATAGGATTTTTCCTTCTATTTAACCAAAAATTAATACGATGTTGTATGTACAAATTTAAAAAAGATATTTGCAACAATATACGCAAATAATAATTGTAACAAATATTATAGCCAATAATAATAGACTTATTGATCAACAGCTAATTCTTAAAAACTGTGTCGAACATATGTAAAGAATTAGTGCACAATTATATTAATATTCTTAAATAATTGAATTTTTCATTGATTCATCCAGTTTGTTTTGTAGAAACGAGATATCGTTTCTACCTGACTTCTCTCGTGGCCTTGATTATTTCGTTACGAGTTTACACTATATTGCTATCTTGCGATAAAATCTGGTCCATCATAGATCATCACAGAAACCTCAATACCAGCTTCACGAAACGTTCTGCTTTCTTATCGCGTTCACATTTTCGTCTCGACGTTAGCGAAGTCTGCTCTTCGCTTCGATGAAAGGTCCGGCACGCTCGTGCCGATAAATCATTCCACGATCCGATCGATCTTGCCGTTCGTGCCAACGGATCTCGTGAAGACGATATTGTCTGATAATAAGGCTTCATTCAGACCAAGACGCTATTCTATTACATTAGCATAATAAGTTATTTTCTGCTAAACAATATAATAAATCAAAAATATTTCTCATAACCACCGTTTTTACTTCTTACCGCATATAAAATTTTTATTATATGAATGTCATATGAATGTATGTGCATACTGAGAGAAAAGTGTTTAGTATTTGTGATTAAAACTGCATGATAAAATAAGTATGGTTATATGAGCTCTATTTTTATAATTACTGCTATAACAATAATCGTATATATATATATATATATATATATACATATAGTGTCTGTTAGGTAAGGTCGGAGCCGCATTAGGGGCGTAGAATGGGTCAAAGGAAACAAAAAAGTTTTATATCATTTTGCAATAGTTAACAAGATATTAATTACTA
>NW_017306059.1:4187709-4197435 GCF_001594115.1 Trachymyrmex septentrionalis | reverse complement strand
TATATAATTTTGTATATTAAAAAGAATACGGTCCCCAAAAATGGTTATAACTTTATATATTACTACATACTATATTAATTTTAGTATAAATATATAACTGTATATATAATATAATTACTACCAATGTTATAAAATAATCATAAAAATGAAATAAAAATGAAACTTATAATTTTTCATAATTATAATTAAAGTAAATACCAAACGCTTTTCTCTCAGTGCACAATATAAACTAGATTTTCAATTCATTATTGTGTTACATAATAGTTTGTCATTTGATAAAAAATAATTTTTTCAGCACAAACTGACGTAAATGATAAAATTGCCGCCTGGATTATCCTGAAAGTATTGAGCGAAGCGAATACCAATGTTCGCGGATGTACGCAGATATTTGCCCTGCTTTAAGGTGCCCGCTGTCGTCGAAGACAGTCAACGTTTACTCGGTAATTATGTAACCCCGTCAAACTATTTCACCAAACAGCCGAAGACGGCGGCGTTCACACGACTCTGTACCGCGCCGGGCGGCGACAAAAGCCGGCCCGTTACAGATCACCTGCCGCTTGTATTTGACTATCTCACGATGGCGCGATAAGAAGAGGCTTCGCGCAAATGACTTGCCACCCATCCTCCTTCTTCGCCGTTACTGCCGCTCTCTGGCCGGTTCCGCGAGAGAGAAAAGAGCGCGTAACTATCCGCGGGTTACCGTGAGAATGTTATTAACTATCAATTACCGAGCTCACCTTCGTATTTTGGTAGAAATCTGGAAACACTGTGTGTGGTAACACTAATATTTACATTGTTACTCAGACTTTTTTTTTCAGTCCTCCGCGTGGACGTCATTGACAAACTCTTTCTCACGAGGGTCTAAAATCAATCCACGGCGCGACTTTCACGCCGAGTCCGTCGCGTGATCAGAGCCCATATCGCGGTGAGCATATCGCGGCGAGCGTATCACGGCGATTTCCAGCGGATCGAGATACTTTCACGGCGAGCGTTATGGTTCACGTCGTTTGACAAAAGCGGGGCGCGCGCGCCTTTCCGGGTTCACACGAATCTTAGCTCCCGGGGCCGTTGGGCCCCGTTAACAACAAATTATATCAATTTGTTAGTCGTACAAGAACGAGTAACCACGGTCTGCGGGGGTGGCGCGTTGCATGCGTGTTCCAGGGCCATAGATCAAGCAGGTCGGGCTGGGGCAGAGACGTAAAAGAAAAAGGAGCAGAGGCGGGAGAGGCTTTCGTCCGGGATCGAAAAGCGCTCGCAAAAAGGAAAGTGGTGCGCACCCGATGCAAACTGATGTGCCCGTCGATGCGTAAATGCGCTTTAACGTATCGCCTCGTTTACACGTCTAATAACGCGGGATAACAACGGCTTTTTGTCCAGCACCGCGCCAATCGATGTCCGATCTGTCGACGGCTAAAAAATCGTATCGATTTGTCCTGTCAGAATTAGTCTGCGCATTCTTTTTTAGCGATCCGACGGCCGTTTCGTTCATCCATCAGCAGGTCGGATCGCACTATCCCGACAGTCCTTAGCATTTTTCTCATCGGGCCTAGTTACGAGCGTGAAAAATGACGGCCGCTCCATCACTCCGACTAATTTCAAGCGCGACAGTGATCGAAGTGTATTCGTGTTATCTGTCAGCCGATGAATAAGCCCGGAAGAGACCACTTTGTTGCGTTATTACGTCCCGAAGCAAGCAGAAATCGGCAGGAGCGTACCAAGGCTGTTTGTCCGGATAGAAGAGTAACGAGAATCGCGGGAGTAGAAGGGCGACGAACGAAAAGAAAACGAGAGTGCGCACGTATAACACGTATGCGTTGCGCTCGAAGGGGCGGAGAAACGCGTTAAACCGAGAAATATATATATGACCACGAAATAGATCGCCAGGTGCGTGGGTGCTCGTGAAAACGACATGGCACGCCGGTGGGGAACGGAGGTGTTACAAAATATGAAATTGAGCCCATTTGTTCCAGTGGTCTCTGCGAGAGTCCGGGATCGCATCGTGTGCCGCAGGGGACCCTGTTTGGGCCCTCTGCGCACTTCGCCATCTCTCTTCGCCTCATCCACGAATGGCTTTCTCGCTTCCTTCTTCTCATCGCGAGAGAGAGAGAGAGAGAGAGAGAGAGAGAGAGAGAGAGAGAGCTCTCTCAGCTCTCGATACCATAAATCCTTCGAGGTGTTAATACGTTCACACACTCAGCGGCTCTTTCGAGCGTGGCACCCACCGGATCTGGCCCCCACGTGGAGAATCATTCGAAGACCTCTCCATGGCCTTTGTCCTCGCGATATACCTAGCTTATTTGTCTTAAAGCGCTCACTCCCGGAGATTCATGGCTTAAGCGCGAAGCGCAAATGAACGAAACAGATATGGACATTAATACTGATTGTATTCAGCAATTATCAATTCCCGACACACTTTGAAAAATATACACATTAATAATCGACTGGAAGAAAAAAAAAAAAAGATAAATTGTGTGTTTTTTCTTTATATTTTTATTATTATTGTATTTCTACAGTGTTTTAAAAGGGATTATAATTGAAAAGGGTTAACATATTTTTAAGATTGAACGTGTGATCGTGAAATATTTAGTTTTCGAGGATGAAGCTCCTTTGTGTCTTTTCCCCTTCGTCCCCCCCCATCGCATTCGTTTAGGTGATGCCTCGGAATTTTCGCAACGCGCCGTGAAACATAATAATTAGTTCCAGTTTAGCGAGGTAATGAGCGCCGGGCTCCATTACAGTGCCTCATAATTGTAACCAAACCCCTATTAAAATCGACCTTATAAACGTGTGCTCTCCCTCGCTGCGATACCCTGGACCAACTGCGCAGGTCGGACAGCACTATCTTCGTTGAATCGCATATCCTCTCTCGCGCGCGCCGTGCAACGCGGATAACACCCTATAATTTCCGACATACTACACCGCCATGGCGTTATCCGAGCGATCCCCACGAATCGTCGGTCGATCGTCCGGCTTCACTAGATTTCAAGATGGGATTCCAAGCGGGCGCGTCGATGGAACACGAACGTTTTCGTCAAATTTTAAATTTATAAACAAATCAAACCAAATGAAATATTGCCGATTCCTTTCAACACTTTCTAAAATTGTGGATTTAGTAGAATTATTAATTAATAATTAATTGCTAATTTTAAATAATAAGAAAGGAAAGAAATTTGTTTTTTTTTTTCCAGTATAATAATATGTTACGTTTATTTTAAATAGATTCTTTCATCAATGGATTTTTATGCCGTTCATATATATATATATATATATCAATTTCTTAAAATTGAAAAGCAGAATGTACAATGTATTACAAAATTTTTATTAAGCGGAAACAAAATTATAATTTTATTTCTGTTTAAGGAAAAATTTTTAATATACGTTTTGCTGTTCAGTTATTTAATTACAATATAATTAAAGATCAGTTTTGTGAAAAGTAACTCGACAGCCTTTCTAAATATTCTTATACAACAGAGAGAAGTAACAATAGTAGGGTCAGCGCGATATCATTTGCGAATCGCTCGTGATCCACGGACATCAGCAATTATCGTTAACGGTATCTAATGATATTTATTACGCTCGTGCTTCGCGGCGATTACTCGAAAAGGCATGGATGAAAATTTACGAGCGTGAAAGTGCGCGACGGTGATAACGAGAAATTTTGAGGCGAATATGAGTTACGAGGTTTGGCGCGCGTCGCAACGAGGGCGATAAATTCGTCGACGAGGAGCGCGCTTGAGTTCATTTGGTAACGGAGGTTTGTTTTTGCCCCTTGCCGCTCCGCTCCGCTCCAATCCGCTCGCGTACGTCGAGCACTAACTCTCACGACTTATGAGTTAGTGCTCTGGGAGAGGCACGCCGAGGCCGTTAAAGATTTAGTGCCGGCCGTTAACGGTCCTCGGCGATTTGCATGAGCGGTCGCGCGCGCGAGAATACCCGCGAATTCGCGCAAATTTCATTCCGTCCACGTCCTTGTAGTTACGCGCGCGAAAGAAGTGAATATTTCCTTGAAATTTTTCCGAGAGAAAAATAACGTGCATACTGTAACATTTATACGATCTCTCTACGTGTAATAATTTATACAAAAGAATATGATCGTTATATATTAATTATTATAAGGTTTCGTAAAAATGTACGAAATTTTTCGCTTCAATAACGAATTGTTTAAAATTTATAGGCTATTAATAAGATTGTTACTTCGAGTCGTATATTTCATTGCACTTGGCAATTTTGATATGTGGAATTTTGTTGTTTTTCACTCTCACCGTATTCTATCTTGTAAAGCGCGTTTCGATAAAATGAAGAGACATGCTTGTAGACGGCGGGAATCCGACTCTTGTAATTTACGTACGTATGTTGTGGGGCATAAATTAATACTAGGCGGAGAGCGTGATCGGCGCGCGTTCCTGGGACGGATGAGAGATCGGATCGAAAGCTCGCACTCGCACCGGGAATCGTCAAACCGTGAACAGCGATATCTATCCGATATTCGTCGGGTTTCGTGCTAAAGACCGACCCATCGGTTTATATCGACTTCCCCGATGATCAATTATTGTCCCTTTCTATCGAATCGCCGGCGGTTGAAAACGCTCATTTCCACGGAACTGGGTTGATTGACTCAACGATCTCTGCTCATCGAAATGATCTTCAGTGCTGTCAAGAGGGATCGATCGAGACGATAGACATAACGCGATCGATCTCTCTGGCGACGAAAATCGAGGGAGTCCCGCGACTTCCGTGCGGACAATAGGTACTCGATCGGCGAGAGACACGCGATATACCGCCAATAGGGGAGGTCGAGTAGGGGAGGAGGGGGGGGGGGAGGTCGAGGGTCATCCGCGATCCGTCGAGATAAGGAGCTCGAGCCGCGATTTTACTGCGAGCGGCGCACTTGAAAGCGGCGCGGCGCGTAGCGCAGGCATCGGCTCGCGCGAGTATTTCCGATCCGGATTATATTAAGATAAAGAAGCAGCCCGCGCGCGGCGAGATGGGCGTGACGGAGATCTCGTTACATTTTCGGAAAGGTGAAGATGATAAGGGCCGATCGCGTAAGGCGGCGAGATGCGGAGTGAAAGAATCACGCGAGGGAGAGATGCTTCATCTTCCCGTTGAGAAGGAATGCGTGGATCTCGACTTTTTTTCATACGATGGAGAATGTACACTTATACACGTACATATATATTTAACGGAGAGAAGAAGCGCGCTCGAAGAAGCTTTGGAGATAATAATTTGTAATAACAAATTTGTTTTTCACCCGTGCAAGTTTGACATCCAGCAAACGTAATTAAACGCGTAGGAAAGTTATGCGAATAATAATTTTCCAAAGTTACAGAGCTAATTTGAGAGTGTCCATAAATATAAGAGAGTTCATAAATCTTATTTGCACGAGGGACAAGAATATTCAGCTCTATCACGGAAACGTGGAATCTATTTTAGAAAAAAAAAAAAAAATAGAAATAGAGAAAAATTGTTACGTACACCCGTCTTGTCGAATGGCACTTCGTGGAAATCATATTTCTCTCTCGCTGCAATTTTTGAAGAATCACAAATTTAAGAGCGAACAGACCGCGCGAGAGAATTACTTAAGCATCCGTACGAAAAATTTACTCTTCGATTCGCGCGACAGTGTTATGCGAAGCCTTCGTAGTGCATAAATAAAGTTCGAGACAGTAATTAGTTACTCCGTTAGTTTCACGAGGTGGTCAGCGGGCATTTATTAGTATGGAATTTCACGATTGTGCGAGAGAAATTGCGGGCGACGCGACGCTTCCACGGTTTACGTTTGCAGTTTCGAGATTTGCGAGAGACGATACGCGAGGAAACGTGACCCCGATTAGCTTAGCCCGATCCACTTTACGCGAACACATCCTTCTCGAGATGAACGTCTCTGATTTTGAACAGAGGCTCGCGGAATCTCGCGTCGACTCACTCCGTTGTCGATCCTGCGTTACCCGATCGAGAGAGGAGTATAAAGGATGCCGACAGGCATTGTCTGGCGTTTAGTGCTGGCCCGACCTTTGCTACATGTATCGGGGTCCCGATGAGTCTCGGGACTTCTTAAACCTTCGTGCATCCGGCGCATTGACGACGCAGATGTAATACTTTTACGACTATTCCCCTCCCCCCTCACACCTTCTCACTTCTTTCTTCTAGGCTCAATCGATTCAAGTTGTTTTATGTGTAGCTCTTGTATGTATAATTAGAGTGCATCCAAACCTCAATATTTTTATTGTTACAAAATATTGGATTTTATTTTTAAATAAGTTTTTAACCCTAGAACGCCATCGCTATTGAGTGGTATACATTATTCCTCTTAATACTTTTTACATACAAAGAAACAAGCCATTTTTAACCAATGTAATACAAGTTTTTCATACATTTTACACTTTTGGTAACAAAATATTTATACTCTAGATCCTTATAAACACAAATAATTTAATTATTAAAAGAAAAGAAAGAATAAGCACTTTATCAAATTCAATCTTAAAATGATGAATGATATGTAATCCAATGTCCTCTTACATAACTTAAATAAAATAATACTTAATAAAATAAAAACTTGTCAAAGTCAACAAGGGTCCAGTCCTTTTGTGATATTATTAAGAAGAGCTCAAAACAAAAGCCGAAACGTTTATAACTTATTTCTTTTAATATACACATCACAACTCTGGCTCTGAAAAGCTTTTTATTGTGTTGATTTATTCATGAAAGTCTGAATTTAATTATTCGTTGAATAAAATATATATAACAAAATAATAATACAAATTTACTTAAAAACTGAAATAACTTATTACGCTCTCTCTCTATTAACCTTTTATACAGGATAAGAAATTATAGTGCCACTGAAACAGTATCATATTTTAAGACAAGGAAATAAATAGACCTCCGCTCTATAAAAGTTAAAATACTCACCACTAGGAAGGCCAAATTATATAAAAAATGGACAGAATTTTTACAAGTTTATCTCCTTCGTTTTTCTTAATTTTAGTATGGCAGATTAGACCTTTTAATAACTACTACAGGCACTAGCACTTAATGACTTCGTTCTTATACGTAAAATTAACATATTAGTAGCGTTTTATGGTTAAAAGATGATATAATCGTCGGTAATATAAGAATAATTTCAATTTGATTTACTAAAGAGACTCGCGTTTGTTATTGATGACATCTTCGGAAATTGACTAGATATTCTTCTAGATAGGAAAAAGATAAAGATTAGATAAGAGGCTAAGTTTTAAAGCGGATTTCGTTCTTCGATCGTCGTGACATCCAACTCGCGACGTACGTTGCGCGGCATTTTCGTTTATCGCCCGTCGTCACGCGTCATTAGAAGAAAACACTCTTCGTCTCCTCCTTTTGCTTTAACGGTACGATAACGGATAACGATTTTTATCTCGTAAATTTTTTCCGATAAACCCATCGTGTCGGCCGGTCGGTGCTTCAACCGGCCATTTCGCGTTTGCGCGCCGCATCCAGGAATTCCTTCCTGGGGAATTAAGCGGACTTTCAGAAATCGACGTGCACCTGGGGGGTCGTGGCAGAACACTCTTTAAGAGAGAACGTTACGTGCACCGTGCAAATGTAAGCGGCCGTTACTCCCTGACCTCGTCGTATCTTCTGTTTCCCAGTTGACACCGCCGTATACGCGTTAACTGGAGAATAGGATAAACTTGACTTTCTGTACGCCGTTTTATGGATTTACCCGTCGAGTCATAAAGGATAACGTCGCGCATGGGGAACGTATTACATTTATGTATGCGTATGTCATGTATCTAATTGTTGGGAAACGGTAGGATATTATGTCGATTATTACCGACGCTAAACGCGGCTGATGCCGCCGTGCAAATAGAACTTTCTTACCTTAACGCGAATTATCACAGGCTCGTTCTCAGGTTCAACATCCTGGGGATCCCGATCACACTTTGTCTTCTCCTGAAAAAAAAAAAAAGCAACGAAGAGATGTAATAAACAAATCGTTCTTTTGAAAAATTTATTAATCGCTTATTATTTATTAATATGTAAATAACACAATTTATGAGTAAGTGAACAAATAATAACATAGATAAATAATGCGGTTTAAGATGTAAATTCTTAAGTGAACGAATAAAATGTGTGATAATTTAACATATTACAAGAGTTAATTTTATTGAAAAAATATATGTTTATCTTTTCAAGTAATATTTAACGTATTACTTAATAATATATTCATCTCGCGTTAAATTGCCAACAATGTGAGAGACAGGAAGGAACATTTTCATTTCGAAGACTCGCGCTTTTGTTCTATCCCTTTCTCTCTGTTTTTCTTTCTCTCCATATACCAATTAAAGACCAAAGATAATTAAGTGCCTTTATGAGATGACGCGCATCGAAGCTCGATCAATGACGCCCCGATAAATCGAAGATACAGGATGGGTCGCTACACGCTCGCTGGCAAGATGTCCGGCCGGCCGCGTGATCGGTCTTAATTTTTCTCAATTGATTCGCGCAATTACCGATTATTAATGATCTCGGTGATTAGCGACGCGCTCGCTCGCAAGCCGGGAACGCGCCGGCAAAAGCGCCGTTCGCGCGAGGCACCTCTCTCGTACGTCGACTTATTTACGTTGACGTACGCGCGAGTCCTCGCGTCTTGGGCGACGCGACGCGCGGGTCGTAATAAGGCGTTTATGATAAATATAGGGATCGCGTTGCCTTTTACATCAGATTTCATCGGCGCATGCCGGCGCGCGCATTACTTTGTCAGTGTTGGGCCGCCGCATTGACGATCCCTGGACCGCGGCCGCGGTTCGAACATGGCGTGCTGGCTGCCGGTCGGCAATGCATAAGCGCGCATTATCCAAAGATTACGATTATTTTATAGCGCTATACGCGCGAGTCGTAAAATTCACGTGCCATTTTAACAACTGGCTTCCTGCTGATGCAGGTCCGTGGCTGTTGCGGGCCGA
This sequence comes from Trachymyrmex septentrionalis, assembly GCF_001594115.1. NCBI lineage: Eukaryota > Metazoa > Arthropoda > Insecta > Hymenoptera > Formicidae > Trachymyrmex > Trachymyrmex septentrionalis. Next base: position 4,188,490 of record NW_017306059.1, on the reverse strand, counting down.
GCCAGCGAGCGACGGGCAATGACGTCGCGGGGGACGGGGAGGAGAACGCGCGACCCGCGCGCGGGCCCGATGGTGGATGCAGGTTTTTAATTGATAAATAAATCACGGCGCGCGCGACACTGATTGAGATTCGCATTCGACATTCTCAATTACCGTCACCGACCATAAAATCCGTCGCGCAGCGCCGCGCCGCGCCGCGCCGCGCCGAGCCGAGCCGAGCCGAGCCCTTTCCAAACGTCGGGCCATTTCTCGCCGTTCGAAATCTTGTTTATTGGCGAACGCTCGCTCTATCACCGCGATCCGTCACCACCCAACGGATGGAATGAAAGAAGAACTGTCTAACCACGCGCTAACGTAAAGCGAATGAATAAATAAAGTTCTCCATGTATGCATTTCTCGCATCGAAAGTCTCTAATAAGACGAATGATTTATCGGGTGAGCGAGGAAGAATGAGAAATTCGTCGTCGTGAGCCCCGTGACATCTTACTGTTCTTTCGCGCATATAAATCTGCCGTTGTGAAATTTTTCTGTGGTTATACGGATCTATGAATTATGAGGTAAACCGTTGTGCAACGAGGTATTCTGACTTTCGCTATGCAAAATGATAATTAGCTCCGATATTGCTTCGAGATATGTATCGACAATAAAGATAACGTCAGTCTATAATGCCTGTTTCTACCAGAAAAATGTAGATTAACTTTAATCTCAGTTTAACTCATTTTTTTACCTTCATCTCATTCACTGAAGAGACAGTTTAAATATAGATTAAAGTTAATCTACG
>NW_017306059.1:4186718-4187609 GCF_001594115.1 Trachymyrmex septentrionalis | reverse complement strand
TTTTACCTTCATCTCATTCACTGAAGAGACAGTTTAAATATAGATTAATCTACGTTGGCAGAAACGGGCATAAAACATCCTCAGAAAGGCCAACGGATTTTAGACTGAACTTTGAGAAAAATCTCTTACGTGTCCATTTGTGCGCGATAGAAATTTGATAAACACGGTGATTAAGCACCGAGGGCATTTACAATGGCATCCGAAAGCTCATATAAATAGCGAACACACGGCATCGGGGGGGTGATACGAAGGAGTTGCGGAAGTCGTGCGGTGATCATTGTGGTCCTCACAGTGGGAGCGTTTACGTTCTGACAATTTCCAGCGTGCTTTAGGGGCCCGGCCGACGTCTTTTGTGTGTCGGCGGCCGATGCGCCGTCGAGTCGGCTCTGTGCTCGCGATCCTCCTTGCCTTACGTTGCCCGGTAGTCGAGGTATTTACCTACTTACGCCTGACACAGGAGAGCGCGTACACGCTGTCGAGACATAATGCTCGAGAAATATGAGCTCACGACCCCCCGGTAGCGCGGATTCCTATGGCGACGTGAATAAAACGCGCTCTTCTCTTCTCTCTTCGCTGCTCGGAGAACGGTCTCGTTGCGTCACGTATTAGAATCCTTGCCATAGTTAAGTATCAATTCTTAGATGTCACGAGATATATATGTTCCTCTCTTGGAAAGAATGCTCTTAATCAAACTACTCTCTTTGTGCGTGATGTAATATCTCTCTTTTCTCTTAAAAATACAATATATAAGGTAATTTTATTCAATACAGCTTGCATTCATAAGTTGCAATTTCTACCAAATCCAATACTGAAAACTAACGATCAGGTTTAAAGTAAGAAAAAAAAAAACATTTCTAAACACTGATGAAAAATATGAGACATTTTTTTTTA
>NW_017306059.1:4169914-4186618 GCF_001594115.1 Trachymyrmex septentrionalis | reverse complement strand
AAAAAAAAAAACATTTCTAAACACTGTGATGAAAAATATGAGACATTTTTTTTAAATTTATATGGATGCAGTAAAGATTTAAAACTATTCATTGCGTACACGGGAAGAACGATTTTAATAAAATATCTAAAAGATTTGAAAATAATTTCATTAGACCATTAAAATAATTGTATAAAACGCTTAAGTACTGATAATATTGCAAAAAGCAATTTTAACATTCTAGCAAGCATCCTACATAATTACTCGTATTTTGATAGCCCCAAAAATTATTTTCAAATTTTCATTTAAATTTTTAGATGCTCGAGCAAAACTTCTTTTCGTACATATAATTAACTATATAAATAGGCCATGTTGAATATTAGATCATATTAGGAATAATTATTTAGTTTCTTAGACAAACAATAAATATTGAAGTAATTACTGTGACACCAGATTAAATACAAAGCCATTGATACCAGATCAATACAAAGAATTGTAAAAATTATATTTAATATAACATACAGCAGTATATTCAATTAAAGTTATAATCGTTTCGATTATTTCCTTCTAGTATGCATGAAAATGTATGCATGAGCTTCTTAAATAAATGATATCGTTACATTGTGTCTATAAAGAAAACAAGTGTCCTTAAAAAAATATACCTAGATGCGATACAGTTATTTTACATTGGTTACCATACAATGCGTTCTTAATGTCAGAGATTTCGCCGCACGATACACGAGAGTGATCGTCCGCGAAATGACTCAATCAACGAGAGTATTTGCACATTATTAGCACTGCTTCGTGCTTTTCCTTAGTGCTCTATCGCCATTCACTATAACTTTCGTAGGTCTTGCCGACAGCTTCACGATCGCTCATGGATCGCGATTATAGCGCTGGAACGGGTTCGGAGGTCCCGCTTCCCTTACGCAAACCACACACAGTAGTGGCCTCGCGATCGCTTAGCGACGCTCGCTTTGCACGTGTACACGTTCCTTCGTGCGAGCACGCAAGCGTATACGCGTTCGCTGTAAGCGTAGATAAAACACGTCCGATGCAATGTCAAAGCGGGTACACAGGTGCACAATGCACTCTCGGAGAACGACAGAGAGAGAGAGAGAGAGAGAGAGAGAGAGAGAGAGAGAGGGGGGGAGAGAAAGAGAAAGAAAGAAAGAGGTACCGTATAGAGTAGACTACTTAAAATGCATTGGCAATAAGCCACGTCGCGTTACGCGTTGCAGACCGTCCGCCGCGCCGAGTCTGCGACTAGTCCACGGTATCGAGCCACTCTCGGTAAAGCTATAAGACTTAAAGTCGTCTCGTCTAGTCGCATAAGCGATCTTACGACGACGGCGGCATTTACACAGAGAGAAGCCTCGAAACTGTTCTGCGGACGCGACAGAGGAGGACTTATGAGAGCGGAAAGAGCGACGTGAGAGAAGTGACGCGAGTTCTGGCGAACGGCAGTTCCAGAACTTTAATTAGAGAATTGAGTGGAAGAGACGAACATGATAGAAATTGTCAGATAAGAGTATGTCGATTTATCGTCATCTAAAGTATCCTGCGTTCGAAGTCAGTACAGAATGTCAGTAAATCTCCGCGTTACGGCAATTGATAGAGGAAGTTTTTTTCACTAATAATTTACATAGAATATATCTCGTCGTATACAGATTGCATAATCTACTTTCGGTTTGAATCCAAATACACTCCAAATACTAATTTAGTAAAAGGTTTTAAAAGTTGTTTCAAATTTCGAGAAATTTTGCAGACGGACATTCGAATGAATGAACGGGGCCAGATCGACGCTATAAAATTATGAAGTAATTGGTTACGCTGCACTACTTAATAAATGGAATACTACGCCACTCATCGCGCATTTTAACAGGCATGAACGGATCGTCAAGAGATTATTATATTGCAAGCCGTTTCGTCATCCCAATTTCCATGCGTATCCTCGAATACGAGGTCGACGTGTTTCGTGACCCCGTCGCTCTGCTTGTCCGTAATTAATTGAGAATGCTATTAAAATTATCGGACTATCGCTTCGTGGTTGCCCATAAGCCTTGCATCTCAGACTTGCCGTGCAATTCTACGTTGCTACATCGATTCCTTAAAGTGCCACGAGGTCACGGGCCGCTCGTCCCTCGCTGATAATATCTGAACTTCCTTCCAGTGCGCGCGCGTGCATCAAGTTATCGATATAATAATTAACTTTGAATTATACCGATGATTATTCGAACCTGTCTTCGGTCTCTTTGGTGGAAGAATGTACGCGTACATTTTACACACAATAAATTGTTTTTATACACGTACATGATTGAATTTATATAATCTGCGGAATCTTTCTAAATTGTATCCTACTTCCAACATCCAATAAAATTCAATAGAGCGCACGAGATAGAAATCATGAATTATTATTCATCATATTTCAGTATACATCGAGTGTTTTGTGACAATCGGTTGCCATCGAAAAGCGAGATTCTTCTCTTTCTCTCTCCTCGCGAGCTATGCGTGATTCACGGAGAGATTCACGCGCGCAGGGGTTGCATTTAACACGCTGGAGCGTGCTCGACGAAGGCACACCGTGTGCCTGAACGAGGTGGTTGAAACGTAATACTGGTAACGAGTACCTAATTCAAGCGTGGTTACCGCGTCATAAGTCCGGTAAAGTGCGCTATAAGTTGCCCCCGCTAGCCGTAATGGTGTTTATGGGCCATTCTCGGCACAGGTAGCGTCCGGTGTAACTGCGGCCGACTACGTAGGCACGTACCTACTCCGGAAAACCATCGATGGCGGTCGCAATCCGGCCGACTGGAATTCCGCGATGAATGGAACTGGCGTATACGAAGGCGCGACGCGAAGAGAACCCGAACGACGTTCGGCATTGTCTCGAGTCGCGGAGTGCGTTGAGGTCGCCGGTTCAACCGCGAGGAGACTTTAACGCCTGAGCGTGCGGAGTGCCGCTCGATGCGGAAGCTGCTCGAAGCTGCTGTGGGAATGCTTCCCGCTTTCGCTTTGTTCTTTGCATTTTTAAAGCCGTTTCTACATCATTTTCAAAACCTTTTTAAAGCCTATTTTATAAGCCATTAAAAACAGGCTATTCGATATATTCGATATATTCGTAAAGCTAATACAAATCAATGAAAATGCTCGAAGTGCTATCTATCGTTTTTGTAATAGATATCTACGCGCGATCATCTTAGGAGTGCTTTTGAATATTCGTTAAATTTAAACACTACAATTATACCATTCAATTAAGTAACCCCAGAAACATAAATTTTTAAGCAAACTGCAAGATAAACAGCAAAAAGAAATTTATATTCCGCTGATGCAAACATTGGATCGTTTAAGATTAACGAGCCGTTTAAGATTAACGATTAACAAATATGGTACCAAATCAATTAATACCGAATTGATCGATAAATTGAATGATGGAAGAAATGATTCATATCGATTGTGCCATCGTAACCTGCGTCGCGAGAAATGGCTATTAGGTCGTTGAAATTTAATAAATCGTTAATTATTATTGAAGATATTATTAAAACAGTCGATAATAAATCGATACGTTGTAACGATCCGCTAACATTTTCTCTATTTACTGGTCATTAATGCTATTTAATGTCGATGAAATCGTATGAGAGAGAGATACACTGAACTGGTAATAAAAAAATAAAGTAATTACATTATTTAAAATAAATATAAAAGTATATACAATTTTATCCTACTTTAATCGAATCTGTTTATATTCACACTTAAATAGTCGCGTGTACAGGTTTTGCTAAAGAATCTAAAAATTTAGCCAGATACAAATCGGAAAATAATTTTATCGAGCTATCAAAACAATTATGTAGAACGCTTAAATTAGCTGCCGGCATGTCAAAACTTTTTACAGCATTGCTGATCATTGAATTTCATACATAATTATTTTTGATCGTCCAACAAAATTATTTTTAAATCTGTAATTATTTTCAGATTATAGTACCTTAGCTAAATTTTTAGGCAAGCAAAATCGTTCTTCCCGTGTACAAAATGTAGAGAGGCCGACGCATTATTTTATACACATTAGAATGCGTGTAGAACTTTTCCGACATGTTAGAATCGCGCCGCGCTCGTTAACAGAAATGCCGACAAATGTGAGACTCCGCGCTGTGTGAAGCCTAGAAACACGCCGTGTATTGCAAAAGGAACAATCGTTCGTACGGCATGACGAACAAATCAACGGCGAAGCGCGCCGCGCCTTAACTCGCGCTGTAAACTCCCAACCGAGATGCGCGAGCGCGTTCTCGCTTTCGTTCGCGCGATCGTAAAGAGCACGCATTTGAATATGAATAAATCGTGCGCAGTCGGTTCGCTCGTCCGTTTGCCCGTCCATCCGTATGTCCGCTCGTCCGTATGTCCGTTCGTCCGTTTGTCCGTCCGGGCGCGGGTGCGACGGCGGCGGCGGCGGCGATTCGCATATCCGTACACTCGTCCGACACGGCGGAGTGTTTTACACATATGCATTTATGGATTGCTTAATGGCGACCGCCTACAAATTAGACGAGCGGTAAATCAGACATCGAGCGGACCACACCACGCTCGCACAATACCGCTCTGGCCCCACGGTGGGCATTGTTGCCTGCGCGCGCCGCGCCGTGGCCAATAAAATATTGGGTGCACGGAGGTGCTGGTGGGACGCATATCGTCGCATCCTCGACGACGTCGTCGACGACGACGGAGGTCTGATCTTTTTCTCGTCTTCTCGTGACTTTCGCGCGTCAAGAGGAGGCGAACCAAAGTCCAGTCATATATCACATGTGGATAAAGTACGCCTCGAAAAGAAATAATGACCCGTCGCGCCGTGTGGAAATACGTGAGAAAACCTGGCGACCATTGTCCTCGCCGCTAACGCGGTAATGGGAAAAAAAAACAAGACTTGGTTACGGCTTGATCGTCTCGCCGCGATTGTAATGATAGTGGATTTTCCCGTAATGTCAGTAGGTTACACGTTGTTTTTCAAGCTGGATGTACAAAGTATCGGAAATCGACTGACAGCAAAATGATGGGCAGGTGCTTTTTCTTCTGCTTTCCCTCTTTATTTATTTATTATCTTATATCTATTTAGAAATATATGCTTATCCCCTATTACGCTTATAAAAGAAATACATGTACTTGTATTATTTCATTTTATTTTATCTTATCAGTATTCTTCTAAAATATATCCGATTCCTGCAGCAATATATTACACATAATAATACTAGAATACATGATAAATTCCTCATACTTAAGAAATATTCATTCCGGAAACGGCGATTCCCTTTCGACCAGTATTAATGTACCTATTTTACACTAAATAAATCCAATTTTACGAAATCAATTCACGGTGTGGCGAAAAAGCCGACTTCGTATTCCACGAAAACCACAACGCGTAAACGCGTTGCGGTGGCTCGCTCGAATGCGGGATACCGCCGTAAGGATAACGTACTCTCGTCGAAGGGACAGTGGCAGCAACGACGGCGATGTACGCAACAGCAACAGCAGCAGCAGCAGCAGCAGCAGCAGCAGCGACGCGACGGCGAGTTGCGCAGGAGCATTAAAAGACACACCGCGCGCGCGAATAGTGATTACTACGAGGCCGCTTGGAGCTATGGCCGCAGGTTGATTATCTCACCTGTCCGGACTCTTTTACTCTCGCTGCTGCTATAATAGGTTCCTCGTCCCCCCCATGCCAGTGGTCTACCGCTGCTGTACTCGCCGCGCGCGCGATTATATTTCTTGCTCCCCTACATACCCTTCTGCCACCCTCCCCGGCCACCCGCCCCCACCGGCGGCCTCCTTCCGCGTTGCCTTCGCGACTTTGTTTTTCCCTGCTCGCCTCCTGTGTTCCCTCAGAAAATGATCGTCGGCAGCTGCTTGGACGCGATTTATTACCGATCGGAACGATTTCCCGATTTTTCACTCGGCCGTAACGAGAGACAGCGAACGCGATTTTCTGCACGCCGCGATGGGATAATGTGAGAAAGATGTAAAATGGCAATTTCGCTGTGAACATTATATTACCTAACAAAAGATGATGACTCGAAAATAATCGCTATCTTCGCTAATGCACATCTACTATTTTTTAAAGAAATTTTTAACATTCAGCTATACCAAACAAGTGTACGCAGTACAAAATGTAATATTGTGGTATAGGATTTTAAATTACCATTATAATGTAAGATGGACTGATATAGAGCCAAGGGGAAGAGTAAGAAAGTCACTGATCGTTTATCTTAGATACCTATTGAGCGACGTGCTGCTCTTTTGTCTCAATGGATTAACTTTTGCAGGACGGGAAAAATTAATAACGCCATTAGTATCACGTTAAAATAGTGTCACGTTTTAATGCAAGAAATATAATGAAATAACGAATTATAACAAATCATACTTGAGGAAAAGCTGTAAAATGTAAAAAGTAGACCCCCATTGCAAAAAGGTTAAATTGGATATATATATATATATATATAAAACAATACACTCGGAAAAATGTCAGTGTAGATTTAACATCATGCGACATCTATGTAATTCATACCGTATTGGTGTTAATATTAACCCAACATAACGTTCAACGGATTCAACACCATGTGGATTTAAATCTACATCATGACTTAAATTAGTGACATTTTTTAAGCGTGAATGAATTCCCCTCTTTCCTACAATATAATTATACATTCATGGACTGTTGAATTCGTATCGACGCAAAAATAATCGTACAAAACTCTCGCATCCGAACAATTGCGAATCTGCATAGCACAATTGGAGAACGCACTCGAATCGCTAATGCGCCATCTTACCTTTTGTCTCTATTTATGAAACGAGGTCCGCGAGAACGCGCGCGGGCAATTACTCACGCAATCGCGCACGCGGAGGCGCAGGCGGAAGGAATAAATCGCATAATAGAGGAGAGTAAACGAACCGTCGTAGGCATGATCTACGTCGCGGAATCAGATTTTTTGCGCGCGCCTATGCCCGCATACGTGCCATACAGAAAACTCCATTAGACGTTAGATCTCTCCTCCTCGTTCATCGCAAGGCGAACGCGCCAGAGAGCGCGTCCGCGCTCTCGCGGCACTCGATAAAGCGAGATCGTCGTCGGCCATGGGGTAGGGGCAACTCGTGTCGGTTGGAAGGGGTTGCAACATGAGGAGAAACAGGCAGAAGAGGACAGAAGGGGAGAGGAGCGACTTTGCGGCGGTGGCGGCGGCGACCACGATGCCAAGGAGCAGAAGAACCGTCGCTTTTTTGTCCAAGTCAATATATCAGCGCGGGGGCCATGTCTAACGGGTAATGCACTGCTCGATCCCTCCTGCACGACGAAAGGAAGCTGCTGCCGCTGCTGCCGCCGTTGCTATCGCTGCGGCTGCAGCAGTAGCAACTGTTACCACCGCGAAACGCTCCGGGCAGTCGCACGATCGTCGTTGTCAGGGAAGAAAACTACTTCATTTTCCGCGCCGCCGACGGCCAAGGCTTCTGCCGTGGGGGTCGAAATCGCTGGCGTGATTATTGTGTTTTTCAGACTCGATACCGAGTCGATGCTCCCTTTGCCGTCCCTTCGCGAGATCGCCATCGTCGACGTGAGATGAAGAAGAGAAATTGACCCGTTCTTGTTGATCTCGTAATTACAATACCTATGTTACGTACGATAGAAGTTAATACGTTCGTACGATAGAAGTTAAACGAATGAAGAACGCACAGGATGCAAAATGTAATCGCGAGGCCCTTATTGGCAACCGAAGGTAAATAGCATAAATCTCGTCCAAGGAAGTGACTCGTCCAAGAGACAGATAATGTCGCCGTCTCACGTTTGATTGCACATAGACGATTGCGAGCAAGTCGGCGATTTGACAAATTGCCTTCGTTTTCTCTCAGGCAACTTACTAGCGCGACGATATTATAAAATCGCGATGAATTTTTTTTCTATATTTTCTTCTTTTTTTTTTTTTTTGGATGCTCGGGTCAGGTCGAGACACTCCGCTCAATTAGCCTCGCATTCCACGGAAGACAGGTGCTGTTACCGCCCGCGGTGTACGACATGTGAATTTGATCACAGAGTTATAGATGAGCACGTGTAATATATTCAGCAGATGAGTATGCACACGCGGATGTATTTTAACCCCTCAACCTTCGGCTTCCAGATAATTTCGAGAAATCGATCAATGATGAGTGTACGCAATTTCCATCTCTGCCTTAACGTTATCGACGTTATCTAACGTGGTGATCAGTTTCAGTTACTCGTAATATACTAAAAAGGTAAGACACACAATATAATTGAAGCGTACCAAAGAAAAACGTTATGTCATTTTTTTAGTTATTTAGAAAAAAAGGAAAATTTATTTTCTTAAAAATTATCACTTAAAAAAATATACAAAAAATTTTTTAATAACTACAGATATGAGTAATCAGTCTTTGTAAAAAATTTTAATTAAGTAATTCTAATTTATTAAAAATTGTGTTTAATTTTTAAAAAATCATATTAAAATTTTAAAACACTGTAAGTAAAAATACAAATAATAATGTTGTAAATCCAAATAATTTGTCGATTGTATAATGAACTTACAATGTTTTGAAATGCACCATTTATTTTTCTTCGTTTGTAACAGAAACTTCTATGCTAAATATTAGTGTATGTGATAAAACAAAGCACTTACAATTCATTCGTACAATAAAACACATTTGCACAATTTTGATACTTACAACGTTTCGCCCCGTTGCAGATTTCAATTATTCAACCTCATTCCAAATATCTTATGTAAGAACTCAATTATTGAGTACATCTCTATTATTTAAAAAAATTTGAAATTTTCGTATATTTCAGTCAGTATTTCTGTAAAGATTTAATACTCCTTGTTCAAAGTCAAATATAAAAAAAAAATGTAGTTAGATGACTTTAATATACATTGCAATCACATCGCGCAATGTTTGGTTAACTTGTTTCCTTCGACGAATATAAATAATCGTGATTCGATTGCGTAATGAGTAAAATTATACGCAAACCTACGGTCAGGCATACTCCGTAATAACATCCATAATGCATGCCAATTTCACCGCGGAAATGTTTTTAGGCCTTCTAAATGATCATCGGCCGCGTTTCTCTCGGATTTGCTCAGCGAGTTCGTACGCCCCATTCAGAGACGCCTAGCTGACATCAATCAATTAGCATCTCAGCGATCGTTGCGAATAATTATTGTCACTCTCGCGCTTCCGGGATACGCGAGTCACCTTCTCAATTCTCTCTCTATCACACACACACACACACGCGCGCGCGCGCACGCACACGCACGCACACGCACGCACGCACGCACACATCAATCGAATGAAAAAAAATAATAAGATGTGTATCGGTTCTCAAAATCACCTCGATCGTTAAGAAAATCTGGAGCCTCTCTCATCCAGCAAATAAATTGTTCATTTTTTTCCTCTCTTATTCTTCTTTCGCGTAAGACGTAGCTGCTCGTTACACCATGCATTTGATCTGATGCATCACATGAATTAAAAGTGTCTGCGAATTATCGGCTTGGCTCGGAAGACCACCCGATGTGGTTATTGTCGAGACGTTACTCTCGTGCAAGTAGCTCAGGAAAGGCTCTACCGAGATAAGTATGAGGCCATGAAAACCATAATTTATTACGATGGCTCTCGCCGGGAGGTATCTGGTTCACACACGTTGCGCGAACCGACCTTTTACGCATCGCCGTGCCTTCTTCGGTCTCGTTGGTCTTACGAGCGGGAAGGAGCGGGAAATGAGTCTGGTTTTGTGCACTGAACTGGGAGGGGGGAAGAGGGGAAGAAACACAGGTATTTGGAGCAAGAAAGAGAGGAGAGTTGTTGTCGTGAACAAGAAAACTTGCGTTTAAGTAATTCCACAAATAACGTCCGTCAGAAGAGAAACATTTTTAGTAAAAATCGTGCACTTTTTTTATCTTTGAAACTCGCAACATTTCAGTTTTGTTTTCAGATTAACTAAGTCGCTATGTTTCCGAGACAGAAAAATTCAGTTTCTTTTTACTGAAAATTGCGCAGAAACGAAGAAATAAAGATTTTATCGGAAATAAGACTAATCTCTCTTATATTGTACGAGATCTAGCCTGATTAATTAATTTCACATTAGCAACGTATTCTTAAGTTAATCGTTAGTCAGACGGGGCATCGAAATGTACGAAGGCCCGGTTAACGCCGCTGATCCGAAATCTCCCAGGCAATATTATTATCGTCATTATTGTCGTTATCATTATTATTATATAGTGAATACGCAAAATACACGAGTGAGTCGGCGAAGTCATCCTCGTCTGTCGCGGCTGGAGGAGAGGAGAAGGAAATGGTAGAGGAGGAGGAGAAACGAGACGCGCGGCTTCGTGAGGAAGGATGAGACGAGGATCTAGAGGCCTTCACACGTCTCTCCCTTTCTCCCTCTTCACCTTTCTACCTGCCTCTTCTTATCTCGTTCGCTCCTTCCTTCTATGCCGTCTCTATAAACCGTGCGGGTATTCGCCAATTAAGCTCTATTGAAGCAGCCCAGGCACCGCAAGGTGGCCCTCCCCCTCCTCCTCCCGAGCCCTCTCGCCCTCGCGCCGGAGACCTCGCCGTTAAATCCAGATTAAGAGCGGCGCATGACACGTTGAATCCGCGGCTCGTCGATCCAGAAACATTTAATTTAGACGTTACCGCCTGTTGCCAGGAGGAGATATCTCTCTATTCACGAGACACGCCGTGTCTCCTCTCCGCCGCAGCCAACGTTCAGGAGCGGACCACTCGAGGGCTCGTTCACGCTCAAAGGAAAGCCCTCTGTTGCCCTCTGCGGTTCGAACACTGTTTAAAAACGTAGAGAGACGTCGCGAACGAGATGCGCGATCTGCAATATCCATTCGCGTGAAATTCTCTTTCAGTATATTGCTGTTCGTATCCAGTAGAATGGATGAGTTTGTAAGAAAAAATATATTTATGATTTCTTCAAAAGGTAAAAAAGATTTATTCAACTATCCACATCTATTAGTGTGAATAGTAATTTGTCAATTTGACAAAGAAACTTTCAGATTATACGATTATAAAAACATTTAAAAGAATGTTTAACGCTAAAGAATTATTTAATATTAAATATTAAATTATGAGAAAAATTAATTGCCACCTACGTTCCTGCGGGAGCAGGAACTTTTTTCATTGGTAAGTATGCACGAACGCAACACGAGCGGTCCGCTCCGAAAAACATACATCGTGGGACGTTCCGGAGCACCTGGACAATAAGAAGGATGTGTACAAAGAGGAGAGGGCGGAGTAGCGTGCCATCGTTACGAGATTACAATTCGGAATCGCGATCGTACGAGCGCGGGACGCGGTGCCATGCCGCACGCCGAACTCCATCGACCTCTCCATCGCCCCCCTTCGATGTGTTTATCCAACGATAACAAATTACCGAACGAATATGTACAGTCATACTCTATAATTGCGACTACCGGCGGCGGCGGCGGCGGAGGCCGGCCGATCAAGCGTCCTACCGCGGGTTAGAATCCGCGAGAGAGTCGAAGGTGAGGAGCGCGACGTGAATACAACAGCGGAGCCACGGAACACGAGGCGGAACACGCGTGTATTCCTAAAGGGGCACCACGAGAAGGCTAGAGGACGTGCGCTCGCACGTCGCCCTCTTCAGACACGACCACGCGCGCACCGTAGATCGCTTCTATTTCTATCCGTCATACAACACGCGGCCCGGCCGTGGCGCGGCGTCGCTCCCGCGACCCTTTTCCCGCAGATCGTAACGTCAAATTACTATGTGCGCGCGGTACCGCGACCGAACGGTAACTGCGGGCGATCGAGCAGGAGGGGGGAAGGGGCCTGGAGGAAATAATACGTCAGACACGTATTAATCCCTCGCGGTTCAAATATTTCCCCGCTCGGTAGTTCACCATCAAGTAATTTCACTAGGATTCTCCTCTCTGTCGAGAGCAAATCGTTGCGATCGTTCGCAAATGAAGCTACTTTAATGTTAAAGTACCGGTCGGTTTTGTCGAAATAATCCCGATATTTTTTTTTCAATGAATAATACGTCGGAGAATCGTTCTCCAATTTTTACATCAAATTCCTTTTTATTTCTTTCTACGTTTTTTAAATATCCAATAAGCAATTATTGTTGATACAAAGGGATATGCTTGGAATACTGCATGGAAAAACGGGTTTGTTACTCAAACATTGAAAATAATTTTGTTGGATTATGAAAATAATTAGGTTGGAGAAAGATGTTCAAGCATGACGAGCAATATGTTGCAATAAATTTTAACATTCTAGCAATTTAATCGTCCTACATAATTATTTTGATGACCCAGCAAAAGTATTTTCAAGTCTACGTCAAACTAAATTTTTAGATCTTTTAGAAAAATTATTCTTTTCGTATGCAAAATAATTTTCAATTAATAAAATATTTCATTAATAAGTAGCAATAGTAATATAACAAAAAATCAAGATCTTGAAAATTTACCGGCGCGTCGGCGATTTCTCGCCGCCGTATTTATGCCATGACATTCGCGCAGCCGTCATCGTCGATAATCTGGAAGTGTAACGTTGCAACGGTTCGCCACGTAGATGCTCCAGACTCGAGCAGAGTCCCGAGCTGTGGAGCCGGCAAACTCTCACGGCCTCTGAACTCGCACTCGTCATAACTGCAAATGGAATGAATACCTGCCTGCCCGCCTATAGTGGTAGCCACGAGTGGCCATTGCCGGTGGATGGTTACTGGCATTTACGGCACTAACCCACTGAATGCAAGCTCTAAGATTGGCTCGAGATATTAAGCGTGCTGCACGTACACGTACACACGAACCACCTACACGCACGCGCGCGAGCGAGCGAGCGAGCGACACGCAATGTGCACGTAGACGTGCTACACACATGGAAGCCACGCACACGCACGCGCAGATACACGCGAGTAACGTCGAGGTGAGGATATACCTATCTACCTGCGCGTACTACGGTAGGTAGGTAGGTAGGTAGAACGTAGCCCCTGGAGGTAAGCCGAAGCAACGAATTACGCGATGACCCGACGACGAAGACAACGATGCGACGACCGTGGAGTGGAGAACAGGAGTGTACAGGGTGAATCACGTTACGTCGATCGCCTTGGATAATTCGCAATATTATTGTGACAGAAATTTCAACGCGTCTGCATTGCGTGATTTTGTAATACTACGAAATTACACCGATTTAAACGAGCGAAAAATTCTTATTCTGTTAAGTAAATTCGATTGCGCCGCAGTGCACACGTGCATATTAAAGCTGTTGGACGCTGGTTTAATTTATGTAAAAATAAAATGCAAATATATTTCGAGTTATAAAATGCAAATTTTACAGCATAGTAAAATGAAGATCTTATTTAATCCGTTTTCATATTTATATTAAACACACACACACACACACACACACACACACACACACACACACACACACATATATATATATATCTACGTCAATTTGTGTACGATGATTTTAATGTGCATCAGTGCGCACTAAGTGCGTTCAATCGCATTCGCTACATGTCATTTCCCAAATGTTAAATATGTACAAGCATATATACTCGTATATATATGTGTGTGTGTGTGTGTTG
Source organism: Trachymyrmex septentrionalis (assembly GCF_001594115.1). Classification (NCBI taxonomy): domain Eukaryota; kingdom Metazoa; phylum Arthropoda; class Insecta; order Hymenoptera; family Formicidae; genus Trachymyrmex; species Trachymyrmex septentrionalis. The sequence continues at coordinate 4,173,033 of NW_017306059.1, read as the reverse complement.
GTATAATTTATATTTATTGCAATGATTATCGAATGGGAGTAAAAGATTAGAAAGTTGGGATTAAAGGATTAGAAGAATATTATAAGTAGTATTCGTCGCTGTTTGGTTCACCCTGTATAAATACCTATTCGCGCATACGCGCGATGTGGTAGGCACGCCGACGCTGGCGACGAGCGAGGTGCGAAGGTGGCATCGGCTCGAGCACCTGCTACCGTCATTATCATCAGGCCGGCACTCCAGAAAACACGGGGAGCAAAGAGACGAGATTCGAGTCTAATTTCTGCCTACGGGCGCAATCCGCTCTCGTTGCCTGTTCACCGGCAACGCGGCGCGCGGTAGAGCAGACCAGATCCGATTTACTCTGCTCCTTGCCCGAGCCGACCATTACCGAGCCGTGGCCGCGACAAAACCGTCTACATGCGATTTGTCCAGGTTGCTTCCGGCGTTTTCTCGATCCGTCGCGCGAGCGACTAATTCCCCACGACAGTTACACGATTATAGCGGCGAGCTAATAAAGCTGGTAACGCTTCGGTGAATCTAATTACAATTTTTCAACGATACGTACAATGCCCACCGAAAGATAGACGTCGTTGCCTTGATTGTTAGAATCAAATCATAGGCTTCACATGTAGTAGTAGCATTCGTAGTCGTAGTAATGGTTGTATTTATTGACGGCCTAGGGCAAGCCTTCTAACGTCACATGAAAGGCATATATTAAGCAGCACAATAATATGGGATACAAGCTTTGATTAAATAAGCAAGACGAAGAAGGCACAAAGGAGTAAAAGTGCGAAGGTGTAAATTATGTACTTGAATTATGCACGTAGCTTACACGTAGCAAAATTGACAGGAAAGATTACTCGATGTTTCGAACAAAAGAGAACAAGTGCCAAGCTAAAGGAACTTGTATGATTTGTACGAGAAATATTTATATAAGCAGTTAATATGTAATGTTTAATTAATAATAAAAATTTTCTAACTTCAATTAACTTTTGTGTAAAAATTAAAACAATGTCTGTTAACTTGGCACACAGTTGTTTCGAAAACATACAACGAAACTTAGTCTCGTTAAATTTCTTACATTTTATTAGAAATGGTAGTTGTAACAGTTTAAACAAAAAAAAAAAATTAGTGCATAGTCGTACAAAAAAATTTTTAAATAAACTTTTTTAGTATTATGTTACATCGCTAATTAATTATTCTATTTTCTGATTTATTGTTCCAAGCTTCATCTAGAGAAGTTATTCTAACTTAAAATATAAAGAAAGAAAAATAGATTCAGCGAAAGTAGATATGCGAGTACACGACGTATTATGACTCATTTATAAATTGCGATAGGTGGAAGTTCTAGTAGTATCTTACTTTGTAAGTATAGTAATACTGTATGGCTGAAGAATTACGAGAATTCGAGCGGAACGAGAGGAATTACGATTCAAATACCACACGCAAATCTTGGTGAGAGGAAAGAGCCTTCTTTTACGAAACGAACGACTCTGGCAAACTGCTTGATCTATCATGCGAATCGAATTCAAATTATTCGATACAAATTATCTGAGGCAGCCAAATCGAAGGATCGAACATGATCTAAACAAAAGACCTAATTCGATCGGTTTCTTTCAAGTAAAAATATTTCTGTTGGAATATTTTTGCATATATTTTTATTAATATATGTAACTATTTAATCGTGCACATGTACCTTTGTGCTATTTTATTTGGAAACTCGCTTTTTATTTATAATATAATAAAATTAAGTATAAATAAATAAAAACTGTAGTTATGCCAATTGTATACATTTGTCTTGTAATCATTATTGTCTACTGTTACATTTATCGATGACTTTTAGATTTAGAAGAAAATTTCCAATCTATGAAAGTTTCACTGCAGATGATTGACTCGTCGAAACACATTTCCCGCGGGAATTGTACACATACATTAAAGATGCCGTTCACACACGCAAGTGAAATTCCTGATGCATTCGTGTGGAAGTTCGAGACGGAATGAAGAGATGGCAGTAGGTACACTACTCATACGTACCTTAAGCTCCGAGATCATCCCTTCTATCTGAAGCTGCTTCGCGTGAGAAGAAATTACGCAGTATTCATTACTGCTCCAGCATGACCGTAGCAGCTTGCTTGCGAAGATTTGTTTTGCGATTTAATTGGAAGGACATGTAAAATGTGTTCGGTGGTACGTCGCTTCTCGATGAAAAATCTGTCTCTCGACTTTCCAAAGTGCACAATAGACGATCGCACGTATAAAGAAGAAGACGGAAGGAAAAGGTGCGGGTCCGCTCGAATCCGAGAAGGCGGTGGTGTACCAGTGGGGATTTACCACCCAGTGAAAAATTAATAAATCCTGCTCTTAAACAAACAAACTCCACCCACTCGCGGATCGGATAAGAGAGCCCGGCTATTGATTTATTAATTTAGAGCTGCCCATTCTAAGACGTAGCCAGAAAAGAAAGGCAGGGGGGAGAGAGAGAGAGAGAGAGAGAGAGGATGGCCAAGGAAATGTATCCGCTTGCTCACTCGCGCCACAAGCACGGACGCGCTTCTTCGTAGCGCTTCGGGATCCGAAGTTAAGGGATCCCCGCTATCCGATGTGGTATCGGTAATTATAGCCCTGAACGCGGGCGCGCGTTGCTTACGTTCATTACTGAATTATCGGCTTCGCTCGGCAAACAATGTGCCTCTTTCAACCCTCCCTCTTTCTCCCCCTCTGTCTCGCCCCCGCACAACCCCCGTTCAGCGTCGATCTTCTTTCATCGAGCGTAACGCGACCGAGCCAGCTTCGTCCTGCCTCTCTCTTTCCCTCATTTCCTGCCTCTCCTCTCACGTCGACATGATGCACCACGGCGTGCCTTCTTCTCGCTTCACCCTTGAACGGAATCAGCGTCCTATCTGATGGGCCACGGGCTGAACTACGACCGTACACCACCTCTCTCGGTCGTTTCCTTCCTCTCTACGTAGCTCATTCCTGCTCTCTCTCCCTCTCTCTCCCTCCCTCCCTCTCTCTCTCTCTCTCTCTCTCTCTCTCTCGGCTCTCTTCTTATTCCGGATCTTTGCGGAATATATCGCGAGAACGGAGCACCGCGCCGATTCCTCTCTTTTTCTCTCTCT
>NW_017306059.1:4167903-4169814 GCF_001594115.1 Trachymyrmex septentrionalis | reverse complement strand
CTCTCTCTCTCTCTCTCTCTCTCTCTCTCTCTCTCTCTCTCTCTCTCTCTCTCGTCTACGCGATAGCGATTACAATGCGCTCTACGAAGTAGATATTGTTACCAATGTAATGGAGCCGAGCACGATTTTTCGGGACCAAAGTTTTGAAGTTCGTGAGGAGAAAGGGAAGAATCCACGGTTAGCTCTCTATAACCGTCAGGCGGAATTTATCGTTGCGCCGTTCGAAAGCACGCGAAACCAAAGAAGTTGATAGCGGTGTACTATTACTTCCTTTCTCACAGTGTGAACAGGAACTTAATCTCCCGGCCGATGTATATAGTATACAAAATGCGCTTTAACGAGGCAAGTCGGGAGAGACGAGATTAACCGGCGTGAACGAGAGAAGGAAACGCGAAGGGAACGGCGAAGCGAGCGCGAAAACCGAACGGACTTTTGTTTAGACGTTCGCGAGGGGGTTAAAGCGGATACCGACGGATGTGAATCCACCTTAATACGGATTCCGCGGAGGCAGCGGCACTCGGAACGAGCGGCGGCCAGGAGGAGGGGGAGGAGGGGGGGGAGGGCTTACGGTATACCACGCAGGCTATACGGACGCGGGAGAATCCTATGAGGACGCGCGCGGCGTGCTCTTTCGCTGCGTCATCCGCGATGAGGAACGCAAGAACGCGCATTACCCACGGATCGTCGCGGCTCCTCTCTGGTCCATCGTGCGACCACTCGAGCCACCACCACCACGGCCGCGCGCACTTTACTCCAGGCTTCTTTTTCGCGGCGCGCCATCCGCTGCGGATTTCGATTCGCGATCCACCGCTGCCGGGCAATACGACATTGCGAGTGACTTTTATGGGCGATCAGCTAGTGGCCGCAGATAAAAATTTCCTACGTTGGAATAGAACGTATACTGCAGTCCAACTGCAGTAATCAGAGGTCATAAACGGTTTTTACTCTTACAAGTGATAATGAACTTTTCTTTCTACCGCTAATATTGAGTATATACTCGACATTTGATGTATTGGCGAATGAAATTACGAATGGATCAATCGTAAGCTTGGAACACGTGGAAAAACATTAGCTGAAGATATTAATTTTATTGATATTATTCATTAAAATTCTATTATAAACAATTTCAACGACTATAATGATTGATTCGATGATTATATATAATATATGATTATTATATCATCGAAATAATTGGAACGCTCGTCAAGCGGAAAATGGATATGGCGGTGTACTCAATTCGGAGGATAGTACCTCCCTCCTGTAGTGGCACGTGAACAATCGGTGCCCTTAATTCCCCGTGTACGAGACGGCAGACGCCGATGATTCACAGCGAGCCGGTTATAGGTGTCTCTTCCCCCGCCGGCCCGAAGCTGTTTTCTCGCGGCGCTATTTTCTGCCTATTCGAGGGTGAAACCTTATAGGGTATAGGTCATCCGCAGTCGTTTCCTAGCGAGAAATTCCGCGAAGCCGTAGCTGATCTCGTTCGGAATCGCTTTTCTGACAGCGAGTTTACGATTGCCGGCGAACGCGTTGTGGTTTCACAGATGAAACGAAGGTTGAGGGAAGACGCGTCCAGCGAATGTTAACTGACCTGGCCAAGAGAGCCTAGGCTCGAACACAATATTATAGATATTGTGGCCCGGTTGCGTTCGAGTTGTGTCAGCGGATAATTTATGCCGCGGCAATCCGCGCCGCCCAGTTCGCCCTAAAAATTATTTATTTCACGATTGAACGCCGCTTCGAGGAAGGCTATTTTCGAACGAGCCAAGCCGATGAACAAGCGAGTTCTCTTTTACTCATCTAAAAAAAGGAGACACACAATACGAGCGTACACGGTGGCGAGTATATAGATGGCTGAATCAATTCGAAAATAAAGTGTCAGATCTAATCCCGCGAGTGGTGTCTAGTCGA
>NW_017306059.1:4158242-4167803 GCF_001594115.1 Trachymyrmex septentrionalis | reverse complement strand
GGCGAGTATATAGATGGCTGAATCAATTCGAAAATAAAGTGTCAGATCGACTAATCCCGCGAGTGGTGTCTAGTCGGGAGAAGGTCGATCGAAGCTAAGGCATTAATAATTAATAACTGTGATGACACGGTTTATACGGATGAAGATATTATCTACTTCAGTTGATACATCGAGCGTATCTCAATGGCGCTGATTTTACGTCCGTATAATGATAGTAGTGATATTACGTGAGGAATAAAGCATGGAGCGTTCGATAGGCGAAGCGCAACGGATAATAGACGTTCGTTCTTGTAATTGGGTACACCTGTGTGAGGCTGAGTGATGTCGAAAGTGCGAGGTTCACGCATGAATCACGTACTATATCGACTGGTATACCTTCGAGGTCGTTACATTAATCGCGAGTCGGAGATCGATGCAGATGCGCGTGGTACGATCGCTATCATCGCGAGGGGTCCACACGCGAACGACCGTGACAAAAAAAAATTCCAAAGTTCTCGACCTATAACTTTCTAACGTTCATTAGCTTCCCACACTTGCCATCGCACGCGTCTCCACAGAGACAATGCCAAGTATTGTTTCGCGGCAGCCATAATTCGTAATTACCCCCTGGTTAATTATCGATTTATCGGCCAATTATTATAATTATCCTAAGCCTCACCGATCTCGTGCACCAGAATATTTCATTTTATCAGATAGCCCGAAAGGGGTCTCTTCTTCGCTCGCGTATAGGAATCCTACGCAGCCTTCTCGTTCTTCGCTAGGCTCGTAGATCTTCGTAGAAGCATACCCGGGATACCCATAACGTTAAGTTATGTTTAGTTAGTACAGTTACATTATCTGAATTAATTCCGACCTACCACAGAGTAAAAAATCTACGCGTTTAACGTATGACAGTTTATGCAAATCACATTAAGACACAGTCTGTTTAGTGCTTCGCTCTGTGGTCACCGATATGAGTTCTTACTTTTTTGTTGTCGTCGGCACAATCTCACGGTCGGTCGAGCACGCGGAGGGGACAAAAATGAACGGCTCGACCGCATCCCCTTCCCGGTATATTCCGCGAGTTGCGAGCGCGCAGATCAGGACCGAGAGTTGGACGGTCGATAGGAGGAGTGGCCGATGCCAGATACGAGAGGGTCGACCTAACTTTATTGTATTTAATTAATTACTCCGCCCGATAGCCGATCCTGCAATTTGTACTCTCCTCGAACCGCCGCCGCCGCCGCCGCCACCACCTCCCTCTACGTCGTTCTTCTTCATTCCCGGATCGCCGCCTCCGCTCCTCTCGCTCGATCACCGCGGAGGAGTGCACTCTCTTGTACTTGCCCGAGTATCCCGCAAACGCTCGACGAGGACCCTCCGTATTCGATTCATTAAGCTGGTTACGATGGTTCTGCGTTTAATATACGAGCGCGAGTGTGGGAGGAACGCGTACAGGTATTGACATTTTCTCTGAACTTGAATTATGCACAACGTGCCTCTGCTTTATTCAAGTGTCTGTTGGTTATACTTTCTTTTAGTATTATCCTGAGTATTTCGTTAACAAGTGTGCCAATTGCCTCGTATGCAGAGCTCAAGGATTTCACGCGATACCCATGCGAAGAAGTTTATTGTAAATGGTATAAACCAAATGTATAAATATAGAGTAGAGAGAACGGACTAGAGGATACTATGAATTTAATGCACAATGCATGAGAAAGGGGGGGGGGGGGGGTAAGAAGGGCACCGATTTAAGATTATCACATCCCATTCTTCATTGATACATGCGGCTAGATTAATTCAAGTGTCGTGGGGTACATCGCTATACAACGACTCGAGAATCCGTTCTACATCCGCGATCCGGCCGGTATCCAGCGGCTCGTAATGCGATACCAATAAATTATGCGGAGTACTCGCGTAACTCGGTGCGTTCGGTGGGAACGGTATAAGGAGAGTACGTCAGCACGACGCATGTCGCTTAAGCGGCATAAATCAGAGTTAGAGAGAGCTGATCCTGCGCGCACATCGTCATGGCAGGGGGACGACCGCGCTGCGTGTAAGGCCGCGTCACAACATCGATAATGCGACCATAATGCTAATTTACCGTTCATACCGCGGAGGAATCCACCTCCCTTCCCGCTGACTGGGTCCCTCCCGACTCGTGCGCTTCGTCGATCGTGTGCACATCGAGAATCGCACAGCGATTAAACGCGTCAGTTTCTTGCGCGAAGACTTGACCTTGACCCTAGTCGCGACACGTACGGTTCGCGTCCTCGCCAAGTATGATTTCGATACGCCGCGCTCGATCTCTCCTCCTTTTTCTCTTTTTTCCCCCTCAATCCTTTCTCCGCGACAAGCAACTTCTGCTAAATTCATAACGTAAATTGTACTTAGTATCAAGAATTTCACGAGCGTGGAGGTGTACGCAAAGTACCCGGGCGGGTATATTTTTCTGAATAGGAGATAGTTCTTTCTCACTGCTATGAGAATCGTGGAAATATGTTCGTATATACAAGATGCTAAGTTCACGAGGGATAAGACCTATCACGGAGATTTCATAGGACGTGTCGCTCGTTAGAAATAGATTTTATTAGAAAATTCATTCCTTTATTGAACGCGCGTCGCTCGATTATAGACTCTGTCGGCGGTAGATAAATTCTATCGCGGGTAAGACAAGCGAACGGCACAAGTCGGACGAGCTCTTTCATGTCATCTCATGGCATTCTAACGTTTCGGTCTGCGTTAACCCCGTTAAGTACACACACACACACACACACACACACATACACGTTGCAACATCCTGAGACGTTCGCGCCAGCAACGCGACAGGATCACGATAGTGTTAGTGCTATTAGCTCGAATTTGGAGCTCTCCATCCATCTGTCCGAGAGTCGACTGTACGACTCTTTGTAGATGCACGATACGATGGAGAAGTGGTCGAGAGCCGAACGAAGTCGAACGCGAGAGCGCGTATAAACATTCGTCCGGATGAACACGCGTCGACCGGTTAAGGCGCTACGCTATCGAGTCCCGAAGCCACCGGCGGCGAGTGCACTTGGAACATGACGTCTGCAAGTCACTTCGTGACCGTATCGTGGGAAACACAAATATGTAACTGGGCGTTTCTTCTCGTCGTCATCGTAACGGCGCGGCGCGCCAGTAGATTTACGCCCGACACGGTGAACGACGAGCGGAGTTGCCTCTCCGGCGCGAACAACGTCCGCGACTCTCGACATCGCGCTACATGATGCACTAGATTTTCAGTTAACGTCCGCATGAAATACGACGACGTCGATAACACGACTGACGCGAGAACACGCTTTCGATGGAAAGACCTATTTCCGGAACGTTCGCGAGACTTTACAACCGTACGGTGGAGAACCGTGTGGCGAGAATGATTTTGCTGAAAAATTTAAAAATTCAGTCAAATACAGATCTGATAATCATTTTGTTAGTCCATCAAAACTGTTTGGTGGTACGCTTAAACTGATGAGCCAGAATGTAAAAATTTTTATTACATAAAAATTGTTCTACTTCTCTCAGTTTCTAAATAAAAGTTACAACTGTTCAATAGTAATTACTAAAGGAACGCATGAAATTTCTAGCAGGAACGGTCAAACACCGGTAAAGCAATACTGCAAAAAGTTTTGACGTTCCAACAACCAGGGGCATCCTACATAATTATTTTAATGTCTAAACAAATTTATTTTCAGATCTGTAGCTAAATTTTTTTATAGATACTTGACAAACTCTTTTCACACATGTACATACTTTTAAATATTGATAGTCGTATTGTTTTCACATTTTTAGATACTCGTCGTCGCTTCTTAAGGCGTAGCCCTAAGAATTGAATCCCTAAATTGTGGAGTCTGCGGTAAAGTGTACGTAATGCGCTCGATACGTTTTACGCTAGCCGTCTGTTCACCGCGCACCGCGGAGTAATGCTAATTATACGCTATCCGCCGTAATTCTCCGGTTTCTGGTCAAGTGTAGGTAGTCATTAGGACGTAGACGGCGGTTAGGCCGGAATACAGAACAAACTTATCCACTTAACTAATTGTAAGTAACCCAATTTTCCTCGAGATCCCATCGCGCGCGGCTGGCTTCGCTTTCTCCCGCTTTGCACTCGCGGCGTATAGTATAGCGAGAGAGAGAGAGAGAGAGAGAGAGAGTAGGGAGAAGTAAAAAAGGGACGGGAACGAGCGAGGCGGGATGAGGCCAAGGGTGGAGGCGATTCGAGCGGAAAGTGTGTGTGCGCGGAGCTCTTCTGGAGTCCTGCCTCGGGGATATTAACATTATAAATCGTCCAGGCCGGCGACACGCCCGGGGCGGAGTCGATCGTATCGGCTCGATGCCTACCTCCGGACCCTGATATCGATTACACTTCGGTGATTGGCAGGATTCGTAACACGCCACAGGGAGCCCGCGGCTGGCGCGACTGTTCGATCGATACCTTCCTCCTCGCCAAGCTCGATGCCAGCCAAGGTTGGCGATGCACGCAAAGCAATAGAAAGAGAACAACCAGTTGTCTGAATCGCGGATCTATCTGTCGCGATTACGCACACGTGAGAATCGTATTCAAAGAGATCTAACCTCGACGAAGAGTCGAGAATAATAACGACGATGCATCGATGTGCATTGATGTGATTATAAACATATATTATGATTTTTTTTTTTTTTTTTTTTTGGAATTTTCAGCACCTATAAAATACTTGGAAAGAATGATTTTGTCGAAGTATCTAACAATTTAGCTAGATACAGATCTGGAAATAATTTTGTTGAACTATCAAAATAATTATATAGGACGGTCAAGAAACGTATACTACGATGCAAAAATTTTTATACCTCAACAATCAGTTTGAGCGTCTTAATTATTCGGAGGGTTTTAACCAAATATTTTCAGATCTATAGTTATAGCTACATTTTTCGGACGAATGGAAAAGCATACCATAATACGAAAGAGTACAGAGTTAAAGAGGATACATAGCAGGTGTCCACGATTGCTGTTAAATTGATCTTCATTTGAGAAGATCCAGCGCGACTTCGAATTGGGCCGACATGCTCGCGTGCTGTTGAAATCCGAATTCGGAAGACGATCGTAAAAGTATTGCCCCTCTTTCCCTTTTCTGGAGAAGAAGATTGGTGAAAACGCCGGCGGACATTGTGAAAAGTGCGCGTTGGCGATCAATGACGGCGATAATTTATTGAGAAGTCGAAAAAAGGTGCTTATCGAGCGCATGTCTCCGTCCGCCTCCTCTTGAGAAACTTCCTCCAGGTCTCTTCGCCGCCTTTCACCATTTTTATTGATACTAAATGTGAAAACTCGTCACCTTACTGGTGACATCTTCGCTCCGAAGATCCTGTTCAAAGTGGCGCGCGTAGGGGATACTTTAGTAATGGAGCTGGGCGATACCGAGTGAAATCCCAGCGGATCAGGCGGGTACGCGCGAGGTCGGGACAACGTCGATAATCTTGACGTTAACTGTCGAAATGTCGTTGATGTCACGCGGAATTCGCGCCGCACCTCGTCGCGAGGATGGTTTTACGGCCGGTCGCGCACGCTGTCGCCGGCAAACGTGCAAAGCCAATGGTGGATGGTATGGTACTAATTATGAGTAAACACGCCGATTCTCCTCGTGTGAAACTCTGCCTCAAGTCCCTTTTGTCCTGTTTGCTCGTCACTTAATTACTTGACCTCGTTACCATCTCCCCGAAATATCTTAACGTGTCGCTGTCATCTCTTCACTTTGCAGTTTAGTCCTCTAACATAATCTCCGTTTTATTCTGTTTCATTTTATTTTAAATAATTTTCTAAATAATACTGATACAATTTGTGATATCTATAATTGTAATACATATATAATTACTTTAATTCATACAGTTTGAAAAATTTGTGTAAGTTTATACATTCTACATGTCCTAAATGTGTATATCCAAATTCATATGTTAATTTAACACAAGATGAATACATTATTGTATATATAATACTATAAAAATATAAGGTTCACTTATCTTTTTTATATCGCTCAAGTGAATCTTTTCCAAGACTTACAAAATAAATTATTACTTTACACTCAACGCCCACTTTATATTCTACATAAATCAATTCCAAAACATGTAGAGAGATATTAGTTTTCTGTACATATGTATTAGTTCTTCTGTTCCAAACTAATAATCGTACACACGAACTTGAAGGATTTGTCGTCGGGATCCACGGAAGCATCGTCTGACGATTGATTTTACGATCAAACGTGACATATCGTACTTTCGTATAAAAAAATCACTCGTCCACGATAACTGCTGGCACACATTTGTAGAACTTGCATTGAAGATCGTTAGATATCGTCGAACAATGGACGAACAGTTCTCGAGGTCAAAGTGCCCTCTTATTGGGCTGTATTTCACTGAGCCGATATTCGAAACCGCGTAACGATCCGCTGGGATAAATATTCGTGGTCACTGCCGATCAGAAGAATCGATATATCGCGACTCAACGCGTCGATCGTTGCCATCGATCGCTTTAGTGTCCCCGCGAAACGTAACGCTCGCTTCGATCTGATCGTATCATTGCCAATCGAAGAGCGCGAGGAAGAGTGTTCTTCACACCGATTTTCTTGCGCCAATAGCTTCGTACTATTGAATATATTGCTTTCGAGACGTATACAATTCCTATTTTAGACACTGCAATTTATAGAATCGTATTACTCAATCTGTTTAACTTGCTTTTTATTTAATAAATGTAAATATGTGTTTCACATAAATACACGAGTGTGTTTAGCTTTTAAATTTTATTCGCTCATTTATAAAAAAATATAGAGAGATGTGAAGGAGATAATAGTAGTTTGAAATTTATTATTACACAATCACGAATTATCTCATTCTTCTACCGGTCTACCCAATTGCTTTTGCAATAACATGCTTCTTCCATCGTTGATTTTATTTTAATCTTCACAAATACACACACACACACACACACACACACACACGAGAGAGAGAGAGAGAGAGCGTTCCTTGTTTGCACAAGGTACAAGTGCGGTCCTTGTCGGAAGGCATCTCAGAAAAGCTAAAGCCAAACGCGCCGTAAAAATGTGTACACACGGATTGAGGCGTTTATCAATACAGCAATTATTGTCTGCTAAAGTTCCAGCTAATGGTAATACCGCAGGCCTTCCAAAGGCTGCAACGATACGCGGGCGCGATAACAGCGCAAGAAGAGCTCGCTCGCTCGCTCGCTCGGGAACGTCGCGCGGGAAGAACATAGAAGGTACGGGAATGCGAGTGTGGGCACGTCGCATCATAACTCCGTGAGCGCCGTAAATCAAAGTGGACGCCTCGTGCACCCATAGAAACGGTTATATTCGGCCATAACCGGCGCGTACCCACCGCGACGACGACGGGGCTATATTTTAATGGTAACGATAAATTACTTACGAGAAGAGAATCGCGCGTCGCGCGGAGATGGCGGCGATGAAACCCTCACGCGGCGAGGCCGCGATCCTCCTGTCCCGGGCGTCCTTCTCGTCCTCTCTTTTACCGAGCGAAACCTCTTCCGTTCGCACGTGCGAGCGAGCGAGCGAGAGAGCGCGAGTGGACGGTACCATTGATCGCGATCCGACGTGTCGGCGCGCGAGAGAATTACTTTGACTCCGGCGCGCGGTCTACTGGAATCGCGATAACGTACGATCTGCGGATCGCCGGGATGAAATATTAACTCGTACGGGGCTGCCTCGATATCCCAGCCTCTCTCGGCAGCGAGAGAGTAATTTGCCGGCGTGCGGGGAATAGGGAAAATTTATATTAGACGGGTGCTCATCACGCGAGATTACGCCCGCGAAGTAAGTGTGCCTGGCGAGCGCTCTTCGCGGTAATCGCAACCTCTTATCCGGCGCTATCTGTCGTTGCTACAGCGAGAGAACGACATTCGAGCACCGAATCTGTGAGAGAAACGCCGTGTATGTAGGATGTCGCTCGTCACGTTCTAGAACGCGACTCGTCCTTTTGTCCGTGCGGTCACTTTGCAGGATTTCGCTTTTAGATATCGGCCTGGGTGGCGCGGCCGACTATTACGAATCTTTGCGACGACACGAAGATTAATGCCCGTCTCTCCACGTACCACATTAATACGCTCCGCGATCGCGTACGCGCGTACACCAGCTTGTTACATTATGATAACAGAATGGATTTCAATGTAATACCTGCGCCTGAGCGCGACACCGATGAAACAGTGTCGCGTGGAATAATGTAATTTCTCTGTACGCGGCAATATATTAGATACGGTGCTGTTCGTCTACACTTTGGTTTATATGCTGAGTAGTAAAATTACAACACATGCAATTCAGATAGGTAAATATCGATAAAGTAATCTTTCTCTTGTATTTACCTTATTTTAAGAAATACAAGATAGATAGATGTGGAATGTACATACAAGATCTAGATAACTTAGTTACACCTTCAAAAGTAACACGAGTATTTACAAATTTAATTAGATAATAGATGTAAATTTGGAAATAATTTTGTTCGACCAAAATAATTACATAAGAATCTCAAGCACGATGAGCAACGCCTCAAAGAGTTTTGATTCTAACGATCAGTTCGAACATCGTATTGTTATATAATTATTTTGGTTCGACAAAATGATTTTTGAATCTGCATTTAGCTGAATTTTTAGATATTTCAGCAAAACCGTCTTTTCCATGAAAAAAAATCAAATTCGCGAGGTACAGAATTAAATGCATGATGTAAAAAGACAGACAAATGATCTATAACGCTCTTGTAGACTTAATTAGATCTTTTCCTCGTATGTACGTGAGTCATCGTCATCGCAGCTACCGAACACTTAACCGGATCACAGCTCTGACCTTCTGAAACCGAGTTTGCGCAAGCTACGCTAACTGCTCGCGAGCAGATCGCCCACGCAGCGTGCAAGGTGGTCCGAGCACTTGAGATCTTCGGGTCTCGGTCTCCGGACACTTTTATGCCCCCGACGACGAGCGACGACGACATCGCCGAGCACCTTCCTCACGTGGCGTGGGCGACTCATGGGAACTTATAACTGCTTCAGTCCGTCGTCGTTTTCTCGACGCTCAGTTGCTCGTCTTTCAGTGATACGCAAACGCCTTCCAACGTGCTCATACGCTGAATATATTGCATTTAACGGAAATAATTTAATTTACCAGGCTAGATTTATACAGCACAAATTTCGTAAGGATAAGAGTGTTAACAAATATTTTTTAACTTGTTTAACAGTAATTCCAACAGTAGCTTTATCAATTAATATTTTTAAGAACGGTTCCATCCTATGTGTAATTTCCATAGATATATTAAATGAGAATCTAATTCACTTATATCGTCGATTCGTGAGATGCCCTCGATCCGATGACAGCTCGAACAATCCATACGGTCGACGTGATTTTCGTTCGTGAGACACGTGGCTGGTAGTATCGAAGGATTTATCGTCGTGAGGAATGCGGCGCAAGGTGGTACGCGAGAGAGAAAGAGAATAAGACGATGGTTTATGCGAGGAGAATGAAGGAAGAGAACGAGGCGAATCTCTGCCTCGCGCACTTGGCATATCTATATACG
>NW_017306059.1:4137452-4158044 GCF_001594115.1 Trachymyrmex septentrionalis | reverse complement strand
CCCCCCCTCCTCCTCCTCCTCCTCTGTTTCGTCCTCTCTTTTTCTCGTCGTTGCTCGCGTAGCTGCTGCTCGTACACACGTCGCGCGGGTACACACGCGAGTGGTGTACGTAATAGGCCGCCGAGGCTCGAGCGTATAAAACGCGTCTTTGTGCGCTCGGGCCAGCTGTTTGTCTAACACCTCGTACCTGCCCGGGGTCAGTGGCGATTCTGTTACGAGCCCCGGGAACGTCGGTCGTTCGATCCACGAGCCCGGGGTCAACGCCACGATCCTGGAAGATCGATGCCGTCGGTTTACGTACGCGACGTACGCAGACCATCGAAAACATCTCCGAGATTTCGGTTAGGAGCAGGTTAAGTTGCCTAGAAAATACTTCAATGTCTAGTAAGAGGGTTGAGAAAGGGCTCAGTCGATCGCTTCAGTTGTGTAATAATTTTTCTATAAATATGTAGGAAATATCTGTTATTGAGTCAAATATTGAGATTGAGGCCAATATTGGGCAAATATTGAATACCCAATATTGATATGATCGGAACCTTCTGATGTAACCAGAAATTTTTCTCAATTCTCTCTGATGAAGAAATAATCTGCTTTACTACGATTCTACTTTACTACGAAATTTAGAGTGGTAGATGTTAAAGACGTGATCTTGAAAACGACGTCAATAATTAGCAATTATTTGGTTTGGACCCTCTGTTGCGTACTGGAGGGGAAAAAGTCGATCGAGAGTAATAAATACATTGTAGATTAGTAGAGGACCGGCGGGAGCCCGTGATTGATATTCGTAAAAGTTTTCTTTGCCGATACTGCTAATAACTTATCCGGTAGACGGTGGCCAGCGTCCACTTCTTGCACGTCTATCGAGCGTCTCAGATGCTTTCGTGGCTCGATGCTTGTGCCACAGATCGTTCGTCACCGAACGAATGTTTTACGAGTGCTTTGGGAGCGCTTTGTGTGGTCCTCGTGTCAAAATGTGTCAAAACTCAAGTTCGTGGTCTCGTAGTGTCGAGTAAAAAGCGGTTCGGTGGCTCTACAAATTAACGGGCTGTCCTTACAGGAGACATCTACGACTTACACATGAAAATGAATAAAAGAAGGAGAAATGTATAAATTCTTTGTTAGAATTGTGTTTGAGATTATCGTCGAAGGCTCTAATCGAAAATTCACTGGTAACGTTGAAGAAAACGTATATAGTTTACGTTACAGGTTGCAATACAGATTTTTAGCATCGAATTAGCAGTGCATTTTGGAAGACAGCCAAGATCGGTAAACGCAACTCAGAAAATTATGAACGCTAATTGAAAAACGGTGTCGAAGTAGATTTCCATTATATCGCTTTATACTTATCGATTGCAGAAAGAGTTATTTAAACACGAGTGCAGATAACGATCGAGAAGGATGCAATCTGAGTGAAACTTGGTATTTCAATCGCGATATTCTCGCGATGGAAAAGAAGAGCCTATTTCTGTCGAGGACGGAAAGACTCGCGTCATATCGCTTCGAGCGAGAATAGTCGACGATTCGCTTCCTAGCTTCGCTCGTCCTTCCTACGAATCGCATGCGAATCCTCCTTTACGTTTACGACGATCGAACGGATCGAGAGGCGACCGTCCTTGGTAATTACGGTCGCGCTACCGCGTAGAAACGCGAGGAATAATATCCCGGGAAATTGTAGCGGGAATCTTACACCGCGAGCGAAAGTTTACCGCTGCAATATATGCGTCGGAGATTATTTTTCTCTTCACTTTTCTTCGTTAGTCTTGTACAAGCGCACGTCTCGTCTAATATCGTCTATTACGAACAATGGTGAGGATAATCGTGCAAGCGAGCGGATTAGATATGCAATATTTTTCTTGGTAATTGCAGCGAGTGTTGGAACAATTCTTTACGGCGTGCGCAGCTGTCTGACTCGAGAGATATATGTATTTTCCTGCGTATTTCTCGTCAAGTTTTAAAAGAGCGCTGTTACGTAGAGCGATGACGACAACATCGCTACGACAACGATGCATCGGTCGAACGAAACGACCGAAAGAGTTGCGAAAACCGGCCGTTCGATTGGCCCACCAATATAGCTGATGTTACATTACGCTCGCCGCAGCGAGTTCTTTACGATCGCGAGTTGCGCTTAAACGTGCGCGTGGAAATTTTTGCGAGTACGTGCGCGAATAAAATTAACCCGAGCTGTGTCGCAAGACGCATAAACATAAACATCAAAGAAGATGGACATGAAAATTGCGAACGTTTGACACATAGGCGTGAATGGAAACTAAACTATCAGTCAGCGGCGGCATGCACGCCGGACACTTCAGATATATAAGTGCGAAAAAGGATACTGCATTAAATGCAGAGAGGTGGTTTAACAATGCGGTTACAATGTAGTGAGACTTCATTACGACAGTACTACGAAAATTCGATAACCCTTATAGGGAGAACTTCAGAAGAGAAGTGTCAATATCGTAACTACTTTCCAAATAAGTACGAAAATGCAAAAGTGGTTTAAAAATGCAATTATAATGTAGTGAAATTTCACTATGACAATTTAACCCGCGCACACGATAATTTTATGGTCCTTCACTATACACAATGAGTCATTCGTGTCCCGAGTTAATTTTCGTTACTTTAAGAAATGTATACGAGTTAATAAGTGATCTTTATAAATATTTTAACATCTTTAGAACATTTGTAAGGTCGCGTATTTAAAAAAATTGTAAACGTTAAACTTGATGCTCTTAATTTTTCCAAAAAAAAAAAAAAAGGAGTGTGCAAGATACGAATGACCCAATCGTATGTATTAAGAGTCAATAAATATATACCTAAGTTACGGAGAATTTAAGAAGGAAAGAGAACGTTGATAGCCTGTACTATTTTTCCAGAGATAAGTGTGATAAATGATACTTCCACGTTAAATGTAAGAGTAGGTTTAACAATGCGATTGCATTGTAGTGAGATTTCATTACAACAGCACTATGACAATTCAATAGGTAGACTTATAGAGAGAATTTAAGAAAGTGTTAATACCATAACTATGCATATTTTCACAGGCACCGTTGCAAGAATCAATCCTCTTTCGGCCGGAATGAAAAAGACATCTCTTTCCTGCCCTTATGTCATATCCCTGTGCTTTTGGCCGCCTCTGATTGAGATAAAATCGCGGCTTTAACTCGCGTCGGACGGAGAAGTATCGCTCGATAGAATCGAATGCTTGATTTTCTATGGGATAGGATGCAACTATTGTGCATGATGTTGAATGCACGATCGTATGCGTGTAAATGGATCCAATTGCGGGACAGTTTGCGTCCTCAGCCGTCGCGCGAAACGTTTACCTATAGATTTCCACAGATAAAGTCATACCTTCACCTTGTACAGCCGTGCCAGCCGGATACTTCCGCTTGTCGAATCCGTTCAGAGATCACACGATGTTTCCAACAAGAAAATTCGATTCTTTCCTTTTCCGCATATTTATGCATTAGATTTATACGCACATTGCATCAAAGAATGTCCGCGTTAAAATATATAAAAATCTTACATAGGATAACTCCGGCAAATACGCCGCGCTGAGATTTACGCCGCAGAAGTCAGAAAAAAATAGAAGTGGAAGTCATTTTCCCGCAACTACTTCGTTACGTGCCTTTATGTTATATTAGTATTGTGTTATGATTTCAGTTTCTTACTGTTAATATTAATGAAATTATTGTGAGCTGCATCGATTTGTCACTGTGTCGAGTAGCGCCATCATAAATTATAATCTACGTAAAATGATTACTGTTTAGCACGTGCAAAAGACTTAGTGGTTATTTCGTGATACATAAATATAGATGAATAGTGAAGCATGTTGTAAATACAAGTACTTTACTCTTGTATTCTTTCTTTAGTTTGTCGTCTTGTATAACCCACTTGTTTCGAATACGGATTTGTTTGGGATACGGATTTTAGCGGGCGGGATTTATCCCCAAAGTATACAAAGTGGGCAGATTGAATTCAGTGCATTAAATGCAATAAACGCATCACATGAAATATGTACCTCGTGTCGTAACACTTTCAATACGTCTGGGAAAGATTGTAATTATTATTTATTACTTCATATACATATTCATCATTCCTTAATAAAACTTTATAAACGCATTTTATAAGTTATTATGTCATTTCACGATATATTTATATGCATTATTTGTAAACTTTTCATGAGCCATATGGGATATATACGGTAAAAATACAAGGGTTTAAAAAAGTTCATTTTTTAATACGAAATATAAATATATTTCGGATTTCCAATATTTTTTTCATAATAGTAGACAGTACAAAGTTTTTACTAATATAGATCGTTTTTACTTTAAAAACATAGTAAATAATACTTAATAAATGAAGTTTTTGATAGATGCGGCGTATATATCGGAATCACCGTAAATAATGCGTATACAAAAGACACAGTAAGAGGATATATGTTATCGCACGGCGTATTGATGCGTAAACGTTTAATTACGCACAATCCCATGCGCAAGAAGTTCTAAGAAGTACGTATAGAGAAAAATATCAACAACGAAAGCCACGAAGCCACACAGCAACCTAGAGCGAACAGTAAGAGATCGTATGACGGTCAACGACGTTGTACCGTACGTACCGTACACTTGCAGTATAGGATATTCAACGATCATAGAAATAATCATCCGTTGTTCGTGAGTTGCTCGCAAGTTTCTCACCAACAAAGGGAATGTTCGTGAAGAATTAAAATATATTTTGCGACTATTAGTTTCAATCACATGTGCCTTTGTATTAGCCGAAAATATTCATCTGTTAAATTATCCGCTAGAGAAGAGATTCGAAAGGAAAAATAAATAATCTTATATCTTAATTGTTCTCATAACACTGCAATATTTTAAACTTTTTTCGTATTTCATGACAGATGATTTATATGGCAAATATAGCAGATGATTTATATATAGGTTTTTTTTTCCTGTAGAGATTATGAATCTATAATTGAAAATGCTCCAGCATCTACGGGAAGAAATCCATCATAGTCACCTGCCAAGTGTCGTGAACCGTGAAAAACAATTTTTAATGTAAAAAAAAAAAAAATATAATAAATTGTTTGAAAAATGTAAACTGACGATAATTACACCGTATACCTACTGCACCGTAATTACTATCAGATCGCGGACGCCTTCGATCGCCCAAAGCGATCGCTAATTTATTAACGAATATGGCAGTATCATGTCTAATTAAGATGTAAGCAAAAAGCTAACAGTTCGCACTTCACGTGCCGCGCGTGCCGGTGGATTATTCTTCGAATGCTAATTGAAAATTAACCGGCCGCCGCGCTGACTCGGGTCAACGGGGGAACCGCTAGAACGCTGTTGCCAAAGCAGCCGGTGATACAATAGATACACGCAGCCATAATCCACGCTGACAGCTTCCGTACGCTGAATCGCGACAAACTGCGTCGATCCATCTCGAGCTCGTTATTACGAGCGGCGAATGGGACGGCCGCACGCATGTCAGAACGCGGCCAAAAGCCGTTTTCGCGTAAAACGATCGGCGTTGCTCGGCTTTCCGTCGTAAAATACCCGCCCACACGCTCCGATGCGTCGCGCTCGCTCGCACGCGGCAACTGGGCAACAACGTGAGAATGTCGTGTGACGATAAAAGTTACGCTCGTGAATTTTACGTTCCGTGTCCCCGATCTCACTGCTAGCAGGGGATACGCTCGTCCATATATTATGAATACGAGTGCAGCCCGTCGCACAAACGTCGCGCTGCCTTATTTCCCAAAATTCGCGTACTGACGATTCCAGGTCGCGCGGGGAACCGGCAAATTTATGCCGACGATAAAAATGGTATCTTTGTATCGATCATACAGATTCGACGGTGTCACATAACAGTATATTATTTATAACGAGCATATATCATTCTTGGTGAAATCTACTTTTAACGTGGAGGTGTAAAAGATAAATAAGGATTAAAAAATTGTAGAGAAAGAGTGAGGGATAATGTGAGCCCCCCCCCCATATCATTTTGTGTACTTTTTTATCTTTCAGTTACGTTCAAGCCAATAATGTTGCAAATAATAATTTATTAATCTAAGTTTAACATAAAACTCACTTGAAATGATTAAAACAGTTTATCTATTACTGACGAGCTTGAAACTATGTTAAACTTAGCATTGAAAATCATATGAAAAAACCTGAGGTTGATATACCTTGCAATAAATAAACAGCAATTGTTAATAAAAAAAGTCGCACTAATCGTGAAAGCAATTATTTCACAACTTCAATTCTTATCTAAGAACAATAAGTAAAAAATATTTTGCAAGAAATGAATTAAAATAGAATTTTAAGTAGACCAACATTATCATTCTCTTCTAAAAAGTACTTCTCCTAAGTACTTCCTATAAAAGCCTTTCAAAGTATATTCTGTAGTTTATTCATTATTTACAATAAATATATAAAAAAATATATACTTGAGATTGATTTGTGAGATTATGAAAATTGTAGAATGTACGCGTCCATTAATAAAAATACACAAAATCCAAAAGTTCAAGCTGCATCATTGTTTCCAAGGTAATCGGACGATTATCATCTCTTACCTCAAACAGCATTGCAAGGAGTGTTTCATTAATCACCGATCGATAGATTTGTGTTCCAGAGGCGCATTCCTTTCCGAAGATCGATCGAACAGATCGAAATGCAATCGTACAGACGACTACGCGATTGTTTACGTCTCGCGGAATTCCAGCTCGATAAATTCGGTTTTTTTGCATGGAGACAAATATAGTATCTACCGACCATTCAGTTGATACAGCGCAGGTCGCGCGGACTACCACGTCCACGCATGCTATTCGCAGACTTACAAGAAGACTGGTCCATTCAAGAGTCAACTTTACTGAATTATATCTCACCACGAATTCGCACGGGCTAACCGTACCGCGCAAATTTACGCGTGTCCGAAGATTCAATGGCGAATCGCACGATATGGCATTGTAGCGCAATATCCAGCATTGTCTCATAAATAAATAAATAAATAAATAAACAAATATATATATAAGATACTATTATAATATCATTTCTTATTAATTATTATGACATCATGATGTGAAGATAAGATGAGTGTGATGCATTAAATTATAATCAATTTAATCTTTCATACCTAATGGTATATATCTAATGGACTCGCTCAATTATAAATCTCTTTGTCAAAAATGTCAAATAATTCAATTTTTATGCTACATCTGCGAAATTTCGATCATACTTAATTATTCTTAATATTCTGATTTATTCTGTTTTATATGAGTTTTCATTATGTTATTTCATTATGTTATTTCTTGAAATTAGTGCCTTTTAATTAACACAAATTAACATAAATTAAATGAGAGAATCTTACAGATCCAATGTTAGTAACTGTGTTGCAGATGTCTGTGTTTTGACGTCAACTTCAGAGGATTATCATGGATAGTGGCGTATTAATAACAAAAAGCGACGCGGACTTTTTCTTCTCCTTTACATCGCAATTTTTTCCGGGTATTATCATTGGCCGCGAAAATCGCATATGCGTGAGGATTATATGACGTCCTTCAGCGGAGCGTACAGAAAACGGAGGAGAAAATGATGAGACGAAGCGTAAAAGGAGGGCGTTGAGAGAAGAGAAACAGGAGAGTCGCGAAGCCAAGACGCGAGCACCTCGCGAAGAAACGATTACCGATGACTTACGTACGCAGGTAATCTCGTGTTGCGCATTTGCGCAATTATTGGAACACCTTGTGTGCCCGTAATAAATGGCGGAATATGCCCTGAAAGGTGTTAGTTCAAGATCATCCGGCGATACAAGAGACGCCGCTGCGCTATCGCGGCCGGATTTCATCACCGTGACGGTGACGACGACGACGACGACGACGACGACGACGACGACGACGACGACGACGACGACGTCGATTCATCCGCGGCTACCACATAGGCACGTATACTTATGTAATCGCGCGGGACATTAAGGTTACTCTCAATCAGAAGAAGTCCCACCTATCTATTCCTATTCCATTCCCACCGCTATCATGCGTAAAAGTGACTCGATCAACGCTTCGATCTTTCATACGTTCACAGCGGACTCGCGAAAGGTCGGAGATGCTCGCGATCGAGCTCGCCTCCGACAACCACTCGGAGATTATGTTTTACGCAATTATGCGTGCCGTAATGCGACTCGAAATTAAATTACGCGCAACGCGTTGCAAAACATATAGCTCATCGATCGTTCGGACGGACGTCGCGAGCCTTGATCTTAAGCGGTGGGCGTAGTGTTACTGTCTTCACTCACTTTCCACTCTTCGTTTCTCTCATTCTGTGGTCCGGAATTTCGAACTATGACCTCGAATAAACGCATTCTTTCTACGAAAACTTTCTACTTTAATTTCAGATTCTAGAATAGATCGCTTGAGCGTCAGATTAAGACGTTAGAATTGCGAAAGGAGTCGTTAATTGAAAAAATTCCACAGACTATATTTAAATAATCGACTGAAAGAAAAGTTCTAAGCGCATTTGACTGATTATTTTATAATAAACTATCGGTCTGAAGTTCCATTTTTATAGCTATTACTGCTGTAATGTCACTAATGTTACTAATAAAAGTTGTATTATTATAACTATATTAACTACAAATGTAACATAATTATTATTATTGCATTGTGCTAGAATTATAGCAGTAAAAATCATAAAACTGCAGCTCCTAACAATAATTATCTTACCATGCAATTATTGATCACAAATAACAAAAATTTCTTTATCATTGTAACATTTTTCAGACTACTAATTATTTACTACATAATTGTAAAATGTATAAGATTGTATATTGTACTGTATTCACGTATTGTTTTAATAAACGGAGAAAAACATTATGTAAAAATGTACGATCGACGAACATTTCTTTCTCCCTCTTCTCTCTCCTCGGTATTTCTCTGTTTCTCACACAGTTTCGTACGCACAGGCTCTATACTCTGCTCGCTGACTACCGCCGTCTGGGATTTCAATGCGCCGTGACGTGGGAGTAATTGCGACACGCATACACGCGCGCACGCGTACGCACACGTACGCGCAATGCCGCCGTCGACCTTGCGCTCGTCTTCCTTGTAAGGCGCAATCGAGTGCTTTGTGCCTACGATCAATTACGAGAGATATCCACTTTTGTCGCTCTCCTTGCCTAACGATGTGTCCCAATTAAGGTACGGCGATTAAATGCCGCCGTTCGTTCTGAGAGCTGAGATTTCTTTCGTGATTTTTTTGTTTTTTTTTTTTTATTTTCTTTTTTTTATTGTTGTCTCATTTCGCCCGTTCCTCGATGTAACCAATTTGCCCCTCCTTTCACCCGGGAAAGGATTATTGGAATCTCATGGTCATATCTCGATCGTAATAAATAACGGGTCGAAGTTGAGCGCATTAATAAAAATGATGTTTCTCTTGAAATTTGTATCCTCTCTCCCATCTCTCGCATCTATGCGAGTTGAAGCGCGCCCAATAAGATGGACGACGGGACGAAACAATCTCGCAGCTTCGTACTCACGTCCCACATTTAACGCGGTCATATAATTCGCGGCCCACGCTCGACGTCAACTAGGATCTTCGTATTAGACAAACGGAAACTCTGTTATAATCGGACGGGCACGTTTTTACGGCTAAATGCGTACTTGGTAAATAAGGACCGTAGAGCCTCTCTTAGAGTCGCCACGCGTACGCCTCTCGCCGCTCGAGGAAATCCTATCCCACGCTGAATCTCTCTCTCGGCCGCGTTAGGGGAAAAGGAGTCCGGCGCGTAGCGATCTGCGATCGCGTCCACGTACGTCGTGCGGAGGAGGAGATCGCTCACGAGTGCACAGTGTATCCTGAAGCCGAAGATGATCGCTTCGCGAGTGAGAGGACGGCCCGTCCTTGTCTACTACCTCGGCACGACGCATACATCACGCGCGGCCGGGCCGCGACTCTCTCAAGATCAGACGTTCTCGCGTGTGACCACACATATGTAATTCCAATTAACATTGCAGCGCGCGCGTACGTACGTAAAGGCTTGCACTACACCGCGCGGATTATTCCGCGCTGAGGTTAACGTGTATACAACGTGTCTGATACTGACTGACTGATTTTTTTTTTTTTTCTTTTTTTTTTTTTCGTTCTTTCAATCTTTCACGTGCCCTTCGCCGCCGCCGGCCATTTGACCGCTCGTTCGCTCGCTAATGTACGCCAGATTTCATACGATGTCGATATATCCAGGTGGAATTCGTTATAATTTCGTGAAAACGAAATCGTGGAAGCGATTTGCGCGGTTTTCGTTATAATGAGAATCGAAATGAGAATCGGTCCGCGCGATGGGATGTGAGATCGCATCCTCGGACGGAACGAAAACACTTTCGGATAATTGCCGTAAATCGAGATAGCTTTCTGCTTGTTAAATCGCGAGCCGTTCGATGTGTATGAGGAGGGCGAATTAAGCGTAACATCGAGTGGGAATGATCTCTAGGCGTAACGTATTCGCAATACGTCTTTATGAGCCTCTCGATTGCGCAAACGAACCTGTACGGCCCGCAAGTACCATCTTCTCGTGCAAACTGTCCTTCTTCTTTCTTCTTTTTTTTTTTTTTGAGTATAAAGAACTCGCGGCAGACGCGGACCACACACGTCGAGGCAAGTGCATCGTAAGTAGCCTCTATTTCGAGAGAAAATATTATCGTAACGCCGTCCACACTCGCGCGAGCACATTGTACCTGCATGCCTCCACCACGCGCTCGCTTGCTCTCTCGGTATCGCCGCGCCGGCTCGAAATAATATTTGGCCGCGCGCGATCGCGCGAGGAATGATAAAAGATCGCGATACCGCGCGCGCGCGCGCGCGTATCGCGTCCAGGTGCATAAACGACCCGCTACACCACTTGCGACGACCCCGCGCTCGGAAAGCCTGTTCTTCCCTTCGCCCACCGGTTCCATTCGTTCGTCGTTTATCTCGTGAAATCGGCGCCTGGTCGCCACTCGAGAATATACCCCGAGCAATTGTCAGCCGAGGAACGCGACAATTATCGGGATAAAGGGAGCGTCAGTCGGTCATTGTGATCGATCCCGCGCGCGAGAAAATCATCCGATCCGAAGTGCAGACTCGCTGGATCCTCCCACTTTCTTTCACGCGCTGGTCGCGCGTGGTCGATCTCCTACAAATGCGAAATTTATCTTCGATCTGGATCAAGGGACCACGACTATGGCGACGGGCGCTCCTGACTCTCCATTATACGATCCGGTATGGTCAGCGGGTCCATCATTGTCCGCGCCGCTCGAGAATGGATGTTTTGGGTTTTCGTGAATGCGCCGAATGACACCTTCGAGTGCTGTTCCTCGGACCCTCTCTCTACATATTTCTTCTTCATTCCCTGCTCTTCCTTCACCCCCTTCTCATCGAGCTCTTATACCGCTGCCGCTCTCGCTCTCGCTCTTCGGATTCTTTTTCTTTTTCTCAACTCGACCGACTCGCGACGAGTAGCCGAGAATGCGAAACGATCGTTCACCGTTCGAGACTGGAACGCGAGCTGGTCATCTTGGCTGAGTCAATATATTACCACCTTTCTCCCCCGCTTCTGGTATAGCTTTTTCGAAAGGTTAGCGAGACGCGCGCTCTGATTTATCTAAATCTACGATGCAGGTTTCTAGGTTTTTAAGATTTACGATAACCTCACTTCACAGGTGCGAGAATTCGATTTAAACGAGAGCCGATATTCCCCGAAAGCACATATACAATATAAACGTATCCATAATATATTAAAAACCAAGTAAATATAAATTTGTATTAGATACTTTAAAGAATATAATGCTATTTTGCAACTTGAACGTAAAAGCATAAATGTATTATATATCTCTGTGTAAATGGGCTTTTTAACTTGTAGAATGATGTTAGTTAATACGTTCCGAGTTTAATCGATTGATACAATTAAAATTTTTGAATTAATATCTTTTAAATAAGTAATCTATGAAGAATCTTTCCTTGCTTTTCGTTATTTGGCGGAATTGCTTTAACGAGTTCCAATATCGCTATCAAGAAAATGAAGAGTCAAGAATACGTTGAATGCAAAAGAAAATGGAAAACACACGTATTTAATGTCTTTAAGGCCGTGTCAGTCACGCTCCGGTTACATCATTGCACTCACGATTACATTACGAAGATAATTATGACTACGTAACTAGTATCGAGCGAAAACAGATGTTTTTCGAGACGATAATACGCCACGTCTCTCCCCCCGCCCCCGCCGCCCACCATCGGGAATAAGTAATTCATGCATTCTGCGAAAACAGAACAATTTTTCTCCGTTCTGCAATGCAACGTCTTAAGCAGGAAACAGGATTCGCGCGCGTGCGAGTGCCGATTATCTGTCTTTCACGCAATCTTTTTTTCGATATTACTATTATTTCTTT
Organism: Trachymyrmex septentrionalis; assembly: GCF_001594115.1. Classification (NCBI taxonomy): domain Eukaryota; kingdom Metazoa; phylum Arthropoda; class Insecta; order Hymenoptera; family Formicidae; genus Trachymyrmex; species Trachymyrmex septentrionalis. The sequence goes on along the minus strand of NW_017306059.1, from coordinate 4,145,623 downwards.
TACAAGTTTAACACATGTTAACATATTATCCACGTTTTTTTTTTCCTTTTAAAATTTATCTCTATTAAAACCCATATTTAAAATCATTATTATATAAATCTTGAATCAAAAAGCGTAATAAATAAAATATTCAGAATAAAGTTTCATTCAATAGCTACATTTTTATCAGAGATCGAGATACTCAGCTAAATGCAAGATACGAACGATTACTCATGTAAAGTCTGACGTAATTAAAATATCACTATTGTGGGGAACGTATCGCAATATTACATATGCAATACGATTTTAAATATCACGTCATTAAACGTATTTATTTATTATGCTATATTAAATAATATAAAATTAAGTTTTCAATAAATAAAGCTCGAGAGATTATATAACAATTAGAATATAAAACTTTATTTATATTTAATATAAAAATAAAAATATACATCTTAGAAAGCATTAAGAGAAAAATAATTTCAAATAAACACACATCGTTACTTTATTAAATCAATATAAAGTAGATTAAATCAGTATAAAATAGATTAAAGGAAAACAATTAATTATTTCAGAATAGATATACGGAAATGTCGATAAAGGATAATGTATTGTAACTTTAATGTTCAAGTATTAAAGTTTTAATCATACTTTGTTGTATATAAACATTGAAGTTTAATTTTAATAAAATAAACACATTACTTTAAGTAGATTTAATTTGCATATTTTCTCACAGTGAAATAAAATAATTTTTTATCAACAAATGCGTGAATTTTACAGATTCACTTTTATCTGACGTCTCGTCAAAATGAATCGAACATCTGTCGTACATTTTTTTCTCAGACGTAGTCAGTCATTAGCACAAAGTAGCGACATGTCGTTCCGAAACCCCGATGAAATCCCGAGGATCTCGTTATGCGTAACCGAATACACGGAAGAGGCACAATGGCGGGCGCCTCAATCGAAGAAAAGAAAAGGAACGGTTCGTCCCTTAATCTGACGGCGCACATAAATTCGCGGGAACGAGTCAGTTTTCGTCACCACAAATCCCTGGCCGCATCTAAAAGGGTTTTTGCCAGATGTTCAGTAGGGGTGACACAATTTCTTTCGGCAAATCACCGAGAAAGAAATCACGAACAAGCATCTAATACGTTAGCAAAATAAACCGTTCACAATTTATAGACGACATTATAAATTTAAAATATACGCCATTTTTATTAGATAATTGTTCGTTGAAAAATGTAAAAAAGCCCATCGGAGCCTACATCAGCTATTCGGATGCACAAAAATTCTTTACTTTTCGTGTGAACGTAACAAAACGAATAAAATATGCGTTTCAACCCTTCAATTCGGGTCCTTATCGATATACAATGTAAATCAAAATTACATAATTAACGCACATTCCAAGTTGATGATACCCGACAATTAGTTCTTCCTTATCCAAATGCCAAATTAACTATGTAATAAATAGCTCAATAATTATCAAAATTATTACATTATACAATAATAATATAAAACTTACATAAAGTAAAACCGAAGTTATATTGTACATAGTTGTGTCACTATGTAGAATCACATTATTCATCAAATTGTCAGATTTGCTGTGTAGTCATTGAAAAGAAACACGAAAATTAGAGAATTATTAAAATCATTTGTCTAAATTTTCTATTATATCCACTCACATGTAAGCGTTTTCTCGCCGCTTCAAGTAAAGGATTTGTGTCGACAGTCAGAGATACAATGAGAGTCAAAATAATAGAGTCAAATAGTTATTGAAAGAAAAATAAAACTAACTTTTACTTTATGCAAGTTTTATATTATATTATTGTATAATATAATAATTTCGATAATCATTGGGCTACTCATTACAGCTAATTTGGCATTTGGATAAAGAAGAACGAACTAATTGTCGAGGATCACCAACTTGGAATGTGCGTTTATGTAATTTCGATCTATATTTTATATCGATAAGGACCCGAATTGAAGGGTTGAAACGTACATTTTATTCGTTTTGTTACGTTCACACGAAAAATAAAGAATTTTGGTGCCGAATAGCTGATGTAGGCTCCGATGGGCTTTTTTACATTTTTCACTGCTAGATTCTTTCGAGCCTCATTATATATACATATATATATTTGTATAACTGTTCTTATCGGTTTTTTTTTCTTGTGGGATTATTGTTTGGTTCTTTGTAAATAAAAAAGGAAAAAGCAAGACGGAAGTAATCTTAAACTAACAGAGACTAAGGGATAATCCACGATTGATCGAAGAGACGACAAGCCATTGAACCAACAGAATTTTACTGTTGTACAACAAATAACAGCAGATCATACGAAATTACGTAGCGGCGCATTGAAGACGACGTCGAGCAGAACATTCTTGCGGTTTCGGTGCGTGCGTGTGATGACCCCCGGTGCACCGGCGACGCGGAGATAGCGCGCGCGCGGCGCGACCGAGTGCCCTTGAATTAAAATGGTAATAGAAATGTACGATTTGAATTGCGAATGTCATAGCGTGCGCACAGCAGCCGAGATATGTATATGCTAAGCAGCGTCTTGTTTTGAATTTAGAACAGACGCCATCTTACCGGCGAGCGGTTTGCTCTTTGCCCCCTTCCAGCGGGCAATTCATGCCGAAGATCGTCGCGACCAATGGGGATGCATTCAGGAAACCACGTACGGTACGATAGTATAACTCGTGGGGTATATACCTGACTATTTTAAAAGGCGACACCACCGTTTATACCACCATTCGTGACAGGCGACAGCAAACTCATTAACCTCCCCCGGTCTACAGCCGCCTTTCTCTTCCCGCTTTTATTCACAAAATTCTTCATCTTGCTCTCCATACGATCCCTTTTATGAAAAATCTTCTTCAAACAATGATTATCAATTATTATCAATTGTGAAAAAAAATTGCAATACACTATAAGAATATAAAAAAAATTCTTAAGAGATATTCAGATAGGAGTATAATTATCTCCAAAAAGAAGTTTAATAGAATCAATTGAGTTTTAAAAATCGTTTCCAGAAAATTCTTTGAGAACTTCGAGTGCGAATATTCGCGCGCGCGCGCCTATATATTGTGTTTGCGTATCCACGTCTACAGTTCTCTTTGCTTCACTTCTGATGGTCTTTGTAACAGCAACCTTGCTGGTGCGTCACCTTTTGCGTATTTTCTTTATTACAAACGCGCAATAAATTAGAAATTGTTCCTTCTCAGTGTTGCAATACGAATCTAAAAAAAATGTTTAGAAGTACGATTTTTGAATGAAACAAAAAAAAGGAGTAATATTGTTTCCAAGAGAATAAAGAAGGCAATTATGTAAGACACACTCTGGTGTTGTGCGTATATGAAAGTGACTGTTACAATTATATTCACTAATAAAAGTTGAAACAGGATTCAATCGATAATTATAAGGTACATTCTCGTATTTTACGGCAAACGTTTACGACTTAACGTACTATATTATATTCATCCATGTTCTTGTTCACCGATCCGTATAGTATTTGTACAGTGCACGTAAATCGTGAAAATACTGCTCATATTTGAGGTACGGATAGATACGGGATATTAAATTGAAATGACGTTTTCGGATATTATTAAAGCTGTACAAATGCACACTAGTTTAATTATGATCTTGTACGAATTCGCATTATTCCTGCGCGCGTTACGATCGAGAGGTGTGTCGTAACACCTGGTATCTGGTATGTTTGATTTTAATTATATGCCTTGCAATTTGATGGCGTTGCGTAAACCTAATGAGACAGGAATCAATTTTGTCCGGATCGCGTCAGTCTCAGTTGAAAGACAACGCCGCAGTAATGGCAGAAAATTCCATCCGTTTACTCTCGCGGAAACAGGCGCTGAGTTCCGATAAGAATAATCCTTCCGAGAAAAAGAGATTCCTCGAGATCTAGGAAGGGGGGGGGCGGAGATGCATCTAATTGTTCCTTTGCACGCAACACGGCACAACTTTATTTAATCAGTCGTGTGTCCGTGTGTCTGTACACAAGGAAAATGAGTATGCGCAGAATTCGCGGTCCAGGTTCAAGATGCGGGGGGCACGACTCCCGATGACCTTTCCGCGCAAACGGAGAAATATTTAATTGGCGCGTAACGCAGATTAACCGAAGCTTTATGGGGATATCAAGTGTGCAGCGGGAAACGAGAGAGAGATACCGCGGTAATAGAAACGCGGCATATCGAAGCGAGAGCGTTTCAATGCTCTCGTTCCGATACGATGACGTTGCCGCAGCACACAATCGGCATATCGCACCGGGTTACCGCCAGCCGATGAACCGCCGCCCGCGGAACCGTGCAGAGAATGCCAATTATGATTGTTTCCTCTTGACCCGTGCGCGAGAGGCATACCTCGCGTCGTTTCGCGAAAAATTTTAATGCGTTCGCGTCATGAACCTTAGATTAAACCTTAAATCTTCGCCAAAGCCGCAGTGTTCCCGAGAGTGGAAATGTCTAGCGGAAACAAATAAAATCTAATAGTTACGAGGTATATATTTCGATAGAGTATTAATTTCAGGGGTATCGATGTGCGGGTATTATAAGCGTTGCTCGTTAAACGATCGTAGGAAATAGCGGAAATGATGAAATGTGGAATTGCTGTATAATATGCCGCTAGTACAGTTCCTGCATGCTGTTGATAGACTCTCTCCGTAGAATTATATAAGTGAATATTAATTTGCGAGAGAGAAAAAAAATTTTGGTTTTATCATAAACAAAATATGTTGTGTTTCGTTTAGAAAAATAATTAATGCAAGACACATCGTTTGCATTATTTTATATTTGTCTGGCAAATATATATATAATAATTATATATATTTAATTTTCCTCAAGATTAATTATATTAAAAATTACTTGTAACATATTTTGTTAAAACAATGCTGTAAAAAGTAACTGTCATTTTTATGCATAATTGTTGTACGCATCCTTGCCTAATCATCAATATACGTAAATCTTCAACGCGAAATTATAGTTCCACGGTTCAAGTGCAGCAAGACGTTATTATCAAATCCATGCTAGATTACCTCATCAACCATAGGAATAGAATGAGAACAAATCTCTTTAATGAGATAATAAATTCTAAAGTCTCGTGCGAGAGATTGTAGCATCTCGCAGTATTGTACGGATCAGAACTATGAATCTGTTCGCCAATTACGCGTTTCTCCTTCGGGCGCGCCACGTACCGTCCGCGTTTTTCGACGCGAGACATCGACTTCCGCATCGATGGAAACGTAGTCATATCGATGTGCGGCGGCCGCAGGTATAGCACGGTGCCCCGTGTGTGGAGCGTTGTGCGCGATCAATAGATCGCTGTACCGGCGGATCAGCGATCTGGCGGGATCTAGCAGCGGGAGATCGTGTAGCGATCGTATACGTTCCGCGATCGCGCACAATACGAATCGTATGTTCCGGGGTCGTACTAGGGGCGACCGTCTACGTACACACCATGTTGGATCCGTGAGAAGTGCCCGCTCACGGACCGGTATACCGGTCTTGCGCCGCTGTAAAAGATACCTTTCCACGTGTACGGACCGTTCCGTGTCCGGTGCGCTATCGAAAATCGGACTGTACGAAGCCAGCCGTAACGTAATCCCCGACGTTTCCGTCCTGTATTTCCGTCTTTCGCGAATCGAGAAATTTCGCACAAATCTCTATTTCTTTTTTATAACAATCTTTAATTCGTGAATCTATTTGATAAAATTAAGCAGTTATTATTAAATCTTTTGTGAAAATTTAATCCATATCTCAAAAATTATTTATTAATTTTTAACAATCAAGATATTTGAGACTTTGTTTTCAATTCATGATTTACTTTCTGTAAGAAAGTATTATTACATTAATGTGCTAATTTGATATTTATTTTCCAAATGCTATCTTAATATGAAATCTTAATATGAAAACGATAGTTTTGCTGAAGTATCTAAAAATTTTGCTAGATACAGAAAAATTAAACTATAGATCTGAAAATAATTTTGTTAGATCTTAAAAAAATTGTGTAGAATGCCCAAGTTGATTGCCAAAATGTCAAAACTGTTTGTAGCATTGGTCATTGTGCTTGAGAGAGAGAGAGAGAGAGATTCCCATATAATTATCTCGACCAAGAAAATCATTTTCAAATCCGTATTTATCTACATTTGTAGATACTTCAGTAAAATTCCATGTAGCAATTCTGTGCAGATTTAATTCTCTTTAAAAGTTTTCGTAAAACAGTTACGTAATGTATAACATTTATTTAAAAATTTCTTGTAGACATTTCACCTCATATATACCTTATGACCTTAAAGATTTTAGAAATCTGTTTTTCTCATTTACATTATTTTATATTAGACTAGGCATGTCAAATTTTCTGTGAGATCTATTCATGTTCATCTTCGTCACCTCCCCCTCGGAGAAATGCGTGAAGCATTCATCATTCGCCAAAAGCATACGGTATAAAGTATCTCGCCTTATTATGAACATTATGTTACGGCAAGCATATCTGATGCCGCTCATATACGGGGTGTCTGACTATTTTTGCCTCGTAGACATCCCGCATAGTGTTTCAAATAATTTAACGTGCGACCTCACATTTTACGACTTTTTCTCGAAGCGTGACGAATTTTCGCTTTCACGCGTATGGACTCACTGAACGATCAAACGATAAATTGTTGTTCCTCGTGCTACACGTGCAGCGTCCCGACGGTAAATGAAACGGAAATACAAAATCGTTTCGTTTATTTTCAATATATTTCGTTCGCAATAGCAAACCAAATTACGCTCTCGTGAGCCGCGTGGCAGAATCGAACACCTTGTATACCTGCATCCGCCACACTCATGTTGCGCCTGACGAGTACGAAATAATGTAAAGATCGGACGCGGCAGCTGCCGCCAGTGTGTGGCATATCAAAGGATTTGCTGATTCAGAACCGTGGAACGAAAGGAAGTCTCGTTTCTTGACTAAGAATCGAAACATCGATCGATCATCGAGGGCGTTACGTCTTGAGCTACGTATATCTGGCGCAGAAAGGCGGTTTTCAGAGACCGACAGTGAGAATTATGCTCAAGATTTAGTTCGTGCAGCGATATGCGTGGGAGCAAGCACGAAGCTTTCCTACAAAATACATCTCTAGACGCTAGACGATTCAGTGAACATCTCCAGTGAACGATTTATTAATCCGACAACATATTTCACAGATCAATCTTGTTTGAGAGATCTCCGATTGTCTCGTACATTCTATCTCTTCAGCCTCGAGAAATGTCTTCTTTTCCAAAGTGAAGAAAACAGATCGGCTTACGCTTCGCTCATATTTCAAACGTGTATAACAGAAGTTTCTGTTGCATCTATCCTGAACAGGACGATTAACGTACAATAGAAACTCGACATCGACGATTGCTCGTCAAACACGATATTCTGTACCGCGAAAAAAAGTGCATAAGCGATTATCTGCGCCTACCGATCGTTGCCGATGACTATCCTGCAATATCGTTTTTCACTGCAAATCAGTTTTCCCCCAATCGCGAATGACAAAATCCTGACGTTTCTTGACGATGCTCTCAATGCTTGCCTCACTCGATGCGATCTGTAAGGTGTCCCGCAACAGAAACGTTTCGCAACACGATTTATCGGTCGTTTAGTTATTTCGGTTCGGTTCCTAGTCGGACTGTATCGACGAATACCGTGCGGTATTGATCGCTATCTTAATTTCGTATTGTGATCCGTCAAACAGACCCAGTGTATAGCGTTGTGAGTCTTGATATAGCATAGGCGAGCATGTCTACGCGCGATGTTTGGCCTCTGTACCCTTTGTACATTTCAGATCATAAAAGAAATCCCTTGTACAAAAGCATAATGCCGATGAATGTCAGATGAATCGCGTTTACGAAACGTCGCGTGAAATATTCATGTATAGTACGCACCGTGTCAAGAATCGAGCAATCAACATGATTCCCATACAAAATTCACGTGATTTCAATCCACGCAATTTCTCGCGTAACATCGCATGTTCTTCGTTCCGTGTCATTCTCAAAGGCATGAAAGTATTCAAAACAATTTTTAGAAAAGACTTTAATAAAAGTAGATAATGGATTTATATTACATACAGACTGTTGAAAGAAAATAAACACAAATCGATCTTTAAAAATTTCATTTGAATAATATATTAAATTAATTGAATTTTATACGTGTATACATA
>NW_017306059.1:4137134-4137363 GCF_001594115.1 Trachymyrmex septentrionalis | reverse complement strand
CTTTGTGTTTTTAGTACGTGAATTATGAATTCAAAAGGAGAGCAACGTATCGCTATAAAATTTTGTTTTATGGCCGATTTATCTATGAAACAAATGTTAAAAATAATCTAAAAGACTTATAGAAAAAAACATTAATACCTGTATTCATAGTCTTTCTTTGAGGAATGAGGATTCCTTGTTCCAAGCAAACCTTCTAATTTAGTTCGTCACACCGATCTTTTTACTTTCA
>NW_017306059.1:4128255-4137034 GCF_001594115.1 Trachymyrmex septentrionalis | reverse complement strand
TTCTTTGAGGAATGAGGATTCCTTGTTCCAAGCAAACCTTCTAATTTAATTCGTCATACCGGTCTTTTTACTTTCGATAGCTTTTAATTTACATCTATGGCATCGATAATTATTTTCGATAGCTTTTCTCGGAAATAAACTGCACCAAAAGTATTTTCTCCTTCTTCGTATAATAAGTATTATGGCGAATTCGATTGAAAGCATTGATGTATATTAAAGCCATACACTGATTTAATTTAAGTATAAAAATAAAATGCGAATATTTCAAATTATAAAATACATATTATATAACAATACAATAAAATATATTGAATATTTCACAATTTAATCAATTTCTATGTTTATTTATGAACATATATTTATTTTGTGTATGTATGGCGGGTTTTAATGTGCATCAGTGCGTTCAATCAATTTCGCTATTAGTTTTATTTTTGTTCATTATTATAAAATGCTTAATCACGATTTTGTTTAATCAACAATGCTTTTAACCTTTATTATTCATAATTCATGATATTAGGTATACATATACTATATATATTATGACATGCTGCTCTTAGTAGGTTACTAAAATTCCTAAAATATTTTTTCGAGAAGGTAGACTTAAGATCCGTTTATGAAATAAGACTGTGAATACGGGACTATGAATACAGGTGTAAATAAACGAATGCTTTTCGATGACATAGCAGATTTCGTGAAAAAAGCGAAATTCCCATAATTTCTTTTTTCATGAAATCTTTTGTGTGTGGCCCATTGGAAAATTCGCTCTTAAAGTTTCATTTTCATACGATTTTGTATTTTGAATGTTTGTGTGATAGACAAACATTTAAATAATTTTAGTGATACGTTGCTATTCTTTTGAATTCATGCAGAAAGAATTATTTTGTTAAAGTACCTAAAAATTTAGAAAATTTTAAGTATTGTACTTCAACGAAATTGTTCTTTCCGTGTATTGAAATAAACAATTTGTAGACAAAATAAAGATACAGTGCGGTGTACAGTGTACAATATAAATATAATAACCAATGTTTTATTTAAAACGCAATAAAAAAGACAATTCATCTCAATTTTGAGCCATCCCGACAAAAAATTTTAAGTACCTACTGCATTTTTATGTACCTACTGAAAAATATGCTGCAAAACACTGACTTACTCGAAATCATCTAATCGTAAACTGCCTAAATTTTACATATGATAAAGAATTACAAGTAGATTGCTCGGGTAATAATTTATAAATGGCTTCATCGATATTATTGTAAACAAAATCAGTCTTAAAATTTACGAATTATGTAAAACGTTTAGAGTTCACATTTTATCAATTACATTTAGTTTTTTACATAAATTATGTTTATTTAAAAAATTATATATTACGTTAATTAATTGATAGACGCATCAGCGATCACGATCAATTTATATATCGCGCCTCGCTGAGTGAACCTCGATTCCACGCTCTTAAAATCGCTCGTTAAATTCACGAAAGTGGAAGGAGAGCGCGGTAAGCCCATAAAACTGATAATTTACGTATTCAAGAATATCTCGACTTAGATCCGCGGCCTCCGTCGGCCCGAAAATTCCCAAGACGATAGCGCAAGCAGGTAGAAACGGGGTGTGTTGTGTGCGCGGTGTGGGTCGCGCCGTGTCCACCGATTCAGATGCGTCACGATTAAGGCTGTGGGCGGGTCTTACGATCAGATTAATGACGTCATAAACCCAATAAAATATCACCGTGGATGCCAACAATGCGGGCGAATCCCCGGGGAATCGGGAGCGAGGCGAACCTAGATACCCCTAACCGTTCTACTTTTATTTCTTCGCTCTCGCCCGCCGTCTCTTGGTCTCTATCCTTGTTCCTTGGCACCCTCCCCCTCCCCTTCTTTGCCTATATGATCTCCTTTTTTTTTTCGACTGATGGATGATGCAAATAACTGCGCCTTCTCCTGACGCAACCGTCGAACGGTCACGAAGCACTTTTCTCAGCAGGTGGTTGGTACTTCGGTGGCAGGTTCTAAGAGGGGAAAAAAAAAAAAACGGGACAACGACATGGATATTAAAGTGAAAGAAGAAATGTATCGCTACGCCCATGAAATCTTTACTGCTTTTTTTTTTTTTTCGAGGAATTCTAGGCGACGAATCGCGACGTGGACCAATAAAAATGAAAGTCAGTCGACGAGGGTACGCTTGACATGCTTTGCGATGTTTCAGTTTTTTCTACCAGAAAGGAACCATGTTCCATCCTCTGACTTTCTTTTTCGCCTAGGTTCGGTTTTTTTCTTCGGGACAGTCGTTTTTTAGCAACGGCGAGAAAAACACTTTTTACACTCGCTTAAATTCTACATTCGGTAAACTTAACTAACGTCGTTATTACTGTTAATATTTAATATAGCGTAACCATAATATCCAAAATAAAATATGTGCAAAATCTGGACTGTGTAATTAATTTGGTGTCAAATAAAAAAAATAACAAGATAATATATATCTTAGATTCTCTCCAAAAATATCACACATTATACGTAGTATAAAATTAAGTGTATAAAATTAAAATGTTGTACAAATAGAAGACAATACGCAATGTATTATTTTGCAAGTGCCGAAATAAGTGCTAATAACAATTTACTGGAAGAGGACAATGTGGAATTTTTTTCGATAGAGAAGGTAAGGTACCTGTGTTTAAATCAGATACAATCTTTTGAAATACTACGTAAGACAACCTCGAGGAACGAACTGCAGCAGAGACATGATCTACGCAGAGTGATTCGTAAGATTGTCAACTATCGGATAAAAACCGATAGCATAGTAGAGTCTGGTGATATGAGTGAGGAAATAGAATCATATCGAGAAGTCGAAATAACGGCGAGCGCATTTGCCACGATCAGTCTGTTGGCTAGTAGTTTCATGTAACGAACTGTAAGCATATGCGCTGTTAAGCGACATTAAATAATACTTTACGCAATCTCGGTGATATGCACTCGCGGGAATTGTATAATGGAAAGGCATAAAGCAAGCTTCGACTTTGCGAAGCGTTGCGAAAGCGATCGTATGATCTTTATCCCGGTGTATCGCTTACACCGTGCTGGATTCCTCGATCGGGCCGCGAATGCGGTATTTAATCGCATCGACGTTTACCGCACGAGCGAGCAAACGATACGACCGGCGAGAAAGTGACGATATGTGTGCCGATAATTCATTTTTTGTCTTACACCACTTTCATAATTACCCGCACGTGTAAGATAAATGTATCAGTTAACAGACAGAGGACACGACTCAATTATTGGACAAAATGACAAAAAATAATTTAATTTAAATATTAAGCTTCTAATATGTACGACTTGAAATAAATTTGCGTTGTTTATACAAATTTCATAAAATTAATTTATTTAGAGTATACATCACACAAAAGCTCAATATTTAAAATTTCTGCCACGTCCAATAATGGAGTCCACTAACTGATATATTTATGTTACCTTATATATCCAGCAATATACTGCGGCGTAGCTAGCTGATCGGGAGGGACGACCTTCTACTAGCGCTTTCGTGAGAGTACACCGACAAATTCGTGTCCCGCGGCGAAGGGGGCGGATCTGTCACATCTACGGAGAGCAATCAGAACCTGCAGCCTCGCTGTCGATATCGGAGCCCGTTCCGCTCCGTGCAAGAGGCACGACCGCCACGACAAGCTGAGGTCGCGAGGGGTCGGATATCGATATCTTGAATCGGCGGACGATGTCTCTCGTCGTGCTCATCAAGAAGCGACAGGACAGTCTGCAGGTTGCTGCGTCATTCGAGTCAGGACATAGGATGCGTGTCTGCCATCCGTGGATCGGAAACCGTCGTGTACCTTTGTTTCTAGATCTCGCATCGAATATTCGTAGGCGCATTTATGTCAAATTGATCGACGATCTCATTATTAATAATAGAAAAACGAAAGTATTGTAAATACATAAAGCTTCGAAGGCAACGGAAATAAGTATTTTAAAAACATCAAGAAGTGAAAGGAGTATATGGAAGCGGAAATATTTACGTATGTCTTAAATTCAGAGTTATAGTGAAAGCATAACGGACAACCATATTCTTAAAGCGCGTACACTTAACAATGAGTACAAAAACGCACAATAGGCATCGCAAAAATATTTGCACGTTTTTTTTGATATCGTAAAGAAAGAAAAGAGTTTAAAGAATTTTTTTTTTTTTTACATAATTGAAACAAGAATGCGACGAAAGAAAACAACCGGAAATAATTTTTAGCTATATGTAGAAATATATTTTACTGAAAAAGATAAGGTTTAACTTATGTTACGGGAAGCGAAATAAATAAGCGTAAAAAAACCGGCCCATTTTTTTTTAGACTAAAGTTTTTGCTGGAGATAGAAACATTTTCGGATTTTTTGAAAGAATAAAAAAATGAAGAACTGACCTCATATATTGCGTGTGAAGCCCATAAAGATTCCATGCCCTTTCAGGTAAAGACTGCAGAATTAATGTAACACTAGACCAATCGATGACCGGCCGATCTTTTTACGGGCCCGCAGGCGGCCGTGTAAGGTTAAAAATTTGAGAAAATTATTACAAGGTTAAATATAGAAAAGTACGTCAGAGCATCGTCAATAATACTATTCTTGCAATCCTAAGATGTATTTCTAATATTGCAGTTTCTGGTAATAATTTAAAGAGACCTCGATCAGAACAACTGGTTAAAAGGATGGAGGGAGCAGTTAAAATGAAAGGAAAAATAAAAGCAAAGCTAAATTATGACGCTTAAAAAATGCGTCTGCGAACCCATACACTTTATGAGTTTTTTTTCTATTGTGAATAAAGTCGAACACACTTCCGCATTTCGCTGCACGTAATTCTGCCCGGTTCTTTTTATATTGCAGTAACAAGCAAGAAGAATTTATCTTTATGCGAAAAAATTTATTTTGAACATACACAAATTAACAAATGTATACATTTAGTCACATACTATGTACGCTTTTTAATAGTTACATCTAGAAATGTGCAAATCAAGGTTATTAACGCCGAACAGTCAAAGTTAAATCGAATTAATAATTGTCACATTTTCGTAACTTTATTTAAAATTAACCTATTGTACGAATGATATATCTAAGAATAATATTTATTTGTAAGGGATGTTTAATACCTAAGATGAATCATAACATACAATGTTTAAAGCTATTTTATCCACTTTTTTCTAAAAATCATTATTCGAAAACAATGTTCGGTTTCCTGTACTATATCCTTTTCATTTTTTATTTTTGTAACTATACATTTTTATAACTTCCAATTTCTACGAACAATTTCTTTAAATATTTTTCATATTTTCTCTAGAAAGATAAAAGTAAAGGGAAAATCTATCGTAAAAATTGATTTGAAGTTTTTTTTATCATTTCTATTCTGCCATTTTTTAAAAAAAAAAAAAAAACTTGAGTGTCTGTATCTTTATATAGAATCCTTTCACCAATAAGTTGTTTTATAGCTTATTTAGGTTACTAAAGCAAACGGTGAAGCAATTTAGGATAAAGGGTTTTCTATGATGTTTACTGTTCGAGAGAAAAGCATTTGTCTGAGACTTCCTGATTCTTAGAAATGGAAAACTGTGTTACCATTTCGTCTCTGCACATTGATTTATGTTAAAATACCGTTCGATTAGGCTTTTTTATTAATTCTAAATGTTTTAAACAATTTTTATCACTTTGATACCTCTATTCCTCATCACTTTCTAACAGCTATGATTTTAACTATAATTATGATTATTATTTAATATACATTTATTTACGATACATTATTATTTGGATATTCTTTATATACAATTATATATTTACCGTTCAAATTACATACATTTCATTAATTTTTTTAATTAAGGTTCTCGTAACTCACGTTATATTTTTTAATATAAAAAGTACCGTACACTTCTTTCAATTTTCTTTCGACCCATTTCTATTCAACTGTACCAAAGATCATGAGAAGAACACCCTGTTATTATCGACAGTCATCGTTAATGCCAAAGATTACGTGTCCATGTATAATAAATGGCCAGATACGAGAGGCGGACTCGCATCACATCCCATCGCATCGTACCGCGAGAGTAAATTCGCCCGAATCACGACGGAAGAGGCCCTCGGAATGGGGCTAAAGTGGAGCGAGCGCTCTTCGTGGTAGTCCTCGGGGCGTATCGTTGCGTGAAACCGACATCATCGTAGCACAACGAGGGCCTAACGACGGGCATTCATGATGCGCGCCCGTTTGCCCACGTGACATGCAAAAATCACCCTTCTGGTACGGTAAGATACGAGGGGCCTCTCTCTGGCCGAGGATGACTAGTCCGTGATTGGCTCCAAGGGTGGCAGAGAGGATGGGGAGATTGTGACTGAGAGAGGGGGAAAACGAACATCCCCGTTCTCCATTCGCGTTCACCGCTCCCTTTCTTCGAGAGCCGAGAAACCTACGTCGGGCTAATTCAACCAACAAAACGAACGTTTACGCGCGTTTTACATAAGTGCTAAGTCACGGAGGTTCTTCTTTTTCTTCTTCGCTCCTATCCAGTTCTCATCATCCTTCTCTCTCTCGCTCGTGTCAGACCTCTGGCGGAAAGGGAACGGTGATCAATGAGATCAAAGTGTCTTTCACAATTCCTCCAAAAAAAAACAAAAAAAACAAAAAAAAAACAAAACAAAAAACACCAACTAATGTGCATTCACATGCTGATACTATTCTTTCTCATTATTTTATAATAGAGATGTTGTTAACAAGATGTTATAACATATAATTTAAACGCAGAGTGTAAGTAAAAGTAAATCGACGAGAAATTTCTTTAATTCGTGGCAATGGGATTTTAATTAAATGAAAAATTGGCGAGTCCTCCTTCGCCTCCGTCTACCATCTATCGTCGAAGACGCGCGAGCGTATGGCATCACACCATCACCAAGAGTCAACATAATATCTCCGGAGAGTCTTCATTGGTTCGTCTTCGCATCTACTACGTAACAGCAACCCCATTCCAAAAGGAACACGGACGGACCAGAGCGGCTGGACGGATCGTAAACAGAAACAGGAGTATGCAGAAGAACCGAAGGAAGCGCAGAGAGTGGATCCCCCTGTTCCGTCTCGCTTTACCGTTGGCAATCGCTCATTCGGGATCACGGTATATCACGCTTCATATAGAAAGCCCCGGGGCCGATGAATTATTGACCGGACAGCACCGTTCCGGAGCGCACTCTAGCCCGCAGAAGCGATCGACCATACCAATTCCGTTCGCGGCAATGATGAATCCAATCATAATTTAGTTACATCTTATTAGACTCCTACCGCGCCGGCTCGCCGTGAGACCGCCAGGTATATAACCTTCTTAATCCACGAAATGCATCTCGCTGCTACCCCTTCGCCCGACTGCCTTCACTCCCTCCCTCCCTCAATAACGCACTAACGGCAGCAACAGCAGCAACAGCGTATCCTTCCACAGCAAGACGGAGAGCAGCTCCCAGAGAGACGGCTGGTATTCGTGACTACGAGCCCCGATCGCTTTTTGTCTCTTTCCATGACTCTCGTTCATGAGCCCGCTCGACTTCATCGAGAAGAGATTATGGTCGAAATTTGTATCGTATCTACGTCTCGCAAAGGAGAACGGCAACGGACCACCCGCCAGGGAAAATGTCAAGTTGTCGAGGAACGATTTGCTTTGTTCCTCCTGGAGGGATCTAATTGGACGCGCGCCCCAGTTGGAGTCGTTTGGAGCAACGTTTATTACATCTTCGTTATCGATGTGATTTCGTTCGCTAAATCAGATGTCGACGCTCTTCTGGCATAACGACATGTCTCAGAATACAACATCATAGTTTAAATATTGAAAATCGAACTCTTTTTAAAGAGTTTGAGCAATCACATTTCCTCACATTTTTTTATATATGTTTTCGATTTTTATCTATTTTGACAAAAAGTATGAATAAAATTGCCATACAAATAGGCGCCAGCATTAAATTCGAATTAAACGTGGAATTAATAAGAAAGATATGACTGACTGAATAAAAAAGATACTTTAATTTTATATAGTAATTTACTTCGTCTGCAATCTAGTAATGTAATGTTACTTTCAAATTTCAATTTTTATTAAATAAAGATTTAAAAAACCTACTTTGGCAATGCAACAGAGATGTCGAAAAGTAATCCTGAATTTTTTCACATTTTTTTAAAAGCCTAGAACAGTAAAAAAGAAACTTAAACTCGACAAGAAAAGATTCGGATTGCAAAGGAGAGAATAAAAGTATGATTGCAGACGGGATTTAATACAGACGTAAACGTCGCAGTAATACGTAAAAATCAAACTGTTGGGAAATCTAAATGTTTCATACAGCCTCTTAATAATTCATTTCAAATCTGCGATGAAGCAGACGTAAGTATCTTATCCGGAGTATAGAAAGGCCGGCCGCCGTTGTACGACATTACAAGCCGTTTACAAATCACAGCACGATTTGCTGATGCCGCGCGGTAAGTTGCATCCAATTACATAACACTTTCAGTTGCGTGCGCGGCAGGGAAATTAAACAAAATATTAGAAGCGTTCTAACGGCGCGCGTTCTCCAAAGCGAACTCGATGCGATCATAATTGCCGTACAGGTCAGAGCTACAGACCTGGGTCTATACTTTGTACCTGTCGCTGTATCCTACTCCGACAACTCAGTTCTCTTCGAACGCAAGCCCGACCCGGCCCGACCCGACCCGACCTGTAACATTCTAATTTGCGGTATTTCGTAAACGGGCCGCGGCGAAGATTAAACCAGGTACGGCAGTACAA
>NW_017306059.1:4123794-4128155 GCF_001594115.1 Trachymyrmex septentrionalis | reverse complement strand
TTGCGGTATTTCGTAAACGGGCCGCGGCGAAGATTAAACCAGGTACGGGCAGTACAACGGCTGCGGCTGCGGCTGCGGCTGCGGCGGCCACGACGAAAAGTACTCCCGCGTCTTTAAGCGCCGATAAACGCGGCGGGCGCTAACGTACGTTTAACTGTGCGATTACGTGCTTTGCCCGACGGGTTTTCCTCCTGTATCGCACACCGGCAACAATCCGTGCGCCGAACTGCGCGCGCCTGACTCACGGATTTTATGGGCCGCGACCCCACATTTCGCGGTTCTCACGCTGGCTCGCTGCTTGCGTAGGAATGTTAAAAAGCCGTTCCTCATCAAACGAACTGGAACGGAATTCCGGAACGGTACAGCGAAATACTCCGAACTCCAAACGAACTTTTACTGGAGGTGGATTGTGTATCGCGTGATCGCCACACCGCCGCGCGTTGCATATCGCGTGTTCTCGCGACAGACACGAAACACGGACATTGGATGTTCCGATGATGAACCACCGTCAGATCGCGATACTTTATGCTTTCTTCGACGCTCTATCGTGAGAGTCACAGCCGGAATGCGAGTTATTCTTATTTGTTTATCTACGAACCTACTTCCGCGTGAAGAATCGTGGCGACGAGAAGTTAGTGTCGTAGAAAGCTTTCGAGGAACGTTGGACTAAACAATGGCAGCTAACGATCTATGCACGAGCACGTTCCGCTAATCAGTCGTAACTAACGATCTGAAGACTGTCCCGAAGACCCACGGGAAAAGTTTTGACATGGCTCAGCGCGTTCGCCGATGTTTTCCTTCAGCCATGCATTCGCGCGCAACATTATTATACAAGAACATGATGTTAATATCTCTAAATTTATGGATAATAACCAATAATTTTGTATAAGCTCTTTTCGTGCATGTAATCTAAACTCAATGTAATGTTCATCAATGTAAAACAATTATGAAATACGATATTAGTAT
This sequence comes from Trachymyrmex septentrionalis, assembly GCF_001594115.1. NCBI lineage: Eukaryota > Metazoa > Arthropoda > Insecta > Hymenoptera > Formicidae > Trachymyrmex > Trachymyrmex septentrionalis. The sequence goes on along the minus strand of NW_017306059.1, from coordinate 4,127,189 downwards.
ATAGATGGTATAGAAAATTTTATTGGGATAAGGTTGACCTAAAAAAACTTATAATTACACGAAACAATTTTGCTGAAGTATCTAAAAATTTGAGTAGATACAGATCTAAAAATAATTGTTAAATAATCAATAATTTCTGTAGAAAATTGAATTTATGATGGACAATGTTGCAAAAAGTTTTGACATTTTACCTAGCAACCAGTTTAAGCGTTCTATATAATTATTTTGATAGTCCAAAACCAAATTATCTCATATCTGTACTTAACTAAATTTTTTAATACTTTAGAAGAATATTGTATCGCATAGAGATAAACGAGTGCTGATATATTTGATAAATTGTTATATAAGGAAACAAGAGTTACACTTTCTCTTAGTGATAAATTCATTTCAAAGCAAATAATCGACATATAGAGGTAGTGAATCATTTTAATCGATTATTTTCTCTCAGTCTTTTATACATCTTTCTCATCGATACTTCTTTCTGCTACTGTTTCTGCACTGGCGCGTCGATGTAATATTATTTCATTTAAAATACTCTCTCATTCTTCCTATCGCTATATTTTATCGGCCTTGACGCGTGCCAGTCAATGGTTGTCAGAGTAGTGAAACTAGGAAGCGTAAAGCACTTTGGTGCGTACCGGAGCGTGCACAACAGGTCGGCGCCGCTGCGAGCTGACATTCACGTAAACACGACTCGGTTGTCCGATTTGCACGCGAAAAGAATCCGAATGGTTGAGGATTAAACGTTTCGTCGTAAACCATTAAAGGCGTGCCATAGTCGGCGCGGATCTCAGCACAATGCGCGACACGCTTCTTGTGTTTCGACGTCTCGGTTATGAGCGCACGCGTGCGTGCACGCAGGTGCGTCGGAGAGAAGCAGGCAAAATCGTAAACGAGCGTGCAACGGCCAACGGTCGATACGACGACCGTTAAATCGTCAGGACAGGTAAAATCGTGCGGAGATGGATAGATAAACGTTTATTGGGGACGTCGCGACCGGGACCTTTTAAGCGCTTCATAATTATCCAGATAACGTTAAGATAAAATACGCAACATCGTCAGATGCGTTGTAAAGAAATAGTAAAGCAGGAAGCCTCGCTCGGGAGGGACCTTTTGAAGGAAATACTTTCGGAATAATTAAAAATTGCATGGAAGTCTTGAGAGAAAAAGTGAAACCGAAATTCTGAAAAGCTCTGCAGGATTTTGCGGAAGAAGAGAAAAATATAATAGTACAGAACTAAAACCAAAGATCCGTTTGCTCCCACACTGGAACTCTCTCTCTCGCGCTATCGCCAAATATTAAACGTACCTTAAGTTCCTAAAGGAAAACCTCCTATCTCACTTTAAGCTCCAAAAATACATACCAATTCAATCACAGAAAACGAACTTAAATAACGTATAAATAATATCGCGATACAATAATTTTCTGATAAATCGACTTGCATCGATATATCCCATTCACTTTGGACTTTCTCCTCTTCTCCGTTAGAAAAAAAAAAAAAATTTAAGAGGAACTGCGGATGTGGTCGGCGGTACTGTAATTTTGCAAATATTCATTAAATCGTTTGCCAGTGCCAATTCGCACACCGATTTCTGGTAATAACAAGTTGATCTGAATTCTCCTCGTACACCGACATCGACTAACGAACAACACCTGTATTCTCGAAGCGGCCGCATTTCAGTTAACTGCCGCATCGTGCTCGCGACGTAAAGGCAAGGAGGAGTGGACCGCTCCAATTCCTCGACCCCTAACCCGGCCTTGCCGTTGATTTACGGTTTCAGCAATTCCTCGCCGATAGCGGCACGATGGAGGAAGGAAAGATCTTTCGCGACGCGGCGGCGGCGGCTGCTGCGGCTGCGGCGGTCTCTCTACCTGCCGCGGGCCTCGGGGGGGGGTTTTTGGGGGATCGGGAGGAACGATGTCGAAACGAGAACCGCTCCAGAATCGTGGTAGTCGTGCATCCGATAATGAGGCTCGCACGGCATTTTCGATCCCGTGCCGCAAATAATCCCTTTTCCACATGGGAGGCTCTCATTATCGTGTGGAGAGATGAAAGGAATGGCAGAAGAAGAAGAGGAGGCAAAAGACAGGGCCACGGAGAGCAAATAAGTGGAAGAGGCCGAGGGAGACAGCCCTTTGGACGGGGGGAGAGACGATCGGTGATGCCGTTTTATTTTTTTCGGAAGCTGATTGAGATCGCTCGAGATCATTTACCGATCGACCTGTTCCGAGGCCGCACTAATCAGATCAATCAGAGGGAATGATCACGAAATGAGTTCGGGATCATTATCCCCTCCGGATCGCGAAGAGGCTCCGCTGATCTTCTCGATGGCTCGCGGTCCACCACGAGTCCCCGCGACCGCAAATCGAATCGCGGAATCGATTTCAGACCGTAGTCCATAAACCATCGCGCGCGCTTAAATACATGTATATATGCTGTAATTCACTTAGATACCGGCAGCGGTACTTCATCGATAATACGCCGTATCGAATCGCGTGTATGTGTATAACGCTATTTCGCGTTATTAAAAGATTCCTTTCGCGAGTTCCTTACAAAGTTGCTTGTTTTCCGCTTTAACGTTAGCAAGATCTTCCTCAAGAGAACTGACAACGTTCAACGAAGGTGCCCCTTTTACTAAGTCTTAAAATAAAGTGTAATTACGGGTTATCAATCTGCGAACTCTTCGAGTACCGATAACTAAATGTTTCAGTTTCATAATTAAAATCACGTACATATATTCAACAATATATAGATATTATAATTATATAAAACCTGATACTTTTTCCCTAAATAACAATTAGAGAAAACAATTTCTTAATGTATAATGTATCTTGAAATATCATGTAATACAGTTCAAAGTTGATTTTTGGCATTTTTAAATATTCATTGCTTCCTGCAATAAACTTTAATATATCGCGGACAAACGGAAACGCCTAGGATTCCTCCCCGATACGTTCAATTACGTCCATCTGTCCAAGCATTTTCTGCTTCCGTTACACGATGCCGCTCATCCACCCGTTATTGGAATCGCGTGATTTTACGCACACGCCCCTGACACTTCAGCGTGTCCCATTCCGTGACGAAGACGCACGCCTACGAACCACTCTGTTCTATCCTGTCCAATCATTCACTCATTATCACCACGATCTCGGTAATGATCCAAAAATGTCCTGCTGCCGTAATGTCTTTTTTAACAGACTCTTGGCAGGCTATACGTTAATGTGCGAACGTTGATATGATCGAAATCAAATTAGATTTTTTTTTTATTTGACAAATAAAAAACATATTAATTTACTTATATAAAAGAATTTGTTTGTCTTAAAATTTCAAAGTTTTAAACACAATAATTAATATATTTTAAAGAGAAGGTTATATCTTTTATATATATATATA
>NW_017306059.1:4115569-4118791 GCF_001594115.1 Trachymyrmex septentrionalis | reverse complement strand
CCAGTAGATACGTTAGACAAATCAGTACTGTGTATACATACCCGGCAAGAGTAGACTCTAATCTGTTTCATAAAAATTATTTCGTTTAGTTTGTCAAAATTTAAGACCATGCACGAAATTTTTGTTATTATCGAAAATAATATAAAAATATATTGATAAAAGAATAAAAAAATACAAATAAATAATATAAATTCTTAATAATCATATTTAGCTCACAATATATGTGTAAATGTTTTGTTTTTAATCAAATATTTAATCATATAATTATTTGTTTATTTTATAAGTTTTATAGTCTTATTACAATATAGGTAGTACGATCGGTAATACAATTTTTTAAATATTTTTTCCATTTTGTACAATATATATGTACAATATATAATCTAATAAAATAGTTATAAAATATTCACACACACACACACACACACACACAGTTATTGATAACTTTTATATTTAATAATTTATATTAGTTTCTATTGTAAAACGTGCATTATTTTTATTTTATTTTACGAAGACAGAGATCTGTCTCTGTCTTCGTATATCCCACAAACCATCAATTTACTACGAACTAACAACAGTATTATATCTGATACGAGGCCAGAGACTGAAAAAGAAAGCGTTGTGGCAAACATTCTCGCAAGAATGTCCGTTGGAAAGCGTAGCCCAATAGAATCGACCGAGTAACCCTACATTATTAGGAGGGAACATTTGGGTCTAACATCTTAGGTCAAGCGTCCGAGGTTAGAGACAAATTCCAGAGTCTTAGTGTTCAACCAGTTCAAACAGAACCCACAATTACCCATAGCCACGTGGCTGTCCTTCTTTCTTTTCGTCAAGGATGTTACAAAGGTTCACCTTTGCAAAACAATCTTAATAAAACTTCTATCCTCCACAGCAGCTCCAAATAATATTTTCATATCTTTTTCTTTTACATTCTTTACACCTTTTACTTTACATCTTTTACTCATTCTAGACATCAAGATCTATTCATATATAATGAATGATCTATCAGTATATAATAATAAATGTATCTTACAATGACTGTCCTGACGAATTAAATTGGAGCAGCATTTTTGTTATTTCTTGGGCATAAAATAGTTTATGCAGCGAGGTCGAGGAAGTTAAACGAAGAGAGTTAAAAGTAAGAGAAAGATAATTACTGTGTACAACTCCATCGGGATAACTTTCTCCTCCAGCATTAGCCGGCCGTTTATATGTGCGTAAACGCAAATGCTCGCAAGTGAAATTAATGTCGTATTAATAATATGCAAACGGTATATTTAATTATTTATATCATTATCGTTATGCGTATGATTCGAAATGCTCAATTGAAATACGAAGATAAAACAAACAACCTTATGACATTTGCCACATACTCTTCCCTCTTCCTCGCGATTTGTTTTCTTAAAGATACACGCTACACGAATTTAAAAAATTAGCAAGTCCAACTGTGAAGTTATAATATCGCTCTCTTACTTCAAAAGTAACAAAACTCTCAATAAATTTTTTCGAATTATTATCATGAATGAGTTAAGTAAATACCGTATCAATTATATCAAAAGTGAACTAACTTAATTTCATAAAAAGTTATCAAAATTGTCACAACTCACAACAAATAAAAAGGATTTTTTAAGAATTGAGAAATAAAAATGACATTTGGTCATGTTAAAATATATTATTTTTGTTGACAGACGATATTAGTCAATGATATTGTCTGTCAAATTAAAAAATAGTTTTTCCCTTTTTCTGGGAAATTTAATTTCTTGAGTTGTGTCATTTTTTAGGTGAAGAGGGAGTGACATATTTTATAATTGTATAACACATACAGATTACAGTTTTAAAGAAATAATTTCAAATTATTTTGAAGAGAAACCTTTCAATGTGCTGTTATTATTTTCTCCGGTTCACTAAGACACCTACATGACGTACAAAGATCGTACACGACTTTCTCGCGATGTCGTGAAAAGCGATAAGATAATGGGCAGCAATTGAAAAATGTAGAATAACGCGAAGATGATCATTAACTATACGTTGTGGAGCTCGTAATAAAAGTCATGACGAAATATCTGCCGCCGTAAACGCGATAACGTTTCCTTCATTCGAATAAGAAGTTTTTCCAGAATTCTACATGCCTCTGCGTCGTTTCTCTCGTATTTTTCGCCCTTGATAAGACCAAAAGACCAAAAGGGTCACGGCCGAGAATTTTCAAACAGGCGCTGCTTCCACCGTTGCTTTCGGAAAAGACTTTCGGATCGAAGCGCCGCCGAGAGCGCGGCAGTTGCCATACCGGGCTCATTTTGATTGATCGGGCAATATAGCCTGCTCGCCCCCCGCGGTTCGTGCATTACCCGGCGCGACGTGGAAAAATTGCCGGATTGAGATGCACTCATTAATAATCCCCGTGCTATATGTGTGTGCGCGCGCGCGCGCGCGCGAGCGAGCGAGCGAACCGAGGGTCGCTCGAGCACGGCTTTCGCCTTCGCATCTAAATGCCGTGACGTACAGCGAGTGCAAACGAACGTCCCGTGCGTGCTGCGTGTAACTTCATAGATCGTTGGATACCTTCTCGTTCCCTCTTATTTCCTCCCGCGCTGACGCGTGTAATTGTTACGGGTCGCCAAAGGCCATTTTCATATTAACCTGAGAAAACTCATGTAAAAGAGTACTTCTTTTGCATTTTTTTACGTTGAGAGTGTCCAGATATTTAATGAAGAAATAACAATGCAAGGCATACATATCTATGGGAATTGACCTTAAAATTCTTTAATTGATATCTCTAAAATTCACAGATACTTTTTTATCCAAACGTAATAGGCAATCAATCACCTAAACGTAACAATATTTTTTAATACAAACATAGATAATGAATTATTGAGAAAAGTGAAAGAAAGTGCGTGGATGAAAGATATCATACAATATTACATCATACGCTAAAAATTGACACTAATTTACAATGTGTCTTTTGCTTCCTGTTTCTTGCTTTCTACCATTCTTTATATCTTGTCTTTTCGCTTCTTGTTTCTCCGTTTTCCGTTCCTCGAGATAAAAGTTGACGAACCTCGGAAAAGATCAGAAGCATGTAATTGAGCATTCGATTATTGATAAAACGAGGAGGAAAGATCGCAAAGGGAAAAAGGCAAGAAAATAGATAGCAAAGAGTACATAGTAGATTAGGCTTTTGGGAATACAAAAAAAAAACCTGACACGAACGAGTTTGCAATTCGC
>NW_017306059.1:4095019-4115469 GCF_001594115.1 Trachymyrmex septentrionalis | reverse complement strand
AGGGAAAAAGGCAAGAAAATAGATAGCAAAGAGTACATAGTAGATTAGACTTTTGGGAATACCAAACAAAAAAACCTGACACGAACGAGTTTGCAATTCGCATGTATGTATTCACCACTGCATAAGTAGTAAACGCAAATAACGTTTCAAATCCCCACGATCAAGGGCCAAGACGGAATACGGCGTTTTCTGACACGGGTATTCGTGGGATTAGAAAGGGCCCTGCGCGCGACAGAGAGAGAGATCCCTGCGAAACTCAATATCCGTTTATCACGGATCCACTTTGCTCCTCGGATCCGGTGAATTGCTCCCGGTCTCTTGTCGCCGATCGGAACGTAAAGTAGGCAGGTACACGCGGGTACGTATAGCCCGTGCACGGTACTACAGATAGTTTTATGGCGGCCTTCTGCCTCCCCGTAATGCATTCGGCTAAAAACTCCCCCTTCGACCGCGAGCGGGAGCGAGAGGGTATCGCAAAGGGGGAGGAACGATCTTAATATCCTTTGATTTATCTCGGCTGGGTCACGGCGCGTTCTTCCTCTCCCTACGGTTTGCCATCGTGTCCCCCGCCTCCGCAGCCCGTTCCCCGCACCCGCATGGGCGGGCCAATAAGTTTTTAAATAACCATAACTCCTGGTTTTATGACCGAAACGGCGCGCGATGGCCCACGGCCACTATCTCTCTCCCTCTCTCCCCCCCCCTCTCTCTCTCTCTCTCTCGCTCGTCTCTTCTCTCCGCTGCGCTTCGCGCAAAGTGTAGCGAAACAACTTGTTTGCTTTGTCCGCGGGCCGTCCGATCGGTTACGCGCGGATAATCAACAAACGATCCGACAGACTGTTTTGCAAGCGGAGATTCTTGCTGTGCGATTTCTCCCGCGAATCTTCTCGGTCTCCCATTCTTTCTTTGGATCCTTCCTGGACCAGGAGCATAAATAGCGGTGCGATAATATCTATCTGCCCGTTTACATGTCACCTCCCCGATCCCACCACACACCCAAAACTCAGATCGGTATTCACAGTCGTAAATAATTTTCAATTTTCGGTAGGGAGCGGAATTAATTATTGATTACAACATATAAATCTTAATAACGATAAATATATGTATAGTAGTAACTTTTTTCTCTCCATAACGCTCGAAAGATCAGGTAATCGAGATCTCTTCATTGATATACAATCAAGCTGTGATCACACTTCGCGTTTTCGATAATTATACATAGCATGCGTTAAAATGATAAAGAGAGAAAATACGCTGCAAAAAATGACAAGCTGGAAAAAAAAAACCTCATTGTATCTCACGTATGCGAGTAAATATAGGTATATTTAAAATGTATGAACATTATGTTATTGGATTACGGCAATTTTTATTGACGAGTCAGAAGTCATGTAAGACATTATGGAATGGAAGCTAGAACAGCAAGGTGTCCGTTTGTGTCATTCGGTAGACGTATTGGTTCGAGACGGTGCAGTACGAGCGGAATGCCGTGTACTGAAGTTGCTCCTACTATGCCATCTCGTTCTAGTCGTTCTTTGATGATGAACGATGGCCGTTTGTCGTACGACCACTCGAGAGCACACGTCACGAGGCCTTCGAGCCTTTTTCATATCATCCCATTTCTCATTCCTTCCAGCGAAGAAATATCGAATCACTCTTTAGCGATTCATGAGTAACGTCGCGAATAAGCAATCTGTTAATCTGTCTGAGAAACGAAGCGTCTTTGAATTACGGTAAGTACATCCTAAGGTTGGGTTAAATAAATAAATTTGTCTAACATATTCTCGATATACGTAAGAAAATTCTTACGTAGCGCAAATGTACAATTGCACAAACTTCTGAATAAAAAAATAATATACTGTTAAATATACAGTGTCGAATTTAACCTAATTTGAGTCGCCACTGCTCCTACTCGACATTATTGTATTTACTTATTTTATACTAAAACAATGGAGTTAAACAGTTTGAAACAGTTGAAATTCAAGAAACTGGATTGTAACAATTCGGAAAGAATATTATATTAATATAACGTATGTACCTACGCTGAGAGAAAAATGTTTGGTATTCGTAACTATAATTATATATCTATTGCTATAAAGTAATAATAATAATAACAGTAACAATGTGTATAGTTATAACGACAAATGTATATGGCAACCTAAAATGAAACTATAATTATAATTATTGTAATCATAAAATAGTTGAAATTACCGTAAATATAATTCAAGTGACTATAATTGTACAGTTACATTTTAGCACGACCATATTTTGTATGGTTGTCCGAAAATATAATATCATAGTTAAAAATACCAACATTTGTCTCTCAGTGTTTTATTCGAAATAACAAAGAACGGGAATAATATCGCAATTTATATAGCGAAAGAGTGATTGCACAAGTCTACGGAGCAGATTGTACGGCGATCGAAAGCGACCACCAACTACTGTGAACACGAACATCCGTCCCTCGCATATGCTTTTCGGTCCGCATATGCGTGAACGCGCGTCGGAGCTAAACGCGCGCGCGGATGTGGCACCCAATGAGTTTAAATCATGCAGACTGCCGACGAGACGCGTTACCGGAGCGGAATTCGCTCCACACGACTAAATAGTAGAGAGAAGAGAAACACGAAGATCGGTTTGGAGGCACAAAAGGGACTTGCGAATTTATTTCATGGCATTTCGAAGAACTAGTGACCGGTCTTTCTAGCGACCTCACGCGTCGCGGAAATTATGACGTAATTTAAAACGAAGATGATAAGAATAAGAAGAATTACACCTCTCTCTCTTTCTCTCTCTCTATGCAGAAAACGTTTAAAGAACTCCAATACTCACCCAGGAGGTCATGCTCTCCTTAATAATATACACAGTGACAACTTTTGACAATGCTTTTTCTAATCTCTCGGGGCTTTCAATAAGCGTTCGGCTAAATCGCGCAGGACACTTCCGTAGCGATGTCGTCCTTAATCCTAACAAATCGAATTTAACCGTCGCACAACGCCACGTACGAGAGCCAGAAAGGCCGAGAGCGCGACGGAAAGACGAAGAGATAGATCGCGCGATCGTTACGGAGATAGAAACAGGAGGTGGAGAGGATGGGGGGGGGGGCGGAAAGAGCGGAGACGAAAGGCGGAGGGGGTCCGAAGTAGGAAAGAAGAATAATAAAGCGAGACAGTGCCAGGTGCCCGCCTGGCCTGGCATAAGAAGGCATCCAAAAGCAGTTCGTGTCATTAGAGACCGTGAAAGACGTGACAAATGACAGTCTGTCCGGTCTTGAATGCGCATTGGCGCCCCCTATCGCTGCTACTCGTTTGTTTGCGGTCACATATTGTCGCACTGTAGAAGAGGGTAGAACAGCCAAGCTTCTTCGCGAACCTTCCTTCTCCACTTATCGTGGAACCTCCGCCGCTGGTTTGCCAGCTTAACGCGTCGCGCAGATCTACTGTGAGAATTCGATTCGCCATGGATCCTTGGGGATGTTTTGACGGCCGCTTTTGACGAGCGATTGTCCTTTCGACTTTTGCGGCCCTTCGAGTACCTCGCCATGCCCTTTTTTTTTGCCCCCGTTACCCTTCCTACTCTTCCCCGTGCGCGTTTTACTTCCGGACCGCCGATGATAATCATTTTCGCCGATTCATCATTGTATTTCTAAGAATAGTCCTTATTCCTAAGAATACAAATCGTTTCGCGTGATCGCAACGATCTATAACATTTTTTTAGACCACCTTCATCATTTCATAATAATAAAAAAAACAATTTTTTTCTATGCGCTTTTACATGCTGCTCAAAATTATCCTATTTTGGCAGTTGTCAAAAATAAATATTCTGTCCTATCAAAACAAAGTGCTCAAGAACGATAATATGGATGGTCTCATGGGAGTCTTATCGCAAATTTCTCTTAAATGACTCTTAACTGTTAACGTCACTTTAGATTCGATTCCGTTATCGAGAGATATCCGTGGATCGTTATACCACAAAGTCCTCGACAACGCCGAGGCCTGCGTCGTTGGTGGTCGGCGATAATCAACGGCGGAGTTTACAGGCGTTCGGTTTACACGTTTGTCCACGACCGGTGAAGTAATCGCGACCACCGAGCAAATTGCGATTTATTAAAACGCATCGGTCGATTGCGCAATTACATCGTGCACGGACACGCATCTCCGTTCCACGGAAACTAGCGAGTTATTCGCGGAAGTCTCCTGCGGCGGGGCTAGAGATCCTCAAGTAATAATAACGGACATCGTTTAGACAACTTCTGATTGGTCCGCCTGATATTTTTCGGGACTAAGATAGAATCAGATAGACGCGTAGATATCTTATTGTAGCTAATGCATAATCTATCTAATTCTATCTTAAGCAAATCCTAAAAAACGTGGCGGACTAAAAAGTACGGTGTCCAGCCGGATAGCTAAATCTGAGCCACGGATCGACGTACGCGTCGCGTACGAATCTGTGTTAACACAGATCGGCACTAATCGTTCACGTTTTCGCCATAAGACTTGATTCACTACCAGCCGTGCTACTTTACGGCATTGTTCGGTGCCACGCTCGGATCGCTATCTTAACTAACCGGTAGTCCAACGCGCCTCCGGTAGACTCCTCTATGCTCACAGACGCGATCGTTCTTTTCCGTCCATGTTCCACGTCCGCGCTCGGCTTATACGTGACGGTAGTAAAGCAAACGATTCAACTGCGGACTTCTACGACCGAACAGGATCGCGGAGCAGCAGCAACAACGACTCGGAAAACGTTTAAGATCGAGAAGCGATATACTGCCAAGGAGGTACCCCTCATCCTCTCGCGCCTATCTTCTCTTTCCGCTTTTCTTTGCGATAGAGAATAGCAAATTTTCTGTGGGAAACGCACAACAGAGCATCTTTCTTAAATATTGTATTCTAAAATTATAATCGTTTTTCATTTATTTACTTCGATTCAATAAAAATTACTATTTAAAAGATTGTAAGTCATACGATCGGTAATTGCTTAATGCTTGTAATTATTACAAATATAAATATATATTTGGATAGGAAATAAGTAATAATATGTAGAAATATATAATGTTTACATGTGTAAAAAATATATCTTTCAAAACCTTATATACCTACCTATAATTAGAAAAGAAGAAAAATGAAACATTCTTTGAATATGTCAAGACAAAAAAGGTAAATTAGAAATTTTGTTATCTTTGTATCCTTTACATATGCGTTTCATTTATTTTTATAAGACTATTTAAAAATATTTTTTTGTCAGTGGTGAAAAAGGTACATCATGCGTCTTTCTTCTTTTTCGACACTGCTATTGTTAAAGGGGAGTGTCGAAATAAAACTGACCATTAAATATCACTTATGTTTCATATGTAGACAAAAAAAGTAATTTAGGACTAATCATCATATTTCTTTTTATATTCTTTCTACGTTCTTTTTCTATCGTTATAAGATATAAGATCTTTTTTCTGTCAATAGTGAAAAGGCTTTCATCTTTTTCAACTCTGTTCTTGTCAATAGGCATTGAAATCAGACTAACTGTGTAAGCGATAGAAAAGATAGTTCTGCCAGATTATTATAAAGATCAAAAATTGGAATTAAAAAGGCTCGTATTACTGCTACGTAAATTAAAGAGTCGTGGCTTATTACGAGCTAATAAAAAGATGACTTAAATTAATCAATTAACATAAGATACAATAAAATCCAGTGTAAAATTCGTAAAGGCAAAATTAATAAACATAAGATATAATAAAAATTCTATATATAATTCGATAAAACAAACGTTTCGGCGTACAAAGCCTTCTTTAAATGAATACCAAGTCAAAACGTAACATTACAATTACATGATATACTTATAGCATCAATGCCGATGTATTGATTATATAAAAAACAAACGTCAATGTAGTAACGTTGAAAACCAATGAAATAAATATGAGGAGAGAGATATTTCGGTCAAAAATAGTTCAACTTGATGTCCATGGGTATAAAATGTTTTGTCAAATTCCTCGGTTGAAATCGAGAATCCAGTTTGTCACAGACTTGAATCCGTAAGATTTGAGAAATTCCTTTGATACAATAATTTTATGATATTTTGTGGAAAGAAATTATGAATAATAAGTTAATAAAAAGAAAGTATCAAATAGAGTATCAAACCAAAAACTCGCGTTAATTTATATAAAATATTGTACTAAAACACTCTATATAAAATTTTTATTGTATCTTATGTTTATTTATTAATTTTGTTTTTTCAAATTTTACACTGGATTTTATTATACGAGTATCTTACGATTAATGGATTAATTTAAGTCATCTTTTTATTAGCTCGAAATAACCCATGACTCTGTTTAATTAAAGATCAAGTTACGTTAAATGCTTCAAGATCCTTTAACATAGTCCTTAATCTTTCTCTTCTTTCCTTCTCGATCACTATATTTTCTCGAAGTCACGTCCTTCCCGCGCGCGACGATTTGCGATTACACGATTCACGGCAAGATCGCGATGACCGAATAGATACCGTGTACGAGTGGTTTCATGTCCACTATGTCACCAAGCGCTTATCGTTTCGACGACATTCTGCTTTATAACGTACCATACCCGTTTGGAAACCTTTCGTCTTTTATAGCAGTTTCAGAACGTAAGAAGCAAGTTTTCATTAAGTTACGTTATAATTGTTACATAATCATCGTTTAATCGGCACCGATAAAATTTTACGATATTTGTTTCATACAATAAATCTCTAAACGTCTCTAACGATCGCAAATTAACGGTACTCGCTAGAGGGACTAGCGCGTCCATAGTAGCCACGGGGAGCGACTTGAATCAGTTCTTTTAAAGCTCTTATTGTGCTCGATCATTCGACAATCGATCGACATGATGCATAAGACAAGATCCGCGAGGCAAACACACCGGCGACATGAGCGACGAATGAGAGAAACGGGTGACAGCGTATCGATCTTAATAGATTGTCCATCAACCGTCATCTATCTTCGAGCGCTTTGAATCAGCGCGGCGGGAATCGGCGGTTTTCAGCTAAAAGCCCGTCGGAAATCATCGCAGTGCCACGGCAGCTAACTGCAACGTATATAGGTGGAGCCATAACGATTCATGCGAGAGAAGTAACGTATGTGGGCACCGATGGCCATTCGTCTCTTTCAGCGTCGCTGGGAGTGACACGCGAGCGACGTCGTATTAATGGCTACTTAGCGCCGAGATATACGGTACTGTACTCGACGAAGCTGAAGATCAGGGTCGGTCATTACCATCGAAGTGTCTGTCGCGAGATTAGCCGAGCAGATCGACGGCTTGATCGACACGATTCCGCTCCGCCGGATCTCCCAGCTCAGCATAGAAGATTTATCTCATGCACCTGTCCGCGCGATTGTTGTCATATAAATATCACGGCAATTTTCTTCCGGCCGGACACGTTTCGCTGTTGGCCGAGTTTTTCCGCTAGGTAAAATTGCAAACGTCATGCGTGCCATTAATATAATGACGATATCTAACACCGCGAATGAGAAGACTATGGATATCTCCAAACCTACTTTGCCCTTATATCATTCGCAAGTGAAAAAGTAGTCGCGTCAAATATGGAACGCAAGTGCAATGTATCTACCACCATATGGCGTCACAAGCAACATGCATCTATCATTAATCTCCGGCATTAATTTCACAAGATCTTAAATTCGTGCGTGAGATATATTGCAATAATTATGTAAAAGTCAATTCAAATTGAACCACAGAATTGAATCATCTTTTCTTGTCTCTCATATCTGCATTGCGCGAACACAATCACTTTTCACTTATCGATATTTATCATTTCCGTCAGTCTTTTAAATTTGTTTCAAAACGAATGTAAGAAAACTTCAGCTCAATTAAACGCGATAAGATCAAAAGACGTGTTCGAAGTAATTTAAGAGCAAGATTGTACAAGGTGTTACAAAAATAAATAGCCAAACTTTGGTATTGTATTCTACTGTAAGTAGACCTAAGAATGAAGAAAGGTTATATAAATATAGGTCCGAAAATTTTTCCTTTTTGAGGAAACACTTTTTGTTTATATCTCATTTATTCTCTAACTGAGAGATGGTGTACCTAATGGAACACGCATCGGTTACGCGCCTCTCCTCTAAATCGATTATTATTCATTAGAGTGAAATTCTAAATTAGACGTCTAATTGTTGAACGCGGAACTTTGTGCGCCGGGGAAAGTCTCACCATGCCAGAGAACTGTACCACAAAAACGTTAATGTTAGGAATGTGGCGCCGAGCATGCGACACGATTAGCAAGCAGTTAATCGTCGTTCTTGAAACTGAGCGTATACGGCGAACCAAAGCAGTTGGCAAGAAACTAAGTCGTAATTAGTATCCGCCATATAAAAAAAGTAAATATTACGTCAAATTGAAACTAACACGTCCATTTACTCATACAGGCACCTTTTTCACGATTGAGAATGACATCACGAATCTTAAATATAATTATAATCACTTATAATTATATTTATTTATTAAATTTATTTTTAAATATAATATTACTAAATTATGTTAAATATATAAAAAGGTACTTTGCAATAAAAAAAACTTCAAAAAGTTTCAAAGATTAAGTCTGCTGCTTTGACATATATTTAAGTTTAACATTTAAATGTTTTAACATGATACTTTTATTGATTCTTTAAAGACTTACTTAAAGTTGATTAATAAAAATAAATATAAAAAATATAAAAATTTTAAGAGCAATATTTACAACTTTATTGTATTTTTAAAATGTAGGAAACGTATGAATTAAAAAAATTTGAATGGAACAGTCAAGTTAAAATAACATGAAACAAGAAAGATAAAAATCAGAAACTGACCTGAAATAAAACAATATATAGACTTAAAAATATTAAAAGAAATGTGTGGTAACATACTATTTCATCAATCAAATGATGTATTTATGTGTAACAGGGATGACAGTTTCTTTTCATCTATTTTTGCGGTCATGTTTATTCTTCATTTTAAAAAACATATTCTTGTTCAGGTCAAAAAAAATTTTCTTATTCATGATTTATACATTTTTAACGAGCTATCATTTATTTATTGAAATCAATAATAATATTAAAAATAATTATATAAAAAAATAAAAGAAAGAATTAAAAAAATATATATATATTATTAATATATATTGTACATATTTACAATATTTACAATTTATAATAAATGAAGTCTGTAAATACATGATATTAAATGGCATTCGTTGTGCATTGTAAAAAAGACAATTTTTACATTTAGAATCTGACGTAAAATACGTCATGCTCATTAAGAATTACATTGGCACAGATCAGTGATACTCGCCACGTGTTCGTGTATCATCACGATCCAAAACGGAAGTGTTTTAACGGTAGCAATAGAAGAGATAGCGGAAGACTGTAATTGCGACACGGCCGGGGATAGTTGGACAGAAGGGCGGCCGAGTAAAGAATCGTGTAAGTCGCGATATTGTAATCGTCATGCAGGAAATTAACCCGATACGCACAAGTTACTGATCGGTTGGTTCTTGCTGATTTCTAGATTCTTTACTAAAAAAAAAAATCACAACTGCATCGTAACAAATTGTTTATTCTAAGAATTTTAATACGACGTATAATTAAGCAATATATAAAACCATAATAGTAATACTACTACTTTAACCCTTTTACCAATTCTTCCATGAACATGTAAAATCTGATTTTTTTTTTGGAGAATTCCGATCTCTTACTAGACAAACCTTTAACGTGTATATTTTCCTGAACTGATAAATGTGTACGAATAATAGCTCCACTTTTACGAGTGGCTATTATACGGTCGCATTATGCGGTGACAATGTATCCACAAGTGATAAAAATTCCTTAGTTTCTGAAGCAAAACAGGTCAATGTTGCCATTGTCCGATTGTCATGATTGACGAAGGTTGAAAATCACTACGTGAAAATAAAAAAAAAAGGGTTCTAAAACTGTAACATCTGTTCACCATTTCAACAACCATGCATTCAAAATGTAATTTGTAAAGTTCTAATTTCTAGACCCAATTTCAAAAGTCGGCTTTTGTAACCTTTTACCACCTGAAGAGAAGAAAAATGTAGTGCACCTTTTCGACATAATGTTCAGCATTTTGGTAAAAGGCATTTACTCATTTTATGTGTCATCATTTTCTAGAAACGAGTAATTATCTGTTTTCAGTAAAAAGCGATTATTTATTTTAAATTAACCTTTAAAAAAAAGGCAATTCATTCAACCATCACACACACAAACTAAAAAAATAAAAAGTTTAATTATTTAATTTCATAAAAAATAAACTAATATTTATTGAGATAAATAAGTTTTTTGTTAAATTAAAACTACAAGTAAAAAAAAACAATCTTTAAGAAATTAAAGTATCATCAGCCAGATGTACAGTAACTGCTTTTTAATAGAAAAGATGACAATAAGTGATCTTTCGAATATTAAAATAGTACTAAAAATGACATTTTTCATTAAATTTTTAGAATAATTTAAACTATTTAAACAAAAAAAGCATTTATTCTTATTTTCCCACGTGATAATTTAACACGAGTAATTTTTTCAGAGCATAAACTCCAAATGACAGAAATCGTTAAATAGTTAAGTTAAAAAAAGACAATTGTCCAAAGAATAAATTAATTGCAAATTAATTTCTGAGAGTTCCCGTAGTCTAATGCAATGTGTAAAAATTCGTAAAAATATTTACTTCAATATGTAATTTTCATTTTAATTATATAAAATTATATGCAGCACAAGCTGATATTTAAGATTGCTAGTCGATATCGTCAATTCGGATAGATCGAATATGGTCGACAGATGTTGAATCTCCTTGTAAAACGTTATTTCACTCAGATGCAGCAGTAATGTTCTGCGCGTGACACAAGAAATCGCACGAACATTCGAGTCCTAGTCTCAAATGCTGAGACACGAGACCAATATCTAATGAACAATAATAAGAACAAAATTCTTATCAGACATGACAAAATGAATAAAACACTTATATTTTATAAATTTTGAAATCAGCTCAGAAAAAGAGGTAACTATAGACTCACTTTAAACGATAGTGATTTATAAGAAAAATGACAAAAAGTAATTTAATCTTTAAATAGATAAGTGAGCTCAGAATATCTCAAATAAATTTTATTTTTATAGATGTACTTTTTAATAATATGTATAGAAATAAAATTTGCATTATATTTATATTTTCATGAGATAGAAAAATGAAAAAGTAATTATTTTTAAGATTTCTAGGCTTCTTTTTATTTTCCTTTTTCAGAACAAGATTTTCAAGATAAATACACGTAGAATGCTGTAGCAATATCTATTTAAGGTTAAATAAATAGCAGCGCTAAATTACTCGTACAAATTTCTAAAAGGTCCGTTACATATAAAATGAATAAACACCATTTATCAAAAGTGTTCCCGGAAATTATTCATAACCACGGCTTACCGATAAATAAATTTTCTAATGGCATATTACTATTTATAGTACAGAATCCATTGTCAAAAACATTAAATGCCTAAGAATAGTTATGATCGCCGTTCTATCTGATCCGTTTTAACTATAAATCCTACTCTCTTTAGATAACATTAATACAATCTGTAGTCTCGAGTTTAATGCTAGAATTTCACGTCCCATACCGAAACTATTAAAGTGTCTAATGAGCGAGATTGTAACGGCGATTCGCTCACATACAAACGCAATTAAAACATCGTTCTTCTTTGCTGAATCCTCTTTTCGGCTCGTGCCTATCTCTCATGTGTTACGCTCTTCTTCAGTCTGTCGTAAGCTGGCCTAATTTCTATATGGTAGCGTGCCTTATAAATCGCCGTACCTTTTTTACGACCTTCGTGTAAAGCGCCAAGCCAAGTCATCCTCTCACGAAAGATAACGAGCATGTCTTTTTTTCATTTTTTCTTCTCTTTTTTCGTCTTTTTGCATTCTTGTGTCCACTAAGCCCTTCTTTCTGCACAAATTCATCGGACTTCGTTTGTTCCTCATCCGAAAATCGTAGAGGGTGCGTCCATAAGTGCAACTTTGCGAGGATACGGATTAAAAACGATTCTTAAATCGTCGGTAAAGATTCTCATATTTTTTAATTATTTTTTACTCATCCCAATGCATTACGATAAGCTCGGCAAGAAATAGATGTGCTCCCATCACTCTCGCACACATGGCGAGTTAAGGAACCGTTTCTTCTTCTTCACGGACCTGCGAATTTCTAATTCTAGGAGTCACAGTACCATAAGTTCTTGACGACGACAAAGTATCAGACATTTGTCAGCGTGTGAATGAAGTCCATATATACAACTACTAAAACTAGTAAAAAGTTCTATAATGCTGATAGCAGTCAACAGGATCTAAAAAAAACAAAGTTCCTAGAAAGCTCGACAAGAAACTATTTTAGATCGCTAAAGAGACACATAGCTTTAGCGAATTACTCGGTTAATTAATGAAGCATTATATTTTTCAAGCGCGATAAAAAGATGATTTGATATTGTGGAATGCGACAAAGAATGAGGATCAACCGCGATTATTTTACCGCGCGGAATTCTCAAGTTGGTCGGCATGCATTGCAAAGGCGGAAAGTTAATTCGCTGGTAAAAAGTCCTATCTAAAGTTTGTCGGGTCGGCGATAGCGCCGGCAATTTAAATGCTAATCTACGCATCACGGAACAAAGCAGCATCGAGAAAGTTTCACCTCTCTCTCTCCTTACATTGTCTCACGTATTCGCGGTGCGTCATACCGTCGACCATTAGCCAACCACGACACGACTTTCCGCCAGATTTGAATCAGATTTGCATCAGAGCCAACACACCGCACGGTTCGTTAACACATTATATGATAATTCTCCATATTCAAAACAATCAATGTAATATCAAATGTAGGTATCTAATTTCTTCTCCTACAGAAAGGTTAAAACAAAGTATTAAATGTAGTCCAGGTTTTTTAAAAGAAAAGATTAAGTTAAAATATCAAATTATACACATAATTTTCTTCTAGAAAAGATGAAATCAAAATTTCATCAAAGTATGTTTAAGATCAAGTGAAAGTTGATTTTGTTATACAATTGTTTATAATCCAAAGCTGTTTGATATCAGTCTTGCAAGTGTTTGATAGTTATTACAGTTTTATTTATATTATATTCATATAAAATTCTTAATATAAAATACTTAATATAAAATGTGTAACTTAAATTAGTATCATCTTGGTTTTAGATTCCATAAAATGACTCCATAAAATACATGGATATAGTATTTAGATGAGTAATGACACAAGTGTCTTTTTCAAATAGAATCTATAAAAATTGCGTAATATATCAGCGGGCAATGAAAGGGCAAATGTTTGTAGTATTGTCTGCTTTTGTTGCAGACGATATGTCGATTCTACGAATCTGAATCCTTGAGGGAGCTCAAGCTCGTAAACGCTGCTCACCGTTCGCACATTCGATAATTCAGCGAAAAAATCGAAAGGAAAACGCGCGACGGTGGAGATTCGATTCGGCACTCCCCCAATATTTTGACTACCGTGTCAACGAGCCGGTCTCGTCGCGCATTCAGCGTGCTCACCAGCCCGTAACGCCATTCATTCAACTTTCAATGTTAGCGCGCCAAGCAGATTTATCGAACGATGTGTCGCCGGTTCAACGCCGCGCGTCCGTGCGGTTAAATTTGTGGCTCTTGTGGTTTTGTCCTGCGGGGATAAAAGGGGCCTCGCGCAAAAGGGCAGGCCAATTGCAACGAACTCTCCGTTTAGCCACCGTTATGCTTGGAACGCAATTGCGAATTGTCTAACTTCATCGACAAAGTCACTCAAATAAGAAACTCTGCTGATATATTTACGATACGATCGCAAGATACAGTAATATCCAGTAAAAAATATTAACAATCTTTCGTTTTTTTTCCCCTATGTCTTTGCTGAAGCGAAAAGATGAATATAATCGCCATAATTTAAATTCAGACAATTATTATTGTATGTGTAATTAGAAATAAATATTGTTGTTTCTTTTTTAAATTTAATCTTAAAATTTTTATCTTAAAATATAAATTCAATTTAAGACCAATACGCGAATGAATGGAACATGCAATACAAATTTTCGATACATTTTTTCTTTCTTCAACCATGTGCAATTTAACTATTCGTGCATGGAACATATCGTACATATTTTTATCTGATGTCTCGAGATTGTTTTAATCTTTCGAACTAATAATCCTGATTGAATAAAAAAATTTGTTTCATTCAGTTCAATCAGGATCGACCGATAAGGATCTTGAATCGTGATAAAAATCGAAACAGATATCAAGATAGCAGATAAAAAAAGTTTACCGCACAAATAATTAAATTGCAGATAGATAGGATAGGAAAAAAAATATTGAATAAGTGTTTATTGCGCATAAAAGAGCATAGGCTTGTGTTGGACTTGTCAAATTTATAGTTTGTAATAAACGAGCAAATTTTGCAGCTTTTATCATCAATTTTATCGTTTTCATTTTATCGATTTATATGGATGTGCAATTCCAAACACTCTTCAAGATTTATAGAAGATACTTTCGTACTAGAACCATTTATGCAAGCGCAAGCTCTCGCCATCAGCGATCACAGGATGAATCTACGGGGTACATCCAGATACCGGAACGTGACGATAACGACCAACGAGGGTCCTAGTGCTCCAGAGAGATCGAGTGAGTCTCATATGAGGGGAGAGAGGCGCATTTAATCGTGCGGAACGATATTCGTTCCGTGGTTCCGTGTTATGTGCTGCTGCGGTAGTTTATAGTTGTCATCCATTAAGTGTATTTAGACAGCGGGGTACCACGTCACCGACGAGACGGATCGTTGCTTCTTGTCGTCGACATTAAATCGGCAAGAAGTCAGCGGCTATTATCGTCATTTGATATTCATTTAGCGTTTCTTGCTCGTATATGAGAAATCTTTATTTTATTTTATACTCACGAGGGTAAAGTCCGTAAATGTATAAGGAAATTCGCACAAAGGTCGATTTTCTGTAATTAAATATGCCGAACTTGCGAATGAGCGGTTGGTGGACGGTATATATATCAACATATTACATTTCAATTCTGCTTTCGCAATAATATTAATAGTCTTATTCTTTTTGCAAAATAAATTTTAATTCGATACTATAGAACTTCTGCACTTTCTGAACTGGTACACCACATGATAATAAGTGAAAGAAATATACGTTTGTTTCATTTCAACACATATTGCTCTGTGCATCGGTTCAGAGAGTGCAGGAATAAAAAAACAGACTTTACATCAAGATCGCGAGCACAAAAGTACTTTTAAAATATTTTTAAAAAATCTGAAACTAGAATTCCCCGTTGGAAAGTCGGAAAGAGTATTGGAAAGTATTCAGTAACGCGTCACACCTCCTGATCGACTTTTATTGAGATGGACGTCGAGTAGAACGATCGCGGAAATCTCTTGCGAGAAGTACTGGCTGGACTTTCACTCAACCGATTCCTATAAGCGAAGGAAAACGCGCGCCGCGTAGACCGCTGCCGGTGAATTATCTGAGAATCGAAAGACGTATAAAGATCCTCGGTTGGCGAAGAGACGCGAAATAAACTGTTCCCAGGTTTGTCACGAAACGGTGCGGGAGATACATTCGCAGCGGGCACCGCAGGCCGCTTGATTTTCACCGTCGCGGAAGTGTTTTCCATCGCCGCGGCAGCGCGATTGGACGCGGTCTCGAGAGTGCGGCTTCGACCGAATCCACCACTAGACTCTCGTTAGCGGTATTCAGAAATTATTCACAGCGCGCCCGGAGAGCCCGTGGTGGATGGCTGCCGCCATCCTCGGGCTTACTTGAAATATCGCGAGGGAAAGCGTCCCGTGACAAATCGGACAGATGTCGAAATCTAGTTAGGTACCTTGTAACACCGGCATTCCAGACAACACTCGACGGATGTTAATCTGCCGATTCTGATCATTGTTGATTCGTCATCCGGTCGTCACCCGTCGATATCCCCAGGCCTACCCTGACGATTTTTTCTCCTTGAGATTCAATCGATATGGTGCATTCGTTAGTTGAGGCTTGTGTAACAGTAGGGAGCATATAGGATCTATACGAATCTTCACTATGTTTAGCGTTATGAAAAATTATGATACAAAAAGGGTGTTTAGAATCTCCTATTTCTTTTATCCTTGATAAATAGCGCGATAATTATTCTAAACTTTTACGCAGCGAATATTTATTTTCTATGGAATGTATATTTTTTATTTTTGAAGTTTACATTTAATAAAATCATTGAGTTTTTTTATTTTTTACTATTTTTGAATTTTCGTTTGTTTATGAAAATGTCTCGTACACGGAAAAAGCTTTTTCTTCAAGTATAACAAAGTTTAGCTAGATCTAAAAATAATTTTGTTGATATCAAAATCATTGTGTAGGACGCTTAAACTGGTTGCTAGAGTATTAAAATGTTTTGTAGCATTGCCATCGTTTTCATCTCCATATAATTATTTTATTGATCCAACCAAGTTATATTTTCAGATCTCTCTGTATCCAACCAAATTTTTAAACTATTTCAGCAAACTATTCTTTCCTTGCGATAAAACAAACACGTGAAACAAACGATAACCCTTTCTTTATTACGTAGAGCTTCGCCAGAGTTTAAATTTGGCTGCGTGAATTCCCGTGAACGATGCCGTGAGACACGTTTTGCCGTGAGTCCGCAAAATCTCGCATGAATTTGCCAAAGATCGCGACTTTCTCGACCCAGTCGCACTGTAGATCACCGAGTACATCCTCCGGATAGGCGGGCGAACCTGTACCTCTACCTTTCCTCGCTTTGTGAGAGGACACAAAGTAGATTCGAGATACGCGGTCGTGCTTCCAGTTACCGTGAGGTCACACGCCGAGAGAGCTTGACTTCCAGCGGCTCTCGAGATCGAAGATTCGCCTACGCCCTTCCCGCGGAAGGAAGGATTCTCGTCGAAGGACGCGCGTACGCGAGATCCTGTTTCCTCCCGCGACTCTCTCGCTCGAAATAATCTTTCGACTTCGGATCTCGCGAAATCGATATGCCATGGTACACAGTTTGATGCTATAGCTGGTTTTTTTTCTTCGTATATTTTTCGGAAAAGTAAAGTAATAAAATATTTCCAGTGGCAACTACTTGAATTTTACGAATCGATTCTAAACGAGATGCTAAACGAGAATACGTTCTGAGCGATATTACGTTTACCTATAATATTATAATATTACTTACATACTAATATATTTTTTAATATTTTATGTTCTAATATACATGTGTGTGTGTGTGTGTGTGTGTGTGTGTGTGTGTGTGTGTGTGTGTGTGTGTGTGTGTGTGTGTGTGTGTGTGTGTGTACATATATTACATGTATCATGACTGTTATTAAATGGCAGGTGGAGAATAGAATAGCGAGATTTTCTGTTGAGCATATCTTGATCTGTGATGTATAAATATGTACGTATAATTTATTAACTTGAGATATTAACTTGCTAATCTCTATGCATGTCATTATCTCATACTTTTAAAGTTTCGTAACAACTAATAATTATTCAAGATAAGTTAGTTGTCAATCGACAATCTAATCGCTCGTATCTTCAGAATTTCCACGAAATACTATTACTCTGCAATTTTACATTATTAATCTCACATCGTAAAATGAATCGTGACTAGCTCAATCGTCTTCACACTATTGTTGAAATTATTCTGTGAATAATACCAGTTGTGATAATTCCATCGCTAATCGAAATAGGATTTTTCTAATTATTACCAATGTAATTTATCAGATGGTATTGCCAGATGTAAAGAAATATAGCATCATAGTTGAAAAACAAAAACGTTCTTTGCATAAATGTGTATATGTGTATACGCATGTGTGCGTATGTGTGTCAAAAGAATCTTAAAATGCCTAAAAAGTTTTAGAGATGATGGGAAAAGATAAAAATTAAAATTCATAATGACTACAGAAGTGATTTCTGATTTTAATGTTTAAAAAAAACCAGAAAAACTTTGGATAAATATTAAAATATATAATAACTATCGAATGTTTCCGGTTTAAATTTCTAAAAAAACAAAATTTCAGTCAAAACCTAGAATAAGCTTATTAAGAATTTTAAGCACGACCGTATATGTGAATATATCAAATACGATAAAGAAAGCCAAGATTGGTCAAATTTTGAGATATATATAATTGCGAGTCGATTCTAGCTGAAGTAATATTTTTCGCAATAAATTTCTTACTTTCTTTCTAATTTAATTAGCGTATCAGAATGATTGTGTTGAAACCGAATGTTATCGGTTCGCAATTAAATTTGGAATAAATCGATTTAATAAAAGAATATATATATATATATAATGTATTATTTGTAACATCCAAAATTTGATTGATATTGGCTTTCTTTATCGTACTAAAATAAACTATTTAGGATTTTTCATTTTAACATAAAATTTGACGTTTTCTAAGTTTTAATAATGTGATGTTATGTTTGAGCAATAGAGAGAATCTTCGACAAACCTTATATTCATATCGTGAATATAAGGTTATCGTATGATAATAACACATATATCATGTAATATCTTGATCTGAAGGAAGACACCAAGTAGAAATTTAAAAAACTTGAAAATATGAGCATCAACATATAATATTTAGAATAACTAATTTATCATTTCTTATGAAATTGAAAGTCTGATGGATGTTCAAATGTTCACGTAATAGGTTACAGCAGATTCAGAAACATTAATTCGAGAGGGACAAAACAAGATGACTAAATTAATTTGTACACAAGGATCATATATATTGAAGAGCACAGAGAAATTTTCAGAATCTCTGAAATGTGTGTTTACGTTCTCTATTTCACTATTTGTACCTCCATATATATTTCTTCCACTTAGAGTATGCAGCTTCGCAAGTTTTCACGGGGCGCACGATCGTCTCGACTGTGTCCCTTTGACCTCACGCTGTAAGATGAGATTTGTTCGCTCGACGACGCCGGCTGCGTTTAATAATCTCGCGATAATCGATTACAGCAACAACGACGATTCGCACGCCGCCGCGCCGTCGTGTCGCTCGCCCGTTTGCTCGGTCCCGCTGCAACGTAGAAACGGCTTGGCTCGCCTTCTCGCTCGCTTGCTCTTACGACATTCCATGTTTTCGATTAATAAGACCAAGCGTGCTATAGCAAACAGCGCTTTTCAACGCGCCGCATCGCTGTCGCGTTCCTGAAATCTCGCGAATGTCGCGCCATTTTTTCGCCGTGCCGCACGCCAAGCGATATCGTAGCTCACTTTCTCAGACAGCGTGGCTTTTGTACCGCTCTCCGCGTCTCCACGAGCGCATCATTCTAGGATCCAGACTCAAATACGAAAGAACATTAGAGCCTATGTTGCGCCTCTCTCCGCTAGAAGCGATCATACATCTTATCTCGAGAAATCCTGAGTTGCATGATCATGCTTTCGTAAAACCGTTAACTCCATCGTTCTTCCTGGGCCTATCTTATTTGGTAATAATACTTGCTCGTTTACGAAGCGAAAAACGAGATATCGTCAGAATTTGCATATGTAGACTCTTATTAGCAACATTAGTTTCAGATTAACTCGTGGACGTAAAAAATAACTAGATAGATTATAAGTTTACACAGACAACAAGGACTATAATTATAAATGAAAAAAGTAAACTGTAGCAAATCTGAATGATTATAAATGTGTAAATGATAATACCTATAATTTTATGCTCGATGACATTAATTAAATAATAAAGAATAATTATTTCAAACGCAAAATTTTTCAGGAGTATTGAATTCGTGCAGAATCTGAATTGTACACAGTTGTATTTCTTTCTCTTAATTTCGTCGTTGCATAAGAATTATTGTAGGATTGCAACCATGATTTCTTTACTCTAATTTATTTCCAGGTATTCGCGCGTTTACGTTCGATCGGGAATCGTATTTTTACACGGCGACCGATTCAATCAGGAAATACGATCGCGATGCGAATTTCGTGCACCGCGCGCAGAAAGGTTTACGAGTGTTCCCGTTGTCTGAGTCCTGCGATAACCGATATCACTGTCACCGGGATTTTAGTGGTCTCTCGATCGTGAAAAACATACGTTTGCACTTTATGTTTACGAGTGCGTATACGACTCGGCGATTTATAAGCTGTAATGTATGTACGTAGCTCCGGAAATAATAGGTCCGTATTTTAGAGTATGATAAGGTAACGAATCATTCTTCGCCATCACGTTATAATTTCTCGCTATTTTTGTATAATATATATTTGAAAAAAAATCAATATTTCAGAGATTAATCAAAGATTTGTCCTTTAGGTTTCGTCTAAATACTATATAAAAATAAATAAAAGATATATCGTCGCATATACAAATTCACGGACATTTAAATTCTCTTTCTGTTTACATTAAATTTATCTGTATTATAAACAAAATTTTAATACTTCAATAAAGATAAATTTCAATTT
>NW_017306059.1:4082701-4094919 GCF_001594115.1 Trachymyrmex septentrionalis | reverse complement strand
TATATATATATATATATTTCACACTTTAATTACAAATTAATCTCGCCATCTAACACGAAATTTATCGCACAGTAAAACGAATCATTTATCTCGTTATTTTTTCTCGTTTTTTACGCGTGAGTATCTTTGTACAGCTACAAGACGAAAACTATCACAACCGTTTTCCACCGGCAAGGGACGATCAGAGCGACATACATGGAACGATAAATCTTATTTGTTTCCGTGTCGATGGGCAGCTCCGACACCATCGAAAGAATGAGTTCATATCTTCGGGGCAGAATGGAGTCTATATTAGTCCCATCTGCCTTCTTCAGAAAGGCTTCTGCATGAACGAACATTTATACTAGGACGAGACTACGACAGACAAAAAGCAGAACGGACGGCCGAACGCGTAGATACATCCGGATTACATGCGGCCAATTGATCACGAATCTGACGTTGTCTGCAGTGCCTCTCTTGTTGCCATACATCGACGGATTTACAGCAGTTTTTTTCACAGGAAACATCAACTATACAATCATCAACGCATCGCGATCAATGATCAAACGAGAATACGATTCTCTATAAAAGAAATTATTCTTGCAGTCTGTCATGCAAAATAATCGTCATCTTTCAGTTTTATGTAACTGGAACCTCCTAACGTTTTTTTTGCATTCGTCGCACAATGGAGAATACTAATATGTGTCCGTTGGATACGTCCGTATTTGCAGAAAGACTTCATTCAATTCATTGCACTGAGAAAAAAGATTTTGTTAATTTAACAAAGCTACCAATACCTGATAACAAATGATATGTAGATATAGTGACAAATGTTGGTACTGAAAACAAATACAAGATTTTTCCATCACGGAGACTGACGGTAATTTGCTATTCCAATCAATTATTGCAATAGAAGCAATCATGTATCTGCTGGATTTTTATTTGCTAGCAATATCAATTATTTGCAAAAAGTACAAATAACGATTTAGCAAATATGATTTGTATCGTAAATCGTGTATTATTTGTTACGTTGACAAGTAATGAGAAAATGATTCGCAATAATAATTGATCGATTTGTTTTCCTACCAAATCATCACATTTGTTATCATTTTTTGTTCTAATAAAAAACTTATTTCTCTCAGTGAGATTTCTTTTGCGCGCGCGTTATTTCATAAAATAAAATAATTAAATTATTAACTATGTAAATAAAAAAGGATACGTTTCTCAAATATTACGCATTAATTTTCTTTCGTATCGCTTAACAAACAAATCAATCGGAACACAAATTGAACATTGACCATACACATCTCTTAATAAAAAATTCGTTGTTGGCTTACATGCAAGTTTAAGATGAAATTTTATTATGAAAATCCTTTGTTTATTATCTCTTTTCAAAATCAGCTGTTAATCGAGAAAAATAAGATACAGAACTATCGACGAGTACGAGTGTGGAAGAAGAATTAAAATCGCGAGTAAAAGATAAGAAGAATAAAATGGTCGTAAGAAGCGGCGAAGGTAAAAGGATATTTGTGAATGAATAGGTAAAAGGGAAAAAGAAAACAATAGCGAGCCGAAGAAAGGGAAGAGATGGAACAGAGAGAAGATGGAATGGAGAAAAAGAGAGTCACGTGTAGCAGGAGATGCGTTTTACGTTCGAAACCAGTTTCTATGGTTTAATTTCCACGAGTGGACACATCTTCCTAATTTATAGCATCGATATACTCCGTCTCGCACCACTGCGAGGCCCGACCTCGCCCCCGTGCGTCTTTCGACATTTTATTGGATCGACCAAGCCGCTTTGTGACTCGCTCTGCATCTTTAATACGATCGCGGCGCATCGTCGAGAGACCCCGAAGTTTCGAAAGAAAAAAAAACGTATCTCCCTAACAACAAAGACCTCGTCGGCTTTCGGTCGCATGCAGTTTTTCATTCATTTAACTCGTTGCTGTGCAACGAATTTTTTTCTTAATGTAATAGATATTTAAGATTTATCGTATCCCACATTAGTAACGTAGGATTAAAATTTAGGCAGTACAATGTAAAAACAATATGAAAGGAATATCGATAAAGGATTATGAGAAATCGATCACTTTCCACACGTCAGTATGACGATGATCCTCAAAATAGTGCGCTTTTTTTCGAAATCATGCTCAGGAGACGAAGTTCTCAATAGGAGGCCGTGTATTCCACGAAAAAAATCTCCACTGTCTAAACTGTCTTTAACAAACTGCCGCATTGGTATGATAGGAGAAAAATGTGGCCGCTACGAATGACAAAGCTGTGTCGTCGTCGTAAAATACGACTAAAGGATTCATGCCGCGTACTCTATGATTATTTGCGGTGTGATTAGTCGTCGAGGGAATGTGGAAACCACATGCGTGCACCATTTAGCATACGCAAATAAAAGCCGTATTAGCGACGTAAGGAGTCTTTGCTCAAACCGCTGACATCGCGAAAAGGCCTCGTCTCTCCGCCGAATTCTGGAGCGTCGTAAGATGCTATTTCAAATACCAAACACAGTGACGAGGAAACTTCTTGTCTACACTCGAGAAACCGCCATAATATTCGCCACATTGGAGAAAACTGAAAATACCTGTGACTTCAATCAGGAAAAAACGTGTTACGTGGAAAATCCATTGGCGTGATCATTTGAACGCCTGTGTAACATGATAATAACAGAAAATTATACTTATTCAGTTACAAGAAAAAAATCAGGAATAAAAAAAATTCATACATCATTATAAAAATTATAACAGTGTCTTCCGTGTTGAAATATTCAGATAAACAGAAAAAAATGTTTATCATCGCCTTCATTATTTATCAATATAAAATAATATATGTATAATAAATCTCAAAACTCATTGACTCACGAATATAAATTTACAAAAAGTTTGAATATTAATAATTAATAAATGATAATTAACATCACTATAATTAGCGTGTAACTGAAATAATTTTTAATCAACTTGGCAACAATAGAAGGAAAAGAGGAAAGAAGAAAAATAATACAGAAATTGTGCAAAAGTAACAACTTACTGTGCTCCTCTCTGCTCACACATTACATATATAAATATATATATATATATTTCTGATAGAAAAAAAATTCAAGTCGTTAGTCAACGAATGAGTTAGCGGAGTGGCGGTATTTGCGGTTGGTGAGGGGCCGGTAGTTGAGATCTTTCAAGAGTGGTGGAGCCGGTTACAAGTGGGGACAGATGGGTGGCACTTGGACTGCCTAGGTACCGGGAACCGGTGCACACTGATTGGTCGACCGATCGGGCCCGGACTGGAGCCGTTGGCGGGGCCCAGGCACAGGCGTGAACCGATGGATAAGAACAGCTCCCCAGATGGCTCTTACTATACGAAGGAAAATTGTTCCTTCGGTACGGCACGGGTCTCCTCAGGCGCTCCGATGCAGTCAAACAGGTCTGAGCGATCGTACAGCACCAGTCCTTTCTCGTCCATCGTCGTAGTCGCACCGTCACACGTGCACATATAAGAAAGACAGAAGGAGAGGGGGGGGAGAAAGAGAGAGAGAGAGAGAGAGAGAGAGAGAGAGAGAGAAAGAGAGATCAAGAGTGTACAAAGACGACCACGAACAGCGACCGAGAAGGAAAAGAGGTGAAGGAAAAAATCGCGAGGAAACAGGGGGAAATAAAAAAGAAGGAGGAGAGACAGAAAGAGAGAGAGAGAGAGAATGAATAAAATAAATATCGGACGAGGAAGTGTGTTGTGAATTACGATCAATTGAAATGGTACAGTCGACGGAATTAAAACGAGCTGCATGACACCGACAGTAACAGTCCATACAGAACGAGATTTGATCGAGTACAGCGAAACTTTCAAGATCACCAGCCGTTACACGGAAGAAACGACTTTCTTCGAATTCAAGCGTTTAAATAATTGGAGGAATATGTGATCGAAGATAAGGTACAATCGGTAACAGTAAAAGCAAATGAAACGTTTCCTGGGAACGAGAGATATGATGTGTAACATATGATAGCGGACTGAAACAGTTGCTTCGGCAAGAACATTATTCTTATTTGTTGACTTAGTGAACCGAGAACGAGACTGATATTTTGCGTGGATTTCCAGTTTATTTGAGTGAGGTGAGTCATTTTACTTTACACATTTAAGATAGTCTACAGAGTTACTATTAATGATGTTTTAATGTATTGCATTAATAATTAATACTGTATTAATAATCTTCTCGTCATTACTAATCAGTATTATTGCCATGAATTTTTCATTGTGGTTATTTTACACGTTATCTTCTGAAAATATCATTAAACATCATTAATACGGATAAATGTCGATGAACTTATATTTGCATCTTCCAATGTACATCGCGCCAAGCATTAAAGTCTCCGGTTCTTGGTTTCATACTTATTACGAAATTGCGTTGCAATAAAATTCTTAATATAAATTTCTTTTCTTTCGCGAATGATAAATATAAACATCATTTATTATACACTAGGAGAAAAAAATTTAGTGCTTTCAGCAAAGCTGTTTGAGGCATTTTTTAACAGCAACAAAACATTTTGTTTACGTAATAAAAAATTTAGTTGCTTCTAAGAAATACAATTGCTAAATAACAAAAATATTTGTTTATACCAATTGTGAACAATTTAATTCGCATAAAATTACAGTTTTCTCCAATACATTTTAACTCCCTTCACAGACTTGATTTTACTGGAATCGTGTTAAAAAAAATAGTTTTAATTCACAACTCAAAGACATTTTAATAAGTAATTTATACTAAACAAATAATTTTTTCAAAATTTTAACTATCTTTTTCAACATACCTATACATTATTATTATGTACATCTGACCGCAGGTGATATTGATAGAATTAAATAATTTCAATGGACAATATCTTTAAACTTGATATACATTACAATATGTATACGTATACAGGGCCTAAAGAAGTAAACCGAAAATTTTTGCTTGGCACATTTCAATCAAATTTTTGTTGGTATAGCAAAATTTTAGTTGATAAAACAAACATTTTTGCCCGTATATCACTTTCATAACAGAATTAAGTTATATCAAATCGTTAATTCTACTACGGAAGAAATAATTTTTCAAAATATATCGCGAAACAAAAAATCGTAAGATTTATGTACGCTTTCGCTCATTTTCTGTTTCATCAATTTTTTAATTTACGTTAATCGTCATTTATGTATATAACACTGACTATTCGAAATGCGAATTCGTCAATTCCTTTGGAGGAAGTTCCTTTGCCTTACGCACTTTCGCGATCATCCAAGGAGGGGGCAGATAGAAGGGCCCTCTCTCCCCAATGTGCGATCTCACGTGCGGTTAGTCGAGGTTAGTCGTCATCAAATGAAAACATTATCCTTACCCCTCGTCTCCGCCTGTTGCTATAATATTTGCCTACTGCTAGTCAGTACTACCGTAATTCGGCGATATAAAGGGTCCCAAGAGCGACGACGTCTTGCCCGCGTGCGTGTCGTACCCGTGCAAGAGCGAGAGAGACGGCCGTTACAATTATTATGCATAAGACCGTCGGCGAGGCTCTCCCATGTCAAAATATATTTATTGCTATTCCCTTGCCCGCGCCCATACCCTTGCCCCCTGCTCTTTACGTCGACCGCGGTGTGTCAGCCACCTTTGTTACCCTTTCATACGGTTATTACCCACTTGTATATCCGGCGGGCTCTATGCCTCGAGAGAGGTCCGAGAAGAGAATCGCGCATCTTCTCTCCCTCCCTCTCTCTCTCTTTCTCTCTGTCGTCTCCGATCTTCTCCCGCTCCGATTCCATCGCTCATGCACGTGCACGCGTACACTCGCGCGACGAGTTGCGTGCTCAGGGACGCATCTTCATTTCGGTAAGTCAAATATGAGAGTTAGGAAGAACATGTGCATATGTATTGTGTGTTCCAGCGAAAAGAGAATAAATGGCGCAAACAGATTCGCAATAGGATATTCAACACAGGAGTTAAGCTGTAACTTTTTCAATGCCATATTATTTTATTAGAACACTTATATATTGATTCCATGATCGGATTAAAAAAATGTTAATATAATAAATATTATTTAATTTCTTAACTGCAAATATTAAAATGAGAACTGGATGTTTAGTAATTTTTTGAACGCTTCAACAGGAATTAAAGCAGTCTCCGATTTCCATGTGGAACAAGCTGAATCGAATTCTAACCAATTTCTTAACGTAGAAAACATAGAAAAGTCTATGTAGAAATTATTTCTTTACTACGTTATTTGTATTAATCATCGTTACATAAGAAAATGTGTATAATTGTTGAAATGTCCCATCGCGTCATCTCTGATCTAGTGATACGCAAAGATTAGATTTGCATGATTTTACTTGCAACCGGCGTCGCAAATCTTTTATGCATGCCGACCTAAGCGTCGTGTCGCGTCTCATTTGCATGTTAACCCCTTCCGGCGTGGCTCGTCGCCGTCACGGGGTCGTGATCTGACTTAACGCCTTTTTGCCGCCACTACACTGCTACCCTTTACAAGTCATGCGGGAAGTACCGAGAGAGTCGTGACAAATACGCATATTATCTTTTTTTGTCCGATTCCGAATGGAGCCTAAGACCCTGACCTAACCGTGACGGTAAAGTGTAAATGAAATACTCGATTAAGGATTTTGCATTCTCAAATCCAACTCTCTCACATGGCAGTCACGTATCGTATGACGTCTGTAAAAAAATACTTGAATTCCAATGTTTTTTCATTGCGACACTGAATTGTCATTTTCGTAACTTAGCAATTTTGTAAAATAAATCAGAGATTAGGAAAAGACGAAAATAACCGAGAATACGATATCCTAGAATAGCTAGGATATTTTCATAGAAAACACAGACACAGTGAAACTATGCACGAGCAAGAGAGTTAAGTGAAACGTGCGAATGCGTGGAAATGTTTCTCTCTTTATCTTATCTGGATCGTTTAAAAGGCGCGTTTAACGGCGTGCACGCAAATTACCCGTTACTTTTCTAATCTAAATCGATGCTCTTTGTTCACTTGGCGATAACTCGTGAATTACACCGATCTACACTTGGTCTCGCTTCCGTTAGAATGACAATGTGCCTACGGAAGGCGACCGCCTTGAGTAGACGATCCGATCGCCTTATCGGTGTACACCGTGAAACTCCGTTGCGGACGAGAGCAAAAGATAATCACAGATATATATTCTCGAGTACCGTGCTTACGTCTTGAACTGGTTGAAGCAGTTGCCTGGAATCCACAGACTTACAACGAGATTATTCCTTCTTGAATAGTTTATTTCTACACGGAAACACGAATTTGCTGAAATATATATTATATATAAAAATTTAGCTACATACAGATCTGAAAATAATTTTGTTGGAAAATAATTACGTGGGAATCTCAAACGTGATAAGCAATTTTGCAAGATATTTTTAAGTTCTAGCAATTAGTTTGAGCGTCTTACATTTACATAATTATTAAATTTTTACCTTTATTCACCATTTTTTTTAGTAAAACCTTTTAGTAAAATCCTTTCCATATATGCGGACATTAAAAAATTATAAAATTAAAAAGATAAGAAAATTAAAAATTATTAAATAAGACATAATATATACATTGCTATATTTAGCGCAAATCTCGTTTCACAATTAAAAAGTATTTTTTTCTTTTATCTTTATGTAAAAAATGTATAGAGTGTTATCAATCTTTATTTAACTTAAATAAATAGATCATCAAAGAGAACATTGAAAATTGAGATACAATGTTGGAGTATCAGAAATATTCCATGCGTGTGATCACATTAAAAAAAATCACGCGTGTAAAGTAGGTCGATATTTACGGGATTCTAGATAAAATCTCCATTCTATAAAATTTTAACGACTAAAATTTAACGGATCTCTGAGCGTTATCGCTTAAATTGTGCATTCCTATTAAGTTAATATCGAGAACTTGAGAGATTTCGTCAACAAGAGATGTAAAATTTTAAATGTCACTTTCATGGAAATCGCGGCTTGCGCGCGGCCACGAGGATATATATGCACGCATATACACACGTGCAAAATCTTCCCGATGCTCTTTCGGTCCGCGATACTGCCGGCGTCGTTACAGGACGCCGTGCCTTCGGCCTTTTATGAGATTATAAATCAATGGTAGCGCGCTTAATCGCCAAATAAAGGGAGATTAAATTGCGCCGGCGAGGCATACCGGTCGGTCTCGTGCGTCTTGGAGTAAGCAGAAGACAGATATAAAACCTGGAGCTTTTATATATTCGAAGGGACCCTCCATTATAATACGCGGTTATTTAACGAGTTCTGACTTGACGATTGTTCATTCTTATTTCAAGAGAGAAATCGTACATTTATTGAAATATTACTGGTGAATCTTAATGATTAAATATTTAACGTTAAACGTATAACAAAGTGTTAGTTATAAGAAGGAAGATTCTTACGAGAAAAGAAACACTGTTTCGCTGCACGTTGACGTATTCAAATGATATTGAATTATTTAATATCGTGACGTTAAGGAATTATAATACAACATGTTTTTGGACTTGTGCAGAAAAGTCCTGAATAAGTCAATTATCACATGTATCACGATCTAGATGACCATGCACGATCTCGTCAATCACGCAACATATCTGGCAAAACGCAATGCGAATGTAAATCACTGCTTATTGTTAGTCGCAATTGCGTGCAATATGCTTCTTTGAATATACATAAAATACGCGCAGATATTCGCCATTGTTTAAGCCTTACTGTTCTCGTATTTCACGAAAACAATATTTATCGCTGAGCTTTTCCGCGTTAATTCACTTCTTATCGCACGTACAGTGCACGATTCCAAAGTATGATGACACAAAAACGATTGGTTTTCCTGGTGGTCGAAGTCGGGCACGGATTTGTTTTTTTTTTCCTCCAAGCTGCTCGGCCGCTTCGTAACGTTATGTATTCATTTGGCGCTTCGGAACGTGCCGCTCGCGAAACGCATCGCGTCTTTGTGGAAGCAGCTGCTTGCTCTCTCTCTCTCGGTACATGTGCAGTCACATGCACGAGGGCATAACGCGGGCATAACGAATCGCAGTACTTCCGAGAGGAGCACCCATCACGATTCCCACAAGTGCGAGAGGGTCGCGCGCGGCGACCGTTCTCGATTGACTCTCGAGTGGCGGACGCAAAATCGCTGTTAAAAATCGGATCGGTCACGGCTCGAGGAGGCAGACAATGTCATCTCATACGACGTGGCTACCTGCGCCATCGTAGCGTTTATGCGCTTCGCGCTCCTCGATGGGATGAACTCGCTCTAACACGAGGCTAAACTGTCGCGATAAATGATACTCTGGAAGGTTATTAATTGTCTTTGGTTCCCGACCGGGTGCATTGTGGATCGCGAAAACATATTAACCGAAAAGGAACTCCGCTGCCTACCTTGCCATATGCTCGCGGGCGAGCGACCGTATATATACAGGGTGTGATGAAAAATCATTCGCCGTCGACAAGTTCTTGAAACGGAAGATTTGAAGGCGACTTATTAAAGATTTCATTGTGCGTCTTCTTTTTTTCTCTTTTTCATTAAAATTGGATATCTTGAGTTGGAGTTAATCATAGTACGATTTAAATTTGTGTGTCACACACAAGTGAAGCTTGCTTAGATTTTTCTATGGAATTTTTATTTATCCATAAAATTTAAAATATTAAAAGTTTTAATATTTAATGTAATTTGTTTCTGACTGATTTAAAATTATATAGGCTCATATAGTCATTACAACTGTTGTGATTGTTTGTATAACTATTTTCGTAAAAGAACACCACTCTCTACACCCTATATATTCTGGCGCATCGATACATCTGTATATACTCCCTTTGAGAATGTGCAAAGCCGACACAAGATCATTTTTCAAGAATTCGATCGACGTGTCTGTGAACTGTGAATGTGAGTGACTACCATTCATCAAGGACGATCCATCAAGGGGATCGTTAAAAACGCATCGACATCAATACAAATTGTATTCTACTTCGTTTCTAGAGCTTTCCCAGAACCAATACAAAATTCTGCATCATTTGGAAGGCTTTTCTTTCCATAGATTTTATAATGGCAAACTGCAGTCTTTTTACTCTCTTTTCGTTCTCTTGACCTACATATATGTATGTAGGTGTGTAGTAAACACAACAGATGATAAATTATAGGTATTTGCAAAAAAAATTCCAAATAAAATAATTTTATCCAATACGGCTCTAAGCTTTGCGATTTTTGCTGAATCCAACATTGAAAACTGCTGGTCAAAGTAGAATACATTTCTGAACATTAATTGAAAATATAAAACATTCTCAATAATTACATGGGTGAAGATTTAACTATCCATGTATCTTAAACCTATAGCAAGTAAGCCATTTTGCCACAATTACCCTAATTTTTTTCCTTTCGTCATGAATAACGACAGTTGATCTAATTTATTAACAATTAGTAACATTAGACATAAAATTGCATTCAGTACAAAATCTACACAGAATTTACACTTGAAAGAGATTTTATTTAAAATTGCTGAAACATTTTTCCATACAGAGAAAGAACAATTTTACTTGGAGTACCTAAACATTTAGCTGGATGCAGATATGAAAATAATTTTGTTGAACATGTCAAAATAAATTAATACGCAGAACGCTTACATTGAATGACAATGCTGCAAAAAGTTGTAACATTCTGTAAGCAACCAAATTGAGCGTTCTATATCATTATTTTGAGCCAAACCAAATTATTTTCAGATCTGTATTTAATACTAAATTTTTAGATACTTCAGCGATACTGTCCCCTCTCCGAATAAGAATATTTTTTTCTCTAATTAGCTTTTAAAACAAGGAATTGTATTATTTAACATAAACTGACATACAATTTCTGCGAAAAAGAATAGTATATACAGGTTGTTTATGAAGTTTCATTTTAGGCCATCTAAAAAGTCATTAAAAACTTTCCTATATATTGTTCATGCTTGGTGAGAGAATCAGTTTTCTCGAAGTCTTTTCCCATCGCTCACCTCCATCTCGTTTTGCCGAAGACTTTTCACATTCATGCGTGTTCGCGCAAGATCCTGTTTATTTTATGTAATCCGGTAATAGTCGATTATATACGCCGTATGCATTTATTTGAGTATAATCCTTCCGCGCATAATTAAGCGCCGATAACATCGAGACGAGAAACACTTTCGTGCACAAATGCGTGCGCGCGCGCGCGAACGAACGAGTGTACTCGAACGCGTATCTCGGGTGATATATCGACTCCTTCTTTCGAGTAGATTCATTGACTCATTAACGCACTGAGAAAAATCGCCGGCCGTATATCACGACCCGGACAGTAATCAAGTGCTCATTCTTAACGCGCTGTGTAATAAATATGTGAATTAATACACCTCCGATTAATTATATCGCGCAAACTGCGTTTCTAATGTGTACTCTCGTTGCCGCGAAGAATTATAACGGCGGACGCGCCTGCGAATGTCATGGAAAAATGATTATACCCAGTTTGCGCAAAGTGTCCTGTAAACGAGATTCCTCGGATGGTATATTAGAAAGTATCCCGAATTAGCATCTTCAAGCGTAAGCGATCGCCGTTTATCTATCTTCGTAGAATACGTGTAGTGTACTGAAAGTTATCCACGTTCTTTAATTCTCCGAGGCTGACAGTGAGACTGTTAGACTCACTTAATTATATATATCTTTGTCAAAAAATGTCAAACAATTCAATTTTCTTTACGTTATATCTTCAAAAATTTAGATTATTCTTATTAAACTATTTAATAATCATTCTCTTCTGGTTTCTCGAAATTAATAAATATATTTTAATTAATATAAATTAAATTCTTTTACATATCCAGTAATTGTATTATAGATTAGCTCAAGGAAGGTTAAACCAAAATTAAAAAACTAAGCCGCAAAAAGAATCAGATATAAAGAAACATAAACTATTGTCTGGACGATAATCGTCGTTGTATTGACGATGACGATGCTACTAATCTTATCATTCTATATCTCTCTCTTCGTCAAACAATTTTTCTTCCTCTGGCCAGCAACTGTCGCAAGTGATGATCGAGATGCTGTCGTAATCTTTTCATTTCTTCTTATGTCGCTTGTACCTCGCGCTCGTGACCCATATGAATCACATGCGCTTTTTACTACTAGTCATCGTTCATATCTTGATACGAGAACTTCGCACTGATGTGAACTAGTTCGAGGTTCAAGAAAATTATTTGTCACAATATAGAAAACA
>NW_017306059.1:4080320-4082588 GCF_001594115.1 Trachymyrmex septentrionalis | reverse complement strand
TATATATATATATATATATATATATATATATAACTTAACACTATTAGGGGAAAGAAAAAACTCAATTACCCAAGTGAAAATTTCATATTCGGTGAGATTACTGGCCCGATACAAATTTTCAATATTGAGTATCGTATTATATATTAAATTATATATTAACCAGTACTGGTAAAACACTGGGATGATAGTAATGGGCCAAGGTTTGGAATACGGTACTATTACAGTACAGTAATTAGACTACTATTACAGTACGGGATTACAAGATTATAACAATTATCACATTAGTACATATATTGTAGCTAATATCGATACCGTTTTTTAATATCGTAACTAATTCATAATATATTGCAACAGTATGAAATATTAATATCAATTTTTAATATTATAACAATACTAATATACCATATAAAAAGTCCGTACCAATTCTCTATACCGCAAAAGCCGTATGGCCAATTCAATAAAGATTACAGCTTTAGCTTTAACTCCAAACGGAGAAGGCAGAAGCCCGACGATGCCCGTATTTTATAATGATAAATAATTTTTGTAAATATATTTTTTCACATTTTCTCGACGAATCTGCGTGAACGTTTTTATTCATTTCCACCATAAAAGGTGTAAAAGAGAAAGAATTTCGTCGATTATGAAAATGATGATGAAACGACGCATAAAGTCGGCACGGAGAAAGGGTTGTAACGACAGTAGCAGGGGTAAGAAACAACAAAGAAAGCGCTCCCGACTCTCAGGTCAAAAAACGCCTCATAAAGGGATAAACGTCACACAGGACTCGTGTTTAATGGCGCGTAAACTACGATATGCCTCCGTCTCTGCAGGTATACATGTATGGGCGGCATAGACGCGTGTGAGCACGCACACGGGAGGGAGGGGTTTAAGACGTGACCCTTCCGGTTTCATCGTCATCGTTGTCGCTATCGAGGCCTGCAAGTTGATATTTGGAGCAGGTACGGCGAGCCGATCGACTTCATTAACGCACCGATGCCAAGCAAATATTGACTCTATCCACAGAAACTGGGGTACGAGGTGTACCGCGTGTTTACACTGTTGGCTCCCCCATGACCCCCTTTTCTTCTTGAGTTCTTACTCTTCTCTCGTTTCACTTGTTCACTGCGTGCATTGCACCACGAACTGCGATCCACCGAAGTCAACGACATCGGTCACTAAATCGTTTTGTTCTCGCGTCGTCGCATCGATGCGGCACGTATTGGCCACTGCACGACTGCACGTTCAGCAGAATGTTTACTTTCCAACTGTAGCAAGTTTTCTTCGCTAAAGTACAATTATTATCATACGTATAACAAAAGCTCGTAGTAAACGTTGCTGCAACGTTAATGCAATATCGCTGGAATGATCTGTATGAGAATGGAAATCTGTTTTTCCAGATTTAAAAGTATAATCCAATCAGTACAATACAAAAAAAAAAAAAAAAAAAAACTTCGAACAGAGTTGCAAGATAAACATTCTGCCGAAAGCGAGCCGATTGATTGAAACGTTCTCC
The DNA here is from genome assembly GCF_001594115.1 of Trachymyrmex septentrionalis. NCBI lineage: Eukaryota > Metazoa > Arthropoda > Insecta > Hymenoptera > Formicidae > Trachymyrmex > Trachymyrmex septentrionalis. The sequence continues at coordinate 4,081,075 of NW_017306059.1, read as the reverse complement.
GATATTGTACGAATTTGTGTGCGAGACAAACCAGCAGGGGTGGAGCAGATATTTTTCGAAGTCAACGCAACTTCGCGTAGAAAGAGATCGATCCGTTGCAATGGATATAAATTAACCTTGGTCCACATTAATCCCCACTGGACTGTCTGTCGATAACAGTTACAACGTGATTTTTCGTAAAATCAATAGGATCAGCCACGTAAATGGTACGGTTTACCGGTTACGGCGCGACGCACCATCCACCGCCTGGAAGGCCTGACTCTTATGCGCCTCTCTGTGATTTATTGCAAATCACGGCACATACACCGCTTGCTTCTCGAAGGCATACTGTTCCCCCTCGGTTATTAGGGCGATGGAATTTTTTACGTTACGCTTGCAATTGCTCCACCTCCGACGTTCGCATCGCGGCCTTTACCTCTCGCGTCTCTCGACCTTTCGCGCTTATTGTTTTCTTCGTATTCTCGACGTGCATCTTGCGCCGTTCCTGTATCCGTTCGTTCGAGAGCACGCGCGATCCGGTGGCTCCGTTATACGTATACTCTGCTCTATTTGGTTTTCTATTAGGTTTCTCGAACTCTTAGACCCACTTAGAATCGAGTCTCGGACTCAAATACGTTAGAAATGTTGGGAAATAGTCGGTCGAGATCTTCACACCGAGTGTCTTCCGCACGAACATTTTAAAAAGATATATTACAAAAACGTATTATTTAAATCCTGTATTTAAATCCTTTATCTGAATAACCTTGCTTAAACAG
>NW_017306059.1:4073904-4080220 GCF_001594115.1 Trachymyrmex septentrionalis | reverse complement strand
TAAAAAGATATATTACAAAAACGTATTATTTAAATCCTGTATTTAAATTCTTTATCTGAATAACCTTGCTTATATTTCAGAAATAGTGTACTTCCTCATTTTGCATATGACGTTATTTATATCAATTTGGTTTGTTACACAAATGTTTCACAATTTAAATCTATATTATATATAAAAAGGAGAATATACGAGTCAAGAGACGTGGGTTTTAAAAAATGGCATTGCAATTAGCATTGAAACTGGCACAGACATGCGAAAAGACATGTTAAAATCATCAGCTGATTAATCGTTCTGATGATTGTCATAAACAAAATTTGGCCGATCAAGAGAGCAGATCAAATGGGAAAGAGAGGAAGAGTTCTTTGCTTCATCAACGAATGTGCAACGAGCGAAGGAGGAAGGTTAGCGGGTGTTAAACAATTTTGCGTCGTAAAAAAAACTTACTTCTCTTTTTTTCCAATTCGTTCCTTTTCCATTTTATCGTCTGCCTTCGTCGGTAAATGCGAGCGACAGCCAGTTTTCTTCGAAGACGCAATTACAAACATTCGGCGACGCGCACGAGATCGTGTCGTATCGGAGCTTTAATTACTGTCACTTCGAATTCTTGTTAAACTAGTTTTTTTCCATCCATTCAACAACATTCTTTCAAGGAACTTTATTTACCAGACTGAATACACCAACTTAAACCGGTACGACTACCGGTCACAGTTATATCTTTAAATCAACGAATCCGCAAGTGATCTGCGTCCTAAAACGGCTCACCAGTGTTCGCGGCGAACAAATGCAGTTAATTTTTTGCGTGCACTCTTAGCGTATCATTTGATGAACGTGCGCAGCTTGTCACAATATAGTGTACAATAGATGTTTACAATACAAACCAAGGATCAGAAACGTAAACTTTTCACAGAGACTATTTTGGATAAAATTTCCCATCTTTTTCTCACCTTTACTTTCTCTACATGTGTCTTTTGCGAACTGTAAATCTATATTTTGCACGCATTATCGAAGAGAAATAGGGCACGTGGCGACTAAATTATAATTCGTTTTTAGTTATGCCAAAAACTAAATCATGTCTATATATACACATACATATATATATATATATATATATATATATATATATAAAATACAACGGTATAGAACTTTATAAAATTATGATTCATAAACTTCGAGTTCTGGTTTCTCCGGTTTTTCTAGTAATTTAGAATCAGAAATTTGTATACCGTGATAATTGAAATATTCGTTCGACGAAGGACATCGACCATAACATTCTTATCGGATCATCAATGGTCTAATTTTATTCCAGTTTATTCGAAAAATAGGTTCCTCGCTCCGACACAGTCGAAGCAGATGGCACCATTTGCCGAGATAACGCTGATTTATGACACGCCAGTGGGTTAAAACGGGTTTCGATTCGAGTGTTACGAGAGAAGGTGGGGAGGAAACGTAGATTCAGGAAAGAAGAGAACCTAATGATTCTTCAGATATCCATTTCATGCCCATAGGCGAAGATCTAATCGACCCCAAAAAATACCGAATCTCTACCGGTAGATATACACAAACTACTCTTGTATAAACGTGATATATCATTGTGAATTTACGTTGCGCTTTATGTAGTGTAGTTTATAGATGTAATAGATGTAGACTGCGCATTCTCTGATCTTAACTTTTGTGCTCCGTTGGAAAGAATTTAATATCACACTGAAAAAAATTTCTGGTTGAAAATGAGTGAACCAAAAGATTCTGATCAATCAGAATTCTGGTGGTCTCAAGTAGAATTATAATAGATTTAATCAGAAAATTCGAATTTATCCATTATCAGAATTCCATTTAACGCAACCAGACTTTTTTTTCCAGCGCAGCATCTCTTTTCAATGTCAGCATACTCGAAAGAGAGAAATCTCTCGAAAGAGATATGCTTCAATTATTTCACTCGTTCTATCGATAACGACAACTTCATAGGAATACGCAGTCTATTCTTATTACGTATGGTGTAATCTAAAAATACTTAGGCGACTTCACCGCGACAGAATAAAAACAACCGAGATCAATAGATGTGACTCAGGATACTTTCTCCATATTATCACCGTTAGCGTATCCGCTTAATCGAAACTTCAACATATTTCCAATTACTTTTCTCGTACTCCAAATCCTGTTCGAACATCCGTAAGATATCGTGGGAGGAATAAAAATCGAAGCGAACGTTGAAAACCGGTTCGCCGCCCCACCATCTCGTAACACCGCACTTTATTCTTCCAAGGATGAGCCGAAGTAACTGACTCTGATCTAACTGACTATATCTCGTTCGAATAACTTCTATAATTTCTATAATTGCAGATGAACCAACAGTGCAGGGTATGCGACGAACCCGCAGCGGGGTTTCATTTCGGAGCGTTCACATGCGAGGGTTGTAAGGTAAGAAGACTCAGATAATGATTTTGTAAATAATGAGATTGCCAGATACAAATCCCGGTTACATTTCGCGTACGCGGACTTTGTAATGTGACGCCGAGAATTCACACGACGACATCTCTCGTCATACAACATCTCGGTTCATTGTCGAGTCGCACGTTACGTAACATTTGTGATGCAAATTCTACACTTTAAAGAATAACACAAGCCTAATTACGAAGTCGAGCATGACAGTTTCCATCACGTTTTTAAGGAATAAGTAAATAATTCTATCTTCACATATATAGGCGCGAAATGATAACTCGAATTTCGCAATACATGGTTGAAAGAAAATTAGATAAATGATTAAATAAATGATTTAAAGGATAAAGAAATATCTATGCGAAAAAATATATTTATATAAATATACAGATTTCGAAAAATATCAGACAAAAAATCAAGACTTTTCTACTTTCTCACACAACAACTCTAAAAACATAAGTTATTTAGACCTTACTATAACAATACTCTTTCGATCGTCTGTTCTTAAAAACAGATAAATACAATAAAAAAGTTTAGTCAGAGAGAAAAATGTACAAAGTACTTAAGGAGCGACAATACAATAATTCAATAGCAAAAAAACTTATTATCGCGAGTGCATGATTTAAATGTTTTAGATTATAAATTAATAAAGATTGTGTATGAAATAAATTAAGGAGGGATGACTATTTTTACAAATTTTTGTGAAGCTATTCATTTTTTAATAGTATTTTTACCAATATTTTATATTATATTAGTGAGTATTACATAAAATTTTTGTATTAAAAATATTAACAAATAGCGCCAACACAGAACTGTTGACTCTAAGCTTATCCGTAGAATTCATCTGAAACAAAACAATTCGATCGGATCTATATTCCCCTCCATTTTTTTTTGTAATATTTAATTTCTATCATTAACGAAAAAAATGAATGTAATAACACACGCACAAAATTCAGAAAAAAAAAATAAATAAATATAGATTTGGAAAACGTACTATTTTGAGAAGAGACGTAATAAAGTGAGACGGTGATTTATTACCGATTCGTCTTCGGAAAGACAATCGTCGACAAAAAGCGGGCGGAAGTAGTTTCTACGGTATTAACCTGCTGCGAAGACTTTGCGAAGTCGTAAAAATCGATACACCGGGAATGAGTTGACGTATGCGATGCGTGCACGCGTTTCGCACTCTAGTTTAAAGAAGAAGCAACTCAAATAAGCCATGACGAATGCGAAAACGAAAAGATTGCTGTGGTAGGGATCTCTCCCCGTGGTAATCACGGTCAACGAAAAGAGGTGAGAAAGTCCGATATGTGAAAAAGGCGAGGACACGCGAGAAGTAACTGAAAAAAAAAAAAAAAACCTCTGCCCGGTTCGAATCCGTAAGTGGATGAGAGACTCGAGCGCGACCAATCGATTATCTTGGATCGTCCCCGTTCGACGAAGCTTTGCGTTGCGGTGAATCGCGATGAGTGTTCTGGAAATAACGACGTACGGGTTGATAACGTATCTCGAAAATGCACCGCTGTGTGTTTACCTCCACCGTGTAATAATTGCACAGTAAAGGATGATTTCAATTTTTCTTTAGCGCTTTATTCTGTCCTGTTACTCTGCAACAACAATTTCAAGACCTTACGACGGCGACGACGACGACGACGACGATGACGTTACGAAAGAAATTCTTCGAAAAATCGTCTTGAAGGAACCGACATGTCTGTTTCTCTGAGACAAATATGGGAAGAATACGCGCAGAAGCGGAAAGCTACGAAAGAAGGGATCTCGATCGCGGTTCACTTCCGCGTGTCGAACGAGAGGCGAGAGGGTCGACACAGTAGGGAGTAATATTCAACAGGTGGATTCCGGGTTGTGTGCACGTGCGTCGGAATGCGTACGATTATAATGCGCAAGCACGCATATTGTACCGACGAACTACGACGACGACGACGACGACGATCGAATCTCGTTAGACCGCGCTTTAGGTCTTCGAGGGATGTTGACCCTTGGCTCTCGTCCTTTCATCCCACTAATGTGTGCTGTACACCGTAGAATATCAGTACCGCATACTAAGTGACCCATCCGATAGTAATTGGACCTCATTAAGGCAACAACGGAGTAATGGTTACTCCGGCTCGCGCGCGTTCGGTTTCCCGGAGAGCAGATTCGACGGAGTAGCAGATAACGCCTTTTAGGTCAATTAGACTCTCCTCTTGAACGAAAATAAGCTGGGAGACTATGTAGGAAGGAGAATATACCGCTGTGCCAGGATCTGAAGTAAAAGAGGCAGTTGAGTGTCTCAATCGAATTTGTCAGCAATCTATCGTGGGTTGTTTCTTGCAGCCATTTTTAAATAACGATATCGAAATTAACCTCAATTAGTATCATCGCGATATAAGAGAGGTTTTATTAATCGGAATTAATCGTAAACCTTTCGAGAACGATACGAAAACCAGCACTCTTGCGCGTATACGTTCCGTCTCATTTCCGTTACATTCACGATCGCTGGTCATCGATTTGCGATGTAGTCATTATCATTCGTGTGTAAGTGAAATTAATTTATAAGTGCTCCGTTCCGCATGTTTAATTAATGATCGTGAATGGCCCGCGATATGATTGTACGAAATGCAATACCGGCCGAGAAATTAATATCACCATCATATCGCGCACGTCATTTTAGTTGCACGACTATATACCAGCGAGAAGGGACGCGCCATGTGGAGGCTCTCGCAGTTTCGATGCTATCGCGAGAAACATAACGGCGTCGTCATCGTGGTCCTGATATGGAAAGAACAGAAGAAGGATGAGCGGGGAAGACGGCACGAAAATGTAGCGGCGAGAATTATGCGCGTGCACATTAACACGCAACAAGCGTCACAAGTCTGCAAAGTCGTCTAAAGTCTGGTTTTTCATTTTCTGATTAAATTGTGGTCAGGCTTGATCCGATGATAATGTAAATTTGTACTTTTCTGGCCGTGGTCAATCACTTTTAAAGTTACCATTACAAAACCATCGGTTAATCATAGCTGGAGAAACACAATTTTTATCAATTAAGGTTACGTCTAAATGACAAGTTAACCAGAATATTCCAAACCGGTTCTTAGTTCTATAATCTTCAGTTCCTAGCTTCAGTTCCTAGCTTAGGGTTTCAAAGTCGAAGTTTTTAGTCTCTTCGCGGAACGAACGTTTGGAAATATTTGAAATAATTTAACGGTTAGGTCGTTGCGTGCCGCGGTTACGGACGAAGAAACGAGGGACATTCATTAGCATACTAACGACTGCCTCGAATTCTCTGCGTAACATCGAGAAGAGGGCGATCTTTCCCGTTCCCTTCTGTTTTCTTCGCGCACGACGACTATAGGTCGTCCATTTCACTCCACACTCCAAATCTTTCCGGTTTCTTAGTACCTCTACTTTTAGTATCGCGAAAAGAATGCGCGCGTGTTCTGCACTTGTAAAAGACTGAAAATACATATAATGTCCTCGAAAACACACGAAGAGTAAATCGATTATCGATCGAGCGATATCAATATCTCCTGCAGTCATAAGAATAACGTGTTCCTTTTATGTCGAGGAACAAAATAAATTTCAATGCAGTGAAATGAATCGAGAGTCAATGTGTGGTAAGTGAAATAAATGCAAATGTCAGCCATAGAAGGCCTTTGCTTCTTTTTAAGTAAGAAGAATACCGCGGCTAATTGCGCCGTAATGTAAATAACTCGTGCGTGGACGTTGCGTCCCTGTTTCACGCGTTTGATTTCTCGGAGTATATCGACAAAATTTCACATTTGTCGTTCTGAATTCGCGTTGAAACGAAGGAGAGGTCAGGTCGTTTGAAGGCCGAGCGTGAAGCAGAGTTTCGCCAAAAGACACCAATTCGTTGCGAGTTCCT
>NW_017306059.1:4066753-4073804 GCF_001594115.1 Trachymyrmex septentrionalis | reverse complement strand
GCCCCCCCCCCCCCCCGCCGGTGCACTAATTTGCAGAATCTCGTTCGCTTGTTGAGAGAATCGTGCGCCGGAAGGCGACCGAGATTCAGGTCAGGCGTCGCGTTTATTTATGATGCAAATGCCATTGTTTTTCGAGGCCTCAACGGCCTGCGCATTATGCGCGACCGACATCGTAAAAATTCTTTAACGCTTCTGTTGCTCCTCTCCCTCTCCTCGATCGAAAGAAATGGCGCATGATTCAGGGGACGCGTTTATTCATCGTTCGACAATGAGGACCCGTCCGAAAAGTCGGAAGCACGACGACGACCAATCGAGGACAGTTGAGGCACAAAAGCGTCATTCCTGTGACCAAAAGTAGTCTGGACTACTTTCCAGGCGAAGGAGCCACCATGTTAAACTCCGATTTTTTTTACGATCTCAGTCGGATATACGCCAAGTTTCGCACGGCGACGAGGAGAATCCGAAAAGACACTTAGGCGAGTAACAACGATTTCCGGCGAGCGATACGGCGATCGAGCGGCGGAAAAGGATGAGACGTTTCAAAAAGTCGACAATGCGCGTACAGTTGATAGAAAATTCGAATGTCCTTCGAGTGTTTTTAAGTACAGCGTATAATAACGAATCGCAATATTCACTTGGAATAATTTAACGATTATACACTTGAACTCTTCTGTTAAATCAATGGAGCGATTTGACGAGAAATAAAACAACACACGTAAAGATAATACGAAATGTCTTGAGAGATTAAGCGGATGTAAAAAAAAGATATTGCCGTTACGGTCGCCAAAAGATTAAAACGTGAACAGATGGCTAGCGATTAAGCACACACTTAAGGAAAATCAAGGAGCACGTTCGGCGAGCATTTGACGACGGCGAGCGGAACGAAAGTGGCAGTCTCCAGCGAAGGAGATAACACTCTGAGAATAGCGTGGTAAAAATTGTTCGGTCGTTCGATTTCCTCGAGCACTGCGACGATTTCTCGGCCGCAATAGATTGTCGGAGTCCCGTCACGAACGACAGATTAAGCGACCAGTTTGGATTTTCCCTTTTTCGTGCCAGCTCCGAGTATGCCAGTCCGCTCTCGTACGACGATATATATCGGCTCGTGACGCCCTTTAGACACCGCCATCGGGTAGGTCCACATCTCATATGTCACCGTCGAGAACCGGCGTTCTCCTTTTGTCGCAACCAATTCAACCTCGCGCGAATCGCGGTGATTCGCTGGTCAACAAAATCGCAACGGTCAGCGAAGAAAAACCGAGTTTTTTTACTTCATCGATTGATCAGTCGATCAGTTATGCGTAAATACAACTCTCAGTGAGCACGAAGCGAAGTTGCATCTGCGCATAATGCGATTGATCAATCGATGAATTAAAAAGTGTTTGGATACGGCCCGTGTCCAAAACGCGCTTTTATCTCTGAAATTCTATAATCTTTTAATTCTGCGTGACGTTAAGTATAGCGCGTTACCGCTGAATATGGGCCTATATATGTCGCGTTAAGCGCGAAAAGGATTGTGTCTCAACTGTTTAAAAAGTTACCTATATAGATCGAAATTTTTTGATAGGAATAATTTTGTTGGACTAAACGAACAAAAATTATGTAGGACGCTTGAACCGATTGTTGTAATATCAAAAATTGGTTCAGCATCGCTTAAGTAGCCTACACAATTATTTTCATAGTCCAACAAAATTATTTTTAGATCTGCGTTCAGATGAAATTTTCAGACACTTCAGTAAAATCGGTTTTTCCGTGTGACTATTGTTACTGTTGTTGGATACAAGAGAAAAAAATGAATTATATTGTACAATAACACGAAAGAAGGGAAAGAAGGAGAAGGAGAGGAAGGATGAGAAAAAATATGCACCGTGATAAGAAAAGATGTGTTCGGGAAATATACATTCGTATTAAGAACACCGCAAAGCTGATTATGGATCCCCAATCTTTTTTCACGATATCTCTACTGGTACAATTAGCTCTCTCGTAAAGCGACATTAAGATGGTCATAAGGTGACGCATGTTAACGCATACGGCAAGAATCCGCGAGTAGTTCGCAGCTCCTCCTCGCGCCTGCCTTCCTAACTCGCCGCACGTCGTATGTGTACACGCGAAGCGGATCAGTCGGCGACTACGTGGAAGCGCTTTTTAACTGCGACTATTACGTCTTCTAATTGCCGGCCGTTTAAGTACCGCTGCGAAACAGATACTGGGAGACCGCGAACGACGAGCGCAAGATTCGAGGAGCTTAGCGCCGGCCTGTACGAGTCGACGCTAAGCACTCGAACGCAGTCGTGGCATTGCGATAATTGCAGACGCGGCAGATTGCACCGGTTCGAGTTCCGCGACGTGTTCGGTTTTTGGTTACGCCGAAAAGCCGCCTGATCTATCCTCGATTAGTGCTACGTCGCATATTAATATTGTATCGTGTAGAATTATTTCCGCTACAAGACTAAAATGAGAGACTGTAAAAGAATCATCGAATCGATTTGTGGCCGGCGATCATTTTGCAATCGAACATCTGCTAATTAATATAAATAGAAAAACAAAAGAATTATCTTTATTCTTACTTTTTTCATCATTCTTATATACCTTATATCCTTGCTTTCATGTTTCTTTTTTTTCTTAAATTAAAATGTTTTTTCTATGAACATTTTTGTAGTCGCGTGTCTTCTAAGATAAATGAACGGTATATAAATGTTCGCAATATATTTGAGAGTTTAGGTTCGTGGATTTGCCAAGCCTAAACGGCTGTGTCCTGATGACAGATCCAGTCATCCCAGCGGAAAAACCGCGAGTTATTTTTCTCATCGGGCGGCGTCGGTCGACACAACACTGTGAAACGTCGCGGTGTCGTTCAGGAAGGAAACCCGCTAACCGCGCTTCAGCACGCCGCGGTGATCAGCCGATCGTACAAAGCGACGATTTATGATCGGTATGAGTACAAGTACAGTAGAAGGGAAGAACTGCATACTGTATGTGGGCCAAGCCGCGCGCGGTCACCGTCGGTTTTATGCCCAGTTTACGAGTCAATAAATCGCGATCTATGAAAGGATCTGTCGATCCGACAACGTTTTACGCTGCCGCGCTTTGCCGGCAACCGGCGCTTCGAATTATTGCTAAGCTCACAGATTTCTAGAATGTCATCCTTATCCATTGTAAATTAAATCACTAAATTAAATTCTAAATTAAATCAGCTAAAAATATGACAACATGAGAACATATTTTACTAGTCTTCCTTTTCAGCACAAGTTGCAAGCGCTTTGAGTAAAACAAATATCGTATCAAATGACACGCCGAGATGGTCGCGCGGCAATTGAAATGTTTCAGATTCGAATGATAATACCGCAACGTGAGGACGCGGTATCGGCATCGCGCAAAGGGCTGATACGATCGCGTGAACTAAATAGCAAAGTCCCACGAGCACGAACGGCCAACCATTCTTGCATGTGGCCCAGTTCACGCCCGAGCGATCGCATCGTTCTGTTACTACACAAACGGCGCGCCCTTGGGAAGCCATAGTTAGCATTCAGCGGACGCCGCGGCTTCGTGGTCGTCTTCGTGGTCGTCGTTATCGTCGTCCTGCGCAACCGATGCTCAACGCGACGTCCGCCTCTCCGCGACGTCGACCTCGCGTTTACAAACGCGGTCGATCTTTTCAGAACGATCGCGTTACGCAAACGGAAAGAGAGCGATTGGTGCAATACCGACAAATTCGTCGAAAAGAGGAGAGTCAAGCCGTTGCGCGTCTAACCGCAATCGGGGCAAGAGAAACGGCAGCGAAATGCGACGTGCGACAGAGAGGACGCGTACGTGTCGTCCTAAATGCATACGTATGTAATTTACCTAAGCTGTCTTTGAAATGCGGACGAAAGGGTTGCAGCCGGCTACCGTTACCGCCGCGGGTCAATGAGGATTAACGAGAGGCCCATCGCAAGTGTCAGACGCCAGTTCTCCAGATGTCTCGTCTCTTGGCTGTCACGAGAAATCTAGGAGTCATAGAAATATAGTAGATTTAATCGGACACCTCTGTTTTTCACTTGTCCCTGATTTTTATCGCTGTCATTAATTGAGCTTGTTTAACACTTGTCCGTTCTTTGTATATTACTAATGCATACGCAGAGATATTCAGGATGGCGGTAAATAAAAACAGATTTTCTATCGTTCGCTAAAAGCACCTGTCACTGCGGTTCGTCGCAAACGGAAACTATTATAGCATCGTTTGCTTGAAACTTAACAGTACGTATTCTATTACTTTTGCGTTAACGCGATAGGCAGCGATAGAAGACTACCGTTTTTCCATTTATCGCTACGCTAGTCGCCTAGATATACTGAATTACATGATCGCGTTTTATGCTAGAGCAGACGCGAATTGCGGCTCCAATAACGAAAGTACAACATTAATGGACAATCAAGTTTAAAGTGGGATTGAAAACATGATTATTCGGTGTTATTATTCTAGCTTTCTCCGATTTTTTCGTTCGCTTAAATGGAATATCAGAACTGCCAGCCATTTATCAAGATCCTGATTTACTATTTTTTTTTTCTTTCAATAATCATGTCCAAAATATGCGTTTGCATAAAAAATTACATATATACAAACACACAGAAATTTCGATTCTTCTACTCCTGGCAGACTCCTAGAACGAAGAGGAAAGGAATTTAACACACACGCACAGATATACCCTCTCTCTTTTTCTCCGTAATTGTTTCCACGTCGGAAATATTAATACGAAAAAAAATTCAAGTAGAGCGCCATTTAAATGAGTGATAGCGCACTTCAATTCGCAAGATAATCCGAAAGGCTGGAATTAGATTAGAATGATAGAATAGGTAAATCATGGTAGAATACGTTCGCCAGAGACGCATAATAGCCCGAAGAAATAATTCTCGGGTTTGCGGTGATCCATTTTGCAGAGTTTTCAGCTGTCTCCGTGAGTCGTATCTCTTCGCGCGCGTTCTTCTCTCTTCCGAGAGAGGAGTCTTATCTCTTCCCCTGAGAAGCGGATCTCGAGCTATAGCTGTGCACGCATCCAAGCGTCGTTCTTTTTCTCTCCCAAAGGCAAACGCGAATCGTCCTCGTGCATCAATCCGTACTCGTCTGTCCCAAGAAGAGACCGAGTGTATATATATATATATATGTATATATATATTCGAGTGCTTCCTCTTCCTTTGAATCGAGGCGAATTCTAATGTAAGCAAATAGCTTCCGAGGACAAATCCCCGCGCGACCATATCGGCGCAGCATAAAAATTTCTAACATACGATCTTGCCGTTCTCAACACTGCTACTACCGAGTAAAGCGAAGGTAAAACGAAAGAGCGAACCGCCGCGACGATTCTCTCTCTGGACGATTAACATCGCACTATAAGTCACTTTTTAAACATTTTAATCGTTCCGAAATATTATCTTATGATGTTCAAAACGTCGATTTATTTCAATTTGCTTTAGTTATCATTGCTAAAATTTTCTCCTTTTATTTTGATTCTTTTTGCGAATAGGATTAATAAGGAGAACTGAAGTGCTCCGTAGTAAAAAAAAAAAAGTACGTATAATATATCGTTGGAGAATCAATTTGGCAACGGATATCACCAAATACTATAATTAATAATTTATTGTGTCAAACTAAATTTATCGCTAATATGTCTATACGCGCGTCAGCGGTGAAACGGAACGCAGTGCTACGAAATACTTTCCGCCTGCCGAGAGAGTACCGGTTTATTAAATTTTATCGCGCGCGTGCTTGCTCTTCGGAGAAACAGACTTTCAAAATCCGCGAGAGAAAATCAGCATACAATAACCGGCGCCCATTGTTTCTGTAGTTAGGAACTGTCGTTGCGTGCCTATCTGCAATTCAATCAGTGCAATACCGTAGGATGTGGAAGCGTTCTGTGTCGCGCGTGATAAACTGCCCCGCGAATGTGTAATACGTCCAAAACGTGATTTCTAAGATAATCATGATTGAAACTCCCGAACTCCCGAACTAACGCGCCGATAATAATCCGCTACAATTTTGATGAATTTAACTATATAACTCCCAACTCTCTTGAGTTAAATAACATTTTGTTATTTTTAACTTCCATGTATGTAAAAATGTAAGTCGAAATGTAAATCGATCTATTTCTGTGGCTAGTTCTAAAACAATGTCCGTATCAACGTACGTATTTAGTAAATAATCAATTAAGATCAGTATTCGTAATCAGTTCTTATATTTAAGAGTTTTAAGTGCAGCCTTAACTTATTATAAGTCAATCACAGAGCTGTATTAGCGTTTCAAGACATTACTCATTAAGATAGTATCTTAAAATAAGAATTAGCTATAACTATCGACTTAAATTTGAGTCAAATTTAATATCATTTTCTTCAATTGTTTAATTCTCGAGCTAGATCATTTGATAAGATGACACGAAAAATAGAAGCTCCGACGTAACTATAATTGACTAAGATATTTTTTATCTTAACATTCCTATGTCAAGACGCCAATGATCGCGCGAATGTTTTCCAATCGATCGAAGACAGGATACTCATCAATGCGCATTTGTATCGTTAATTTTGATTCGCAGAAATATCAATGCTTCATCAAATCAACCATCGGCCATTTGTCAACGACGACGCTCGCTAAGACTCGTCTCGATTAGAAATCACTCGAAATGAAAATGAGAGTGCTCTGCACGGTTGGAATAAGTATGCGGAGCACACGACGCTCAAGGTTCGTTCTACCGAGTCAGTGACGTCAGTGCGTCTCCGTCGGTCTTCGTCTCATTCGCAATTTCCACGATCTCGTTTCGCCAGATTTCTTGGAGTCGCGCCAAATATCTGTGATGTCGAATGATCGCCTTTTCCGAATTTCGTAACATTCTGCAGAAATTCATATAAATATCATGCAATCTATCATATTATTATTTCTATAGATATATCTAAATCGAGTAAAAAGTTAATATTGGGATTAATATTCATGTGTTACCAACGTCAGCTTGTAATGGTATTAATTTGTTATTTGATTTCTATTTGTCAGAGTCTTTAACATATTAATATATTTCTAAATATAATTCTA
>NW_017306059.1:4055458-4066653 GCF_001594115.1 Trachymyrmex septentrionalis | reverse complement strand
ATATATATATGTGTGTGTATACATATATTGAATAAGTTAATGTGTTTTTTAAACTAAATTAAGTTAATGGCTTATAAAATTAATAAAATTAAGTTAAAAGTTGAAGGAATAAAGAATTAACTTAATAAAAGTTAAATTAAGATTGAATTAGCTTGAATTTAAAAAAAAAAGTTAATTTTGAAAAAAAATTATTTTTGAGATTAGAATGTCCCAATTTTTCTTAAAATGAGATTATTTTACACAACACTTACAAATATCGATTATTAGATAAATTTAATTTTATATTCACTGTAAGTCACTTATATATAAATAAGAGTCACATCATAAGGCGTTTCTATCAAAATCTTGCGAGAGAGAAGAGTATATATTTGCATTATTTCTCTTTCTTTAAACTTTATCTAACTTTTTTTACTAACTTCTGAAACATCTGCGTGTTTACGGTTACATCGACTAGATATTTGTTACAAAAAATATAGACAAATATAGTAAAAATTTAGGAAACATGAGTAGATGTGCAGTACCGTTCTACAACAATTCTTCATCTAAGCTCATTTCATATTTATGTTGCTAAAATATAACGTTTATGATGCCTAATAATTAGTGTGATTTACATATAAGCGGGAATTGACAAAATCTAGCGAATCAATAAAAACTGGCTACCGTATGATGTGTCTCTTATTATAGATCCCTCATCATAAAATCATTGAACTTTTTCTAAATTAATTCTCTAATGTTTAACTTTATAGGAAAAAATATTTGCATTGAGAGATATAGAAAAATTGTTAATTTAAAACAAGTTAATAAATTGATAACTTAATAACTTGATAAATTAAAAAAAGTTAATAACTAAGTTAAATTAAAAGTTATTAACTTTTTAACTTTTTTTTTAACTTTTGACATTTTAACTAGTTACCACCCAACCTTGTATATATGTATTTTTACACATTAAATTCTATTTATAGATAATTGTTTTCGCGGTCTTTATTATCTCTCTAATTATATATGTATTACTGTACAATGAACGTGCTTAAATTTAAATAAATGCGAAGAGCAATTCAACGATAATGAGAAACGGCAACAATGATTGCCTCTAAGCGATCTCTCGAGTTTCAATCCGGTAAAAAATGGTTATTCCCGATTATATAGTATTCCAGGTAAAACAAACTGTCATACCGTGAAGTGTTTGAATTTCCTTACGTTGTGCTACGCTTTGCAGGTGCATTTCATTAGCGGATATGAGCAAATTGGACTTATCTTGAAAGCATCGGATGGATTCCGCGACGTGTAATGAAGCGGATCGTGATTTACGTGCATTTACGTTCGATGCGCCTACATAATTGCAAGAATACACAATTATTCCGCCGTAATGGACGCGGATCTACCATGAACGACGAACGATTAAAAATAGTCAGACGGATCCAGTTACGTTTTTATTTTACGCGGAACGCGTAACCGCCAACGCTCTTTCCTCCACTCGCGTCAGCTCTATCCGGAATCCGTGGCGAAGCAAATTGCAGGATAATACGATCGGGAATAAGAGACAAATCATTAGCGAGTCCATTACAGCACAGTCAGAAAGGCGGAAACACCGTCTCGTGACTATGTAATCAATTATTATTAGCACGGATGCGACCAGTTGGTAGCGTAGTGCCACGTAGTGCCAAGACGCGAAATCCAGATCGTTGCGGATTATCCGGCACCGCGTCATCCTCATCTGGGAAAGCCAGCGCGAACGAAGAAACGCGGGCAAAGGATGACCGGATGCGAAGAACAAGGATGACGTGGATACGGTTTGTACGGTTGGTCCGCGACAGGCATCGAGCCAGCCAGTATCAGGGTCACTCGCCGATACGTGCATTCATGTGTTAATGTCGCGTTCGGTCGTGTTAATGAGTCGTTTCGAGTTGCCGTAACGAAATCGACGATGACTATTCGTACACTCGCAAGACAAAATTCTTCATTTACTATATTTAATTCATCATTGTTCCTTTTGTTGAAGAATGTAGGTTACAAATATAATATATTCAACTTGAACACATACATTCTTCATCGAGAAAAAAAATAAAGATGAATTAAACGAATGTAGTGTGAAATAAACAATTTTTTTCAATGTGCATTCGTAATCGATCACGCATTTTCTTTCACGGGTACCTACTGCTCGCGTAATTCTTAAATTCTGAGAGAGAAAAACTATTGAAATTTATTAATATCGCGGAATAAATTCATCGAAAGTAGGTATTACTATTCGTTGCGTTTTTCGGTGAATACTTATTTGATAAAAAATACATAAAGAAGCGGTTTTGCTGAAATATCTAAGAATTCAACTATAAATACAGATTTGAAAATAATTTTATCGGATCACCAAAATAATTACGTAGAAACTACTCTTGCTAGTTGCGAGGATATGAAAACTTTTCGAAACATTCATCACGCTTGAACGTTCTACGTAATTACTTTGACAATCCACAATTATGTTCAGATCCATACCATCTAGTAAAAGTCTAGTTAAATTTATTCATACGAACTTTAGCAAAATCATCCTTTCCTTCCCGTGTAATAATATTAATACGTATAATTCCAATTTGTCAAGACGGAACAATCGAATCCGTCAAGAATCTGTCGATCGATTCTCGGCATCTCGGCATCGATTCGCTCTATCGATCGCCGGAGTAGCCGCCGAAGGCAACACTTACGATTACAGCGTAACTGTACGCGGCGCGCACAGTTGACTCTCGCGGCGTAATCGCACGACGCGACCACCGTCGAACGAGAAGCTGGCAGCCGTGTCCTTAGTCTACCACGACTTTGCGAACTTTTCTCTTCTCCTGCTCCATCTCACTTCCTCGTCGCGCGACCCGCTCCGGCACACGGCGAGGCACCTGTGCCGTGAGGCAGCACTCCACCACCGTTGCACCTTCCTCCGTCGCACCAGCACCAGCACCAGCACCAGCAGCGGCAACGTAACGCAACGTCTCATCTTCGTCGTTCCTGCATAGCACATCTAAGTCTCTCTCTCTCTCTCTCTCGGTCCAATTCTTCCTGACCACTTTTCGCCGCCGCGCGGCTCCACGCCGTGACCCTGCGAACGTGTGGCTATCTTTTTCCCTCGCCCGCCACCTTCGCCGCTATCGTCTCCCCCCCGATGCCATTATGTATATTCCCACTCGTCCCCTCTCGCTCGTTTGCTCGCGCCTATCAACAATCTATATTAAGGACGTGGGAATGTGAAATGGCCTGTCCAGCTATGCCAGCGATGCTATTGGAGTCGCGGTGTGGCCGTGTCGACTGTCTCGGCTCTCTGCTATTCCTCTCCGCGCATCTCCTCCCTCTCTCTGTCTCTCATCATCGCACATATAACCACGCATCTAACCCATCTCTCAACCCTCCCCCGTACCACGCGTTCGTGTCGTGACCTCAGATTTGTGCACGACGACGGATGCGCTGCACGCCGAAACCTGTGCGATATGTGCCGCAGACTTTCTCGTAAAACGTTTACGAGAAATCCAGTAACGCTATAAGCCTTCATTTCTTCCTCCAAAAGTAATTTTCGTCTTTTTTCCCCGCAGGTCGTTCGCGTTCACGGGGAATAATCGTCCCTTTAGGAAATAGCGTGACTATATTGCCGTGTATGGCGTCACGTTACGTTTTCGCGTAGCATATCGTGGGACTAAATTTCCTTTACCGACGCTTAGTTATATTTTATTTATATAACAAGGAGAAACGAAAACATATTTTCAATTCAATCAAATGATCATCATAAAATTGAAATTTCTTTGAAAGATTATATTAAGATCGTAAGTAAGAATCCTGAATTTAACTTTAATCCTTAATTCATCTTGGTCAACATATACGATATTCGATGTTGGCGAAATATCGATTGCTCTACATATCTTATGTATCTGCGTAACGAATATGAAACCTTAATAATAAGAGAAATATAGAGAGAAATGTTCGACATGCATAACCATTTATTTCGTTGATATGTGACCAATAAAAACCCTCTTACCTTTTCATTGAAAAGGTGTGTCGTTCTAAGCAAAATTTAGTTAGAATAACCATTTTTAAAAGAAAAAAATAAGAAAGCTTTTATTAGTCACGTATCAAGAAAATAAATGGTTATACTAAACATTTCTCTGATTGTGTGAAATTTCCACATTCGTAAAGCCATAAAACATCAATATTCCATTCCTTCTGCGAAATTACAATGATACGAATGAAGATGAATGAAATCGATATTGCCCAGTATAGTAATCAAACAATCATAAAAAGTATTACAAAAGAGTTAAAAAAACCCTCTTTACATGACCTATCCTATATTATAGTAGGTCGCGAATAACACGAGGAAAATTATTACGGCTTGGAGCGATCCTTCCTTGTCAATCGCAACAATGTATCGATTTACGGACGCGCTGTGTAGTTAAAGCGAAAATTATATTTGTCATCTCACTTAGCTCGTTACGAAAAAATCCGTGATGTCGTGCGAATTATGATTGCGCTAAACGCGCACGTAAGTCATTCGTGGAATCGTAGAAACGACAAAATTGCGATAAACAACCGCAAAATGGACTTTCTGTCGAGCTCGGAAACCGAATCTCTGGAATATCGATCTGTTCAAATCGTGCCAATTCAAATCATTCGTATTCCCCCATTTGGCAATCAAAAATGCGAGATATCCGATCTATTCACCTTACTCACGTGACTCACAAGAAACTATCGCGTTTCTCTTTTGAGAAAAATTAATGTCACGTTGCTGATTGACTTACCAAATGTCACACCGATGACATTTTTATCATTGTGTCGAGAAAAACGTTGCTGTTTAATTTTAATTTTCCCCATCAACTAGATTACTTCTACTCGTTTCAAATATTTATTGCAGTATAATTTTTTTAGTATATAAATGATCTATCGTTTTTTTATTGTATAATTTTATTAGATTATCAAAGAAATTGTGATTCATCCTCTAAAAAATGATTATTATAGCGATTATGATAAGGTGTTAAATTGTGATACAAATTAATAAATTCTTGACATTGCATAATAATAAAAATGATTATATGCTGCTTTGTTTCTGGCATACACATAGTTTATTTTTAAATAGACAATTTATACAAGAATATTAATTTGCATATATATATATATTTATATATATGTGTGTGCCGGTATTTATAGTCCAATCTTATTATATATTCAAGATCGTCTTAAAGTATAATCTCGAAACACTGTACAGTCATTTCATTGGCTGGTTGGAATCTTAAGACTGTCTATGACCAGATTAGATCTTACCGAGTTGTCCAAAAAGTTGATTTTCATATATATTATTAATAATCATTTTTGAAGGATGATTCAGAACTTTTTCGACACCTATTGTATAAATTATATGTATATATATTTTATATACATATATATATATATAAAACTTTATATATACAAATATAATTTGTTATTGAAATTTAAAGATGCGTAAGTTCACTTTCCGTAAGTCGTTTTACATTTCTTTTCACGATCACGGACGATTCTGATTTCTCCGCGTCGCTTTATGGCGTTACAAATCGGTCCAGGATTCCAAGCATACCAGCTGATTCGAGATAATCCCAGCTTCTTTCGACGGATTTGTCGCACGCGCCCGTAAATGGCGCGTGTTTCAACCGCTGTGCATTCTCCACGCACACGAGAGAACTGGTTGTGTTTCGCCGTTGCCGCTGCCACGCTGCGTTGCGTTGCTGTGTTGCTACCGTTGCTATTGCCATCGTGTTGCGGCTGGTCGTGGCCCGCTCTGTTCCTGGTGTCGAGAGACCGTATGCGTGCACGTCCAATGACCGGGCGAAGAACTGTGCAAAAACTTGAAAAACCAAGTGAACACGCGCTCGCGCAGCGCATACACAGCGTGTTACGCAATCTTGCGAATGTCCCGTTGTCCCCCTTCATCGAGAACTGTCCGACTATCCGTACGCAGCTGACCGAGTGAACACACGACGACCGGACCAGGACCTGGTCGCGACGCAATCGCTATCTGCGAGAGACAGTCATCCGCGATGCTTTTAGAACGTCGCCACTTTTCCCGAGGCTTTATCCAAGATCCAATATAGTAGAAGCGCGACACGCCGGATCGATTACAATTCGGCGTAGACGACTTTGAGCGATTCGATCGAACACGCGATGTCCACGTAATGGTACACGTAAAAATCTTTGTGAGTAAATCATAACTTCCTAACACTGTAACGCTCGCAAGATTTCTCTCACGTCTAAACTCGATTGAGCGTCAACTCCTTCGAAGAGCTACGCCTTGGATACCATTATGGAATTTTCAAATCTATTCAGCCGCGAATACGACGCGATACGACAATGCACTTATTGCGAATAATACGAGAGTAATATATGTTGTATCCATCGTAATGTGTGTCGAAAAAATACACAGAAAATTGTTTTCGAATTATTCAAAATGGTCACCCGCGATATATTGCGCGATTCGAATTGTGAAATGGGCGGAAAGGATGAAATATATGCGAAGGGTACGTTCTTGTATGACCAATAAATCCTCCTCGTCTGGGAAACGGAAGCGCCATTTGGCGTTTACATCGCACCGATGGCGCACATGTATAGTTAGATTCCTGCGTGCAGAATGGCATCCTAATCTCCTACAGTCGACTACGTACAGGCGACGGCTAAAGATCATCTGGTATACACGAGGCGAGTTATATCCGACACATTCGAATCGTCGCGATTCGAGATTGCCGGTAGAAGATTGCACTGCCGTTCAACGCCTCGTTCGATGCGCATTTCGGTCGTACGCGCGTTTCGCGAGGATTGCGAGACGACCGTCACCTGTCGCTCGTCGACTACGACCTACGATTTCCATCACGATCTCCCTCTAACGCAGCACAATGTAAGGATTTAACCACGTAACTGTAACAATAAAAAAATAGTATATATAATTTATAATGAATTCGAAATGAGACTTCCTAAAAAAATTCACTGCATTCTCTTTCTCGCTTTCGCCAAATCTCTACAAGTTTCAAAAGTGTACGCTAATTCAAGCACAGAAAACAGATTGATTTACGCTGGTAATTATGACATTTCCCAGCGCAACCGAGCGACACGCAACATGTTTATTCCTTAATCCTTCAAGCTACCGATACCCTCGTACGAACGAGTTTCTATACGAGTTTCTGCACTCGGGCAGTCATCGTGTTATTTCGTATGACTCACAGCAATGACATCGATGCGATGATCATCAGAAAGTCAATCGAATCGTCGCATATACTGTATATGTACTACTGAATCAGAGAACCAAGTGGGCCGTGAATTTGGCCACTGTGGACACTTGATCGAATGATTCGTTATTCTCGGTCGAGATGTGTACCGCTATACGCGAACTTTCGAGATTTCGGTCCGTTACCGGCCCGCCCACGTAGCTTCTCGGTCAGGTGGAGCCCAGAGAATCCGTGTCCTTCGGCGGTTTCGGCAGCCTCTTTACGATGATACGACACGAAATTTCACCTTCCGCATCTCGCGTTCCGTAACTCGCGTGCGTTATGCACTAAATCGATCGTGATGCAATATCGTAATAACGGGAGAAGAACGTGGGAACGCTGGTATGTTGCATAGATACGCGGAATTGCTTCTTACGATCTCGTAACATATGCGATAACTACACTTTAACAAGGCACGATCGTACTAAATCTCGAACTAAGAAGAATCAGTTTAGTACGACTGATTCTTGGAAGTGAAATGAATCTATATGTGTTGAGACATAATGATTGATGTTGGCAAAATGTATTATAAATATAAGTAATTTTTTAAATTAAGTTAATTGGAAAGGTAAACGTATCTCGTTTTCGGATTTAATATTGACTACAAGTACACCGTGATCCATTTCGTAGACGCAAATCTACTAAATATTAATCGTTTTATTTCATGTTTGTTCAATTCATAATGTCAAATTATACTCCGTTTGAATTAGTTGTGATCTATAATGCAAGTCGCCACTCAGCTCCTACTCAGCATATAGTTCGTTTAATGAAAATAATAAAGTTAGACAATTTAACTTAAGAGAAAATATATTAAATCTGACTCAAATTTAATTTGTTATTTACCAAGCGCACACGTTAAGATAGACATTGTTCTTGACTTGAACTTGTGAACTAAACTAATGAACTAAACATGGGAGTGAAAAAATAACCAAATGTTATTCAACTCAAGGGACTGAGTTATCATTGCTCCTTTGGTGCTCCCAAGAGTGCACATTTGCAAGATAAAGTATTACTTGAGACGAGCTGCGGTCTCAGATCGAGGAGAAAAATTGTCCTCGAATACGGAAGCCTAATCGAACGATATGTAGCCGACCTATCGACCGCGGACATTGCGCACTCTCGAAATTTCTGAAGGGTGCAAGCGGCGAAAGACTGCAAAGCTGCGTCGTAAATTAGTACTCGATGACCGTGCGAGCGAGACCGCGCGCACCTTTCGAAGCAACGGGTCTTCTCGAGGCAGTTTTATCGTCGGCCGACAGGCGTTTAACTTTACGAGCAGCCACGCCACGTATATACTCTATCTCCTCCTCCTCCTCCTCCTCCTCCTCCTCCACCTCGTCTTCTCGCTTTCTTTCCCCATCTCTTTTCGCTCCCTTCACCCTTTGCTCGTTCTCCTGCTCTTCGTCACTCTCTGCCCTTCTCTTTCTTTCTCGCGTACACCTCTCTTCTAGGCACAGGCATGCTAATTCACGTGACGCGCGTAACATTAAACCCTGACGTTTAATCCGGTAGAAACGCGCGTGGCTTACACACCGACCGTCGACCCTTTATATGGTTCGGTCGTATAGAGGTTTCTCTCTCGCGGACGTATCTGGTAATATCCGGCGCGAAAGTACGGCGCGGGCCTCTATCGCGATAATGCTTCGTTTGTCTCGATAATCCGATTAATTTATATGGATGAGCCGCGCGCCGCACCGCGGTTCTTCGCGATTCTCCGGACATGTCGAGGGTCAAAGGTTGGGTCGAGAGCCATCGCGCGAAAATTCATGATCGTCCGACGACCGTAACCGCGAAGCTGTTCGGTAGGTATCCGGTGCGACGGGCGATAAGTACATTTGTAGATCAATTTAACGAGCAACACGCATTAATTTCTACGAATGCGTCAGCGAAATATTCCGTTCCTTAATCTCACCGTGTGTGATTTTAAGTGGCATAAATCTGGAAGTATCAAGTGCCAAGGCGATTGGAATATGGCGCTATGATAAGTCGATAAATAACGCTTATATTATTGCAAAATAATGACGCTCTAAATTTGTAATTTTTTTTTCTTTTTTTTGCCGTAAAATTTTTCAAGATATTAATTTGGAATTTTCGAAAAAATACTACGATATTATCTGAACGTTACGAGGCGCTTCGAATAAATGTCAAGTCGATAGTAACGTTATTACTGCAGTACTAAATTTGTCATTTCTTTTCGAGCAACATTTTTCGAGGTGCAGTTTCAAATTTCAAAAATAGAAACTGATATCTCAAAAAATTTTCAATGTTGCAAAAAAAATTACAATGTTGCAATGAAATAGCATAATTATCGACTTTACAATCTACATGTAAAAATACTACTCGAACGCTTCCGAATATCATTTTATCTTCATTTAATTCAGTGGACAAGGATAAAATGATACTTGCAGGTACTCGAGTAGTGTTTGGAACACGGTCGTGAACGTCTTGTAACATCCAGATAACATTAGAACATTTAAATATCGAATTATTAAAAAAAGAACTTGATGTTACAATGTGTAATATGAATAATTAATAAGATAACTACAATTTTCTGTTACAGTCATTCTTCGGTCGCACGTATAACAACCCCACTAACGTGACAGCATGTAAGAACGGTGGCAACTGCATAATCAATAAGAGGAATCGGACGGCTTGCAAAGCTTGCCGGTTAAAGAAATGCCTAGACGTCGGTATGTCCAAGTCGAGCTCACGCTACGGGCGGCGTTCGAATTGGTTCAAGATCACTTATTTTTCGGATCAGATGAGGCGTAATCCAAATGAGATGACATCGCTCCGTTCTTCCGGTCTCACGTCCTTCCGTTTAAGTTATCCGCCACAAATTGACGGCAACGAGATTGATAACGGCGCGTCGACCAGCCAGGAAAACCCAGCGGTCCAGTATTCATATCACACGTCATCCGCAATATTACCGAGACCAGATGAATCCCATCCCGACGACGTGGCTTTATATCATCAACTCTATATGCGTAATTGGTATTTGGGGGAACATCAGCCACAGCTACTATCCATCACGACACCACCACCCACATCGAGGGAAGTTTCGTCATCACCGCAAGACAATCATTCGCCACGACAACAGAGTCCGTCAGCAGAAATTTCGACATTCACTCAGGGGACGTCGTTTCATTCGTCGGATTCTTACCGATCACCTGTACCAGCGGAATCAACGTCGAGGAATAACACTAGAAACGCTGATGGATCCGAGAGCGAGTCCAACGATGACGATCATCGTGATGTACAGTCCAGGAGCAGTTCAAGTCAGTCGCCATTCACACCCACGAGAACAAACGAACAAGATCCGCCCATACCCAGAGTATCGATCAACGGCATGCTTATGCTCACCGGTCAACATCCCCTGTTATTATCCGGTGGAATGTTCACGTCAGGATCACATTCGTTACCAGCTCCATGGAAGTACAACAATCTACTTCTGAGTAATTCTGATAATAGCAATACCGCTGGCGACGAACCAATTGATCTCAGCATGCGAACAAGTGGCAGTCCATCGCGATCCAGAGAATCGCCGGAAAAAGAAGAGAAGGAAGAGGAAGAACAGAACGAAAAGAACGACAGGTCGCCCAAGGAAGAGACCACGGTGTATCCGCTCGATCTGACACTTTCCGCTGGTACGTCCTTGACGGCGAATTGTTTTGTAGGTTCATGAATCGGTTCGATCAATTTCAATTCTCGAAATTTCGAGCTCAAAAATAAATTAGAGGCCAAACGCGCGATGGACAATATTCATAATAGTTACAATTTCATCGATAAAGTGAGTAGAAATGAATAACTTAGCGAAGATTACGATGTATATAGAATTATTTTCGCGATGGAAAAACAACGATGTTGAGGTGGAACTAGAAAATGCTGGTCATTTTGGCCATCGTCATAGGTAGTACCATCATAAAAATGTGTTCATTTTATACA
>NW_017306059.1:4052250-4055072 GCF_001594115.1 Trachymyrmex septentrionalis | reverse complement strand
ACACACACACACACACACACACACACACACACACACACACACACACACACACACACACACAGAGAGAGATATATGTAGAGATATCTTGTATATGATATTTCATCAGATACGTTTCACTTAATATGACTTATTGATGGTACGGAAAGATGGTAAAAAATATTATATATTACTACTATTATTATTACCATTAGTATTATTATTGTTATTAGATTCGATTATTACCATTATTATTATTATATTATTATTAAAAAAATATTATTATTAAATATTATTTATCAAATATTCCGAGGAAAAAAATCTCTAAAAAGCAATAATATAAATGCATACGAAAGTAAATATAATTTAAAGTATATATTACACTCATAAACAAATATAAAAAAAGTGTTTGGAGAAAAAAGGATTATTATTCATAAATTGGTAATACGTAACAATATCTAAATTTCCATATTTAAATATTCTTGTAGTGTTATAACTAGAGAAGAAAACGTTTGTACAATTCCATTCTACATTGCGCATAATAAGCAAATCTCCTGTAATCACTGTGTCTCTTTATGTTTTTTCCCGGAATTAATTATTATAGATAATATAAATTTCTCTATTCGAAACTCATAGAATAAAATGACGTTATTTTGTACGATTGTGATGTCAATATTTCGTAATATGAATTGGCCTTAACAAAGAAAAGACATCAAGGTTAAATAATATTTTATACAATAAACATCATATATGTATTGATTTATAGATAATACAAAATTGAATCTTTTTAGATTTATCTTTTTTCACGGATGATTGAAAAATTCTAGAATTCACACATTCAAGCGAAAGAAAAATGGATATGTTTTTATTTCTTTAGATATGTTCACAAAAAATCGATGTATAAATGCCGATGTGTAAAGGCCGATTCAATTTTCACAATTCTCATACTTAATTCTTTTATCTTTTTTTACTAGTCTGGAATTTCGATTTTGTGATTACTATTTATCATTCTTAATGTCAACGACATTAATTAGCGATGATGATAGTACACTTAGCTTTATAATTCCTTGTTGAAGACATTCTAAATATGTAAATTTGTATCTAAATTCAGAGGAAAACAAGTTGTAAATAAATCTTTATTTAAAAAAAAAACCATTAAAGAAACATCAATATGGACTTTTATTACAATAAACCAAATGTTTTGTCAACCAGAACGAATTACGACAAGAGAAACTTAAATGATGTTTAATAACATAATGGATCAATCTCACTTCTCTTAATGCAGAAGCGAGCGTATCGACATTCACTTGGAAAGCAATATTCTTTAAATTTGTGTGCTTCAGATTTATATTATGCCCATTCAGCTTGTCTAAATGCTCGCTATCATGAACCGCGAATATTTTCGCGATGTTAAGGACATGTGATCTTGAGCAATAATCGAATGGTTTGTAATTATAATCAATTTCCGTCAATTCTGAAAATTGTAGAAGTCTTTCTCGTGCGAAACTGCTACAACGCGCAAATCGTGATACAAATCTTTTTTATTTTGTATATATGTATGTAACAATGTGCAGCGTTTCGGACTCTACAAATGCATCGCATCATTCAAACATTAATCAATTGCAGGAGGAAATACGAGCGTTGCAAAATCATCGAGTTACCAGCTCACGCTGGTGGACTAACCTTGGCAAATCAATCATTTTTTTTATATCCGGCTCGAACGATACTTAATGTTTTCTTTAATATCATGTTTGCCATTCAAAAATTTATAGAATTCATTAATCTTTAGATTTTAACATAATATTTTTTTCATTAATTATATAATAATAGACACAAATTTAGTACGTTTATAATAAATTTTCCATGCTACATCGTAAAAGTCGTACTATCCTAATGTATGTAATTTATGGCAGACATTGAAAAAAATACTACTCTCAAAATTTTTAATCATTTCGTAAATGATATAAACATTGATCGATCGTGCTCTCTCAATTATCATATTAGATTTCTATATAAAATAACAATTTGAAAAGAGACGCAGGATAAATCTTGATTCACTCATGAAACGTAAAAACGATGAAAACATTTTCTGAAAAAAATCAAAGACGCTTAAACGATCAATCTTAAACAAATGACCAAATGATGAATCTGTCAGCTCGAAAAAAATTGACCGAGTCGAGTTGGTGGTGTATCAACTTCTGGGACACAGACAGTTGATTCAATACCGATGATCGAGACCGATGTGTATCACGATATCAGAGTCCAACAATACTCAGTAAGTACACGAATCAAAACGCACAGTTCCCAGAGCGTGTATACATACGTATAGTCGCGTGTGTGTGTGTGTGTGTGTGTGTGTGTATGCACGCACGTACTAATGCGGATAACAAACGGGCGAGACTTGAGGCAGTGCGTCAGTCCACAGAGACTGGTTATACCAGTCAAGCAATAAGCAATCGCTTAAACCCGTCATGACTCTATGCATGAGAGTTGGGCAACACTGCCGCGGCAACAGGACGATTTTAATCGTGAGCGCGACTCCCGTTCGGCACGAGTGAATTATCGATAGACGAGCCGGTTTACGAATCTGCGACGCGGCTATGATTCCGCAGAGACTTTATACGCGAACGTAAATTTCCAGAAATGGAATACATAAACGTCAAGAAGTGATTGATTAATGATCATATCGCTTGATCTGTTTGCGCCACAGAAATTCGCGTTTATAATGAGAAATAGAAAATATTTATCGTTCTTGATTTGATGTAAATATAATTGATCATATTTAATCATTTTATATGTGATATATATATATATATATATTTTTATAATTACACAGAATTTGAAGT
>NW_017306059.1:4039851-4052150 GCF_001594115.1 Trachymyrmex septentrionalis | reverse complement strand
TTGTATGTGATATTTTTATAATTACACAGAATTTGAAGTTTTTTTTTTTATTTACTTTCAAAATCTCTCTCTCTCTCTCAGCTGTTTAATCTAATATCAATCTCAATCCTTTTGTTTTCTCTTTGAAATATATTGGAAATATTATCGAGGAAAATTTTTACATCAAAAAAATTATGAAAAAAAAAGTTGCGACAAAGTCAATTTGAAATATTAAAAATTAGATTTATCTAATCAATAACAAAGTTTTGCGTTTATTTATTTATTTTTAATATAAGAGCCTATCAATAAATGAATTTCGCTACGTATTTCTTCAGCATCAGATTTATTATACCATAATAAGCAAAATGCGCAAAATAAAGAGATTTACATCGAAAATTTGAAACTGACCGCAGAGATCGTTTGGAGCAAATGCTAATCACTTTCTTTTCTACTCGCAAAAGATCTATTCAACGATCAACGCGGCGACAATAAGAGAGAAACGTACAATATGCAGAAACGTACATAATGCACAGAATCAGTCAATGGCTCACTTGGGACATAAACAAGTTATCGACAACAAATGCAAGAATCAGCTCAATTGCCAATTATTCAAATTCAACAGTACAGGTAAGAAACCATCGAGAGATACCGTGTGCGATTTAGTTACGCTGCCCATTTTCTCTTTCTTCACTCGTCTATTTCCCTTCCGATCAAGCAAATTGATAATTCAAAGAATCGACTGTAATAATATCTAATTGATTACGTGAAATGCGGCGTTTGCGTAAAACCTTGCTGTGGCAGCGCAGCTGTGAGTAATGAGCCGTGTATCCGCATAATTATTAATTCTTAGAGTCGTTGACGGTTTTATAAAGTAGAACTATTTATTTTCTTTGCAAAAATCATGCTACAATCAACGGACAGGTCGATCACGCTGTCATCGTATCGTATGCGCGTGAAAAAAATTAATCCTGTGTAGGATCATAATTCTGCAGCAAATGTCAACGCATTTCAATGACGAATCAACCTTTCGCGGTATTTTTATTTTTGTAACACATATATCTTATGCTTAACGTAATGCCATACGTAAAATACGTGTTTTGCGTATATTCGATTTAAATTAATTATGCGATCATCGACAGACGTTATCGTCGCTGCTATTTTAAACACATACATACATAACATGAAAAAAGAAATAAGTATAAATTCGTAACTATAATAATAAATCGTGCTTGATTATCTCAAAAATAAAATATGCATCATCTATTGTATAAATAAATATATTGATTCAAGGTCATCATAAAATCTTCAAATTAAATAATTTTCCACTTTTAGATGTGAATGTAGAAAATTTTTTTTTTAATTAATTAAATCAATCCCTGATTTATCCTTTTTTCTCACCTTTCATATTTACATCGTCATTAATGAACAGCGTAATATATAAATATAACAATCCAGCCGAAAAGTACCGTGTAAATGTGTTAATAAGAAAGTAAAAAAGTAATTATTGATTTATGAATTGCTGGCGCGATTCAATTCGCGATGATTCTGCAGTCGTAGAGAAATCGCGAGGAGAGAGAAATCGCGTTGTTCAGTGCGCGACGCAAGGGCTCTATCGTCGGTACCGATAAACCTCTCCGTCAAGTATACGGCTTATATGGATCCCTGGCGTGCACGGAGAGCGTTAGGGGTTAACGAGGGCCGATCGTGCGATCGGTCGATCTTTCCCAAGAGCCGAGGCGGCCCAATTAGAAGGCACATAAAAGCCGGGCGCATAATCAGCAATTTGTATTGTCGAAGGATAAGGGCGCGCGTGCGCTTACTCGCTCGCTCGCTCGCTCGCGAAAAGGAGACTCTCTCTATCTCTCGCCTCCTCCCCGCGCCCTCGTTCTATCTTTCTCGTTCATTGTTCTCTTCTGCACGCCTACCCTTTCTTTCGAAGCCACTTTGCAAAATAACTTCATACAGACAAGGCGAACGACGCTCAAGACGAGGGGATGAGAGGTAAGGGCTGCACGGTGCATTCGTTGACGGTGTTAGCTTGGTGAGATCCCGAGGAAGGGAAAGACGAGAGGAGGGCTGGCACCCGATTAAGCTATGCAATCGCCAATTATCGGCAATTTGATCCGGTTATAACTCAATTTAAAGTAATTGGGCCGCGTCGAGCGCTCGCTCCTCGTGAGTCTTTCGTATGTATTAAGACGCCTTGCGTACGCGCACATGTACTCGCATGTGTACTCGCGCGATTTACGTACGTGTATGTGCAATGCACGTACGAACGACAGGTAGAAAAGAAGGACCGTGAAAGGCAAAGGGAGAAAGAGAGAAAAGGTGAGGAAGGAGCGGGAAAGAGATGTCTCGAGGAGGCAACGTTGCAGCGGCATTGCATTTAAGAGACTTCAGCCTCAGATGCTTTTAGCACCCTTCGACGATCGTAAATTGCTGAGCGTAAATCGGCCAGCGTGCCCGTCGAAGACGAAGATACTGAAATCTTTCCTGGGGCAACAATTGATGGACACGCGTACGTACGCGGGAGTAGACAAGTAGAGCGAGATAAGGAAATTCCCTGAATTCCGTTTCTCCTGTCTCTGCACACGATTAATCTGCTACATTGTTACGATCGATTGTCATTCATAACAATCACAACAGTTTTTATCTAATTAGTTGGATTTTATAAAAGTGTTAATATATCTAAATCTCTGAAAAGTTCACAAACAGAATCTAAACTAAAGAATTAAACTGATCAGATTTAAAACGATAAAAAAAAAAACAAGATCAAAGTGAGCAAAACTAGTTTCGACAATAAAATACCAATTATTTTCGAAAAATAACTTTCCAGCGCAAACATTGTTTGATAGACAACATAATTATTAAAGTAATATCGATCGTACTTTTTACCGAGCACTTTTTTATACTTCCTTCTTATCTTCCTCCGTCATATTTTTTTCGTTTTTCTTTCCTATGCTTATACTCTCGATAGTGGTAAACACTGACTTTCGTAAAATATACCCAACTATGCTTGAGCGTAACGTCGTTATGTCGATGACCGGTTCGCACCCGTTGACAAATTTGACGAGACACGCAACCAATCGGTCTTAACCGGCGTTAATCGATGCAACGATCGGTTCATTAAGCGGATCGAACTCGTTTCTCGTGACCGGGAACGAACAAGTGTAATCGATATTGGCTTTTCGATCACGTTCATTCTGACGGAAATCTATACAGCGCCAACGATGGCTTTCTTCCTCGCCGGTCTCGCACTTTGATTGAAATCGACGGTAACTTTCCACGTTTCTCGAAAGCAAATCACTTAGTATTCATAGTAAACGATATTTCGTTTGAAATATAGATATTTAGGAAGATCAATTTTTCATTTGCCTTTAATTATAAAAATTACAATTAAATATACCGTTTTATAAAAACAGGATTGCTAGGACGCGTATATTAAAGTATCGTTTTCTTATTCTTCACAAAGAAAGAAGCTACGAATAAAAATACATTAATTGATGAGAATGAAAAGAAAATTTTTGTTATTAAATAATTCGAAAAATTAAAGACACTTTATTTACAAATTAAATTGATATTCTAACGGGCGAGTTACTTAAATAGATCATTTGGACCATTTAATAATGTCTGATTATCGTTGGACACGAGATTGAACGATTCATCTCGGGGTACATAAGTACAAGTGAGATCGCGGAAAGTAGAATTTCAACAAGATTCCCAGGATTGTACGAGGCACACGCGTGGTTCCAGTTCAAACGTTTGCTATTATCCAATTCCGCTCGTGTACATACTTCGTGCGCTCCTTTCTCGAATAGGTCTGTTACGTGTCTTTATACACGTATATGGAATGGTCGCAAACTCGTGTACGTACAATATGGAAAACTTTCCCACCGGAAAAAAATCAAATGCAATTCTGTGTACGTTAAAGGTTATTGACAAAGATTGAAAATAAGAGAGGACTTCTAAGACGGATACGCACCCAAGTATTATTAATCGGCGCTATTAATGTGTAAAAAAAAAAAAAGAAGCTTAGATTGATGAACTTCACGTTTCAGTTTATAACGGACTCCTCCTCTTCTTAAACTCTCTTCCCGCAACTCATCACATTGTTCCTGATGAGAACCTCGTTTCGCGGCGGATTTCGCGTGCGGTTTCTATCCGTCGCTAGGCGCGAAGCAATTTCCGTGAAACCCCATTAACCCTTCGTAGATGAACGACGGGGAAGTGGAAGGAGGCGGCGCGAGGGTTTCAGAAGAGGATAAAGAGAATCATGCGGGAGGAGGACGCGGTGGATCGCACTTGTCGCTTGCCACGCCGGTGTGTTGCACGTTGCGAGAATATCGGGCCTCCTCTATGCATTCACCGTGAAACAGAAGAGAGGCGGAGTAGGAGGAGAAGAGTATAAAGAAGAAGAAGAAGAAGAAGAAGGAGAAGAAGAAGAAGAAAAAGAAGAAGAGGAGGAGGAGGAGGAGGAGGAAGAAGTGGCCCTCGCGAGGCGAGGGGTCACAGTCGCTTATGTAAACCATATAGAAGCGCGCACTATCTAGCGGCGCGCCGTTTATCTAATAATATTATGGTGCAATGCCAGCCAGCGCGGCCCATAAGAAGCGCTCGAGATGCACCGGTCGCTGTGGTTCGCATGCACATGCACACGTACGTGCTCGTGCGATTATTCGTGCGAAGACGGTGGGGAAAGAGTACGAAGGGGAATTCCGAGACGATGCACGACGGAGGGTAAATCCTCCTCGTGCATCGTCCCGGCAGACGCGCAAGGTGTGCGCCTTCGCGTTCATGGGGGTGTGCGAGCACTTGTCCCGATACTATCGGCTGATATTCCGCGCGATGGGCCGCGTGCGCGCGTGCGGGCCCGCGATATTATCATTGCGGAACCGAGCGTTTTTCCTCGCCGCGCGCCGAGAGAACGCACGGAAAGTGGTGCCTGGGTGGAAGGAGTCTGGCCGCGTAGCGTGGGCGATATATACGTTTAATTTCAACGAAGGAGGTTCTACGACGATAGTAATTAATTATAGTAATTAATTATTGAATTCCTTCGCGCCTTAGAATGCGAAGTTACTTTGAGAAAATGAGCTTTATCGAACATAATAACACCGTTTATCTTTACGTACGTTATAGGAATAGATAAAGCCTAAGAATATTTTTTACACACTCCTGGAAGGACAGAGAGAGAGAGAGAGAGAGAGAGAGAGAGAGAGAGAGGGCAAATAAAAATAAAATATTGATTTATGATCCATCCAGTCCTCTTCACGAAACTCGTTTTTCAAATTTACCAAATTACCTGTTCCCGATATGCAATTATATGATATTGAAATTAGCATATATAGATATTAGCAAAAACAAGCCGTATTGCTGCTTATCGAGGAATCCCACGAGCATGCGCCTCGCGATAGTTCTGAAGCGGAATCGGGAATCATTAGACACTTGACGTTACTTTTCTTCGCGGAGCGCGGCAATTTTTTTCCCTCGAGCTCGTCGCCCAGAAATGGTCACCCGGCACGCAACCCAGTAGCACACGCGACGCATTAATTCCAGCATTTTTCTGGCGTCCCGGCATTAACCTCTAAAGCGAGCGCGTGATTGCGACCGATCACGCGTGCTGTCCGTTAAATCGTCTATCGTTCCACTTTGCACGCGCGGCGTGCTCTGAACTTGTACGATTTTTGCCTTCTTAATTCGATTCGGTCGTGCCAGAATATAACGTTGCTTCGATATATCCCCCCGAAGAGGCGATCGTACGCGCTGCTAACGATCACGGGCAACCACTCTCGGCATTAAGCTCGACCATGGAAACCGTAATGGTGGTCGATCACGCGTGCCCGATCTTAAATCGTACCGCTTCTTCGTAGGATCCGCCAACGTTTCCAATTTCTTGTTTCACGTTAATACGAATCGTTTCGCGATCAAAGAGCTGTGCGCCATCGTTTTTGGCGAACCATCCACTTACTCGATTTTGAACATTACAATTTCACGATTCGTGTAATCTCATCCTTTCGATACATG
Source organism: Trachymyrmex septentrionalis (assembly GCF_001594115.1). Classification (NCBI taxonomy): domain Eukaryota; kingdom Metazoa; phylum Arthropoda; class Insecta; order Hymenoptera; family Formicidae; genus Trachymyrmex; species Trachymyrmex septentrionalis. The sequence continues at coordinate 4,046,150 of NW_017306059.1, read as the reverse complement.
CTTCAACATATTTAAGTTAACGTTCTACATAATTATTTTCATTTTCAGATTTGTATCTAGCGAGATATTTTAATGCTATAGTACCATTTTTCATAAGGATTATCACACTCAAAAACTTCAACAGCAAGTTCAAGTAAAGAAATCAACATGTTGAATTCCAACTGACCAATTCGCTACTTGAGTTTTTTTTTTGTTGGTGTACTGCAACCCTTATTCTTTCAATAATCGACTTTCAATAATCTAACTCATTAAGAAATTATGCGAAAGTCAACTGTCGGTCTATTCGCGACGAACGTTGATTATTCGCAATATATGCGACATTAGAGAACGACACCTCGGACGTCTTGACGGATGACAAAAATGCAGAAGTGAAGAAATGCATGTTTGGAACGGATCGCGATAAGGACGCGAGATGTACTTCGAGAGGTATGCAAGGTATGCTGTTTTCTCGTAAGCGAAACTCAATTGTCGTACGGTATAAAGATAATTGCGCGCAACCAGCACCAACCGGACGGCGAGCGAGCCGGTCGTAAAGATCGATGATCTCTCGATGAAGTCGCCGGCCGGGCATCTTCACGCATAAGTCCCGTGGACGATGCGTCGAGGGAGATTAACGCGTTAGGCGAGACGCTGCTAGACGATGGATGCACGTCGGACTCGTAAGAAAGAAAAACCGGGAGGTAGACCGGGATGAGAGGTAACCTCTAATCCGCGTTGAGACGCGACGACGCATTGCGCTTTGCCATTCGAGCATAATTCGAACCGCGGCAAACTTAATTACGTCCAAGTCGCCGAGAGCTTAGAGATCGAGGGAACGAGAGGGAGGAAGGATCGCACCGCGCTAAGGCTTTCGCCCTTAGCGATTCTCGTCGGATAATTAATTAACGGCGCGACTGTTCCTGGTACGCTCGCGAAATCGGGCACTATTGGCTATCAACGCGAAAATCTGACGGTTGAATCGTAATCGCGAATTATCACGACGCAAAGTGCCGATCGTCGCGTTATCGATTTTAAGATCGCGTTTCGCTTCCGCCTGGAGAGTTCAAACCGAGCGACCGGTAGCCCGACACGTTGCAATGTGCATAATAGCTACTTTGTAGAAAGTCACCGACGATAGTTAAATATTTATCGAGAAGTCGTTTCTCTTTGCGGACAATTAGCGAAGCAGAATCCAGCCGCTCAGTGAATGCATTTATGCCGATTCTCTAAAAATATGGATGCCCTCGATTTTCAATCATATGGTCGATAGCGATGCTATCGAAATACTATCGAACCACCCCACCATGCTTCTCTGACCGTATATATTCTGTTGTGACAAAAAAAAAGTCCTATTTAATTAAACTATTTTCAAACTTTATGCACTCGAACATTTTTTTTAGCAAATTAGGAACTCTCTATGGAAAAAACAATATTTTTCAAAACTGAATTAATAAGATACGTTTGATTAAGCTTTCGGGGTGGAAGTAAAGAAATTCTGATTATTATCAGATAATGATTGTCACGATTCATCTTCGATAAGAAGTATGTCTCGTAATATCGGATCGAGCGGATCAGGATGGCACAAAGAGTCCACCGATGTCCAATAGGAAGGTACTTGCGATAGTAAAAGATGCGAACGTCCTCGCGACGGCTATAACCAAGCTTGGGAGGATCATCGAACGATCGGGAGACAAGAAACGGAGAAAGAGAGAGAGAGAGAAGAGAACGTAAGAAGAACGAGACGGACTAAAGAGAGCGAACTGCTCCATGAATATTTAGGATCCCGTACTCCCGCAATGGAATATTTATTCGTGGATGCCGGTTTTATATCACTCAACGAGGAGCGACGACGAGAAACCAAGAGTCCTGCTAGAAGAATTGCCGGCTTCTTAAAGGGGCTTTCCCAATGGGGGGGATCCGCCAGGCACTGCGTTTCACGTCCGCGTTCGGTTAAAATATTGCAGCGATCTATTGAAAGCAGTATTAAACGTCCTAGTATTGAAATTCTCGGTGCCGATTGTCAGTAAAACGATTACGATACGTCCAAATGGAAGTGTTCTTGATAAATTAGTTTGTGCCATGTTCATGACATATCGCCTGACATTTTTCCCTTACTTCAAAAGTGACATAACTCAAAAAAATTGATTTTTTAATTATTATCATAAATGAGTCTAAAAAGACAATTCCATTATGATGAATTATTTTATATTTGTCATAATTTTATAAGATTAAAATCATTACAATTCAAAAAGCGTGCTTTTAAGAGTTGTTTAACGAAAATGACAAAAATGACATCAGAGTATATTTGTTTTTGCCAATATTATTTGATTAGTCAATAATTTTCTGTCAAGTTCAAAGGTAGTTTTCGCCTTTTCTGAAAAATGTAATTTTTTTTTTTAGTAGTAATGTTACTTTTGAAACAAAAGAACGATATTAGTCTCGCGAAAAAAGAAATTTTCTGCAGTAATGAATAATTACTTATACGATACAAGAAGCTTCGCACACAACATTGAGAAAATATCCGTTTTAACGAGCAACAATTTTAGTTTATATGTACTTGCGTACACAACATTTATGATGAGAATTATAAAACATTCGATAAAATATTCGAACAGAAAACGAAGGAAACCGCGCCGAGAAAAGAATTATTCAGTTCTCATCGCCTTTCACCGCCGATAATTCTCCCTCGACGCATCGATCGCGTTCAGATGAAATTCAAATTTCTAATTACCATTTTATTCGAAGCTGCTAATTCCACGTCGTTGATAAACGAGTCTCCGAGGAACGAAGAGATTTCATCACTCGGCACCTCCGGATCGGCGCGACGAGGTGATTCCTTCACGATCGCGATCGCACAACGGCGGAGCTTGCACGCAACGGCCTAACTATCTCGATCTCACTGGCGTGCCGCGATCACCGACTGATTCGTGATCCGTAAATCGCGCGCGTCGAGGATCGGGGGCGAGCTGATTCGAGTTCAGCTACAAAACCCCAATGAACAGGAAGGTACCGGACAGGTAAAAATTCAATTAAAACATCGACGGGGTCAGGCTACGAATTAATTTCGCGCGCCTGATCCAGGGCCGACGCAAATCGCACGAAATGTCGCCGTCTTGACCTTTCGCATCGACTTGGTTTCCGCGATTTCACCACAACGCTCGCGCGGGAGTATTTTTTTTTTTTTTGTCGTCATTGTAAGAGAGAAGGAGAGACCTCCGGAATCGAGAGATCTATATCTAGAGAGAGTATCCTATAAGACACGATCACGCGTGTCGCGAGGTGAAATGCGAGGTGAAAAAAGCATCCCCGTCTGCTCTTCACGGCTGTGAAGCTTCGCTTGGGAAATAACGAGATAGATACGCGCGCGATAGTAAGTAAAGAAAAAGATTCAGTAATTAAAACGGGCATAATAAAGGACACGAAATTAGAGAAAGCGAGTATCGTGGAGTATCGTGTATGCGATACCCTTGTGACGAAAAAAAGGGAACGAGAAGAATCGAAGTGAAACGAAAAGAGACTGCACAGCGATCGAAGAGAGATGCTCGAAAGCGCCCGAGTCTGATGATAATATTGCCTTAATAAATTTGCATACGTGGATACGGATCTTTAACTCGGTTAATAGTCGTGCCACGCGGGCATTTTCCTAGTTATTTTCTCGCGGATATAATACGTTCTCAAGGTACATATTAATGATCCTGCGGACAGTACATCTGTCGGAGCGTCGTCATCGACGACCTGATAATGATGTCAGACGCGTGCGGCTCCCTCCACACACGACCTACTCCGCTCCTGCAGTTAGAGAGTAACGGGATCAACATTTTCTCGATTGCACATTTTGTCGCTTGGCTCATCTGCCCGTGAGCGAATTAATATTGTTTAAAATGCGTTAATATTAATCCTTAGACTGAGAAAAATTTATTAAATCTCTCTCTAATACATATCTTGTTCGATGGTATCGACTAAACGTTTACTTCGAGAATGAATATTTTTATACTGTCAATAAAAAATTGTTATTAAATTAAATTAATGGTTCTTGTAAAAACTAAATATATGTTCAGTACATATTGAATTAGTACTATTGTAACAAATAAATTTAATAAAATTTAATACATTTTTTTCAATACGTACACACGATTGAATCATTCGTGTCTTGAGCGTGTCTTTTCTTTGAAATTACTAAGAATACCAAGTAGTTAGTTGCAACACATTTATATGTAATTTTTTTTGCACACATCTTATACATATATTTTCTGAAATTGTTTACACTGGAAAAAGAGCTTGATGGCATTAATTGGAATTCTTGTGGAAACTGGACAAACCTCAGGGTTTTCTATTAGAAGTTAAATCTATTAGAATTCTAATCGAGATAACCAGATGGTCAATTATGATGACCAGAACATACTGGTTTCTTCATTTTCAATCAGAAATCTTTGTCAGTGTAATATCTACTGTTAAAATTTCATTATAAATCAATGTTGCATCAAGATACATACAATGTTGCTAATTATTTTCATCAGTCTCCATCATCTATTACAAAATTATATCATGCATTATTTTCTGCGTATTCTCTCGAACGAGAAAGAGGGAGAGGACAAGTTATCGGAGGCGGTCGATCAATAAATTATGGCGAGGCACGAAGGAGAAGGCGGCTCAGAAAGGGCGATGCGCGTTGCCAATTGCCGATCGCTGATGTCGCACAACAGTTAACAGTCTAACCATCGCTTATTTCGTTTTCTAATAGTTCCGTGAGCGTTTATTCACCGTGGAAAAAATTGTCCGTTGTAAAGCGAGAAGGAAAGAGGAAAATATTCGAATGGCTTCATTCGTTTGCGGAATGCAGGTACTCTGTGCGTTTTGTCGACACGAGTATGACGTGCCTGAATCTGTCGTCGCGAAAGGGGACCGTTCGGAGGGTAGGGGGAGGGGGAGGGGGGGGCACCGCCCGACTCTCTCCCGTCACCGCCCCACCTTACACGGTCCACGTAATAATACGTTACCGCCATGGCCCGACCAATATATTAATTACCTCTCAATATATTAATTACTGACCCTATAATCTCGCCGGGACGCGCCGTGGGATCTCGCCACGGAATGTTCAAACGCGGTCCAACGTTCTATGGCCGTTCACATCTTCCATTCGCCCTACGTTCGCCCCGGTCTTCGTCACGATACCGTCTCTCTTCTCTCTGCTCCTTTTTATCTTCCTTTTTTCCATTTTTATCTGGATTTTCTCTTTTTCCCTGAACGATTCACCGTCTCACATTTTTACAGCTTCATCGCGATAATACGGCGCGGACAGCTATTTTTGAAAACTGTGCAATATTGTGCACTCAAGTGCAAGATCAATCGATCGATCAGTGAGATCGTTAACGATTAATTAAATGTATTGGGTAACATAAGTTCGTAGCGCCACTTCGCCTATATTATTACGTCTGCACGTTTTAAAAAAAAATATGGCAATTATACTATTCGATAAAGCAAAGTTCCATCTTTAAAATCTGGTTTTTTAATTACAGTACGAGAGATGATTTTTAATCAGTTATGAGCAACCAATGTTAAAATGCTCCTTTTACTTAATCCGATAATTTAGTACAACAAAAATTTAAAAAATATTTTTTTAAACAATTTTAATAGAAAAAAACTTCAAGATTTTACATTAGAAAGTCGAAAATTTTTGCAATAATTTTTTGGACAAATGGCAGGCTCATAAAGTAAGAAGAAAATTTCGCATTTTGTCCAGCTCCTAGTTTTCTGTATGTAAAAAATATATTATCAAATTCATAGAAACTTAAAAGAACCTTTCAAAGGTCGAGATTTTGAGCTTCTTAAAAAACTCTTTTTTTAATAATCTAATAATATACTGAAGAGAGTAAAAGATGTTTAGTAGCTGTTAAATAATATAATCTCTCGGTGGAAAAAGAAACATAAAGAACTATGCTGCTTCGTAGGAAATACAAGTGTATTTCCATATCGTAATTTCCAAGTGATTCAAGTTAGCTCGCGAGTCCGCCGACATCGATGAAAGCGGGAAGAAGATTGTGAGCGAATGATGACTCGCCTAGCTCGTAAACCTAAAAGGCGATCTCGAAGGGCTCGCATACCGGGAGAGAGCGGGTCCTTCGATGAAGCGGCCGAGATACCCGCGCGGAATTCAAATGAGACTCTACGAATCCCGCGAGTCGTCCGACGCCAGTCGGCGTACATTCCGACGAGCAAGCGGGCACAACACGGCGACGAGTCACGAGCGCGCGAGCTCGTGGAAACGCGGGCGACATCACCGTTCGTCGAGTCGGCTCCGACCGACGTCCGTCAAGATCGCG
>NW_017306059.1:4028668-4039751 GCF_001594115.1 Trachymyrmex septentrionalis | reverse complement strand
GGGGGGGGTCTTATTAAATCAAAGCGAGCGATCCGTCAGCGTGATAAGAAGAGCGCCGACCTGTCGACAGGTGGATTCGTCTCCTCCGCTGCGAACACAGAGGCATACACACAGGAGCCCCATCCGTGATGGGGCCGCGATAGGACGGCTTAAAAACTCACACGGAGACGTCACGAATGTCACGCGCGAGGCTCGTTCTCGCTTGTAACTATCAACGCGAGCTCGTAGCGATCAACGCGAGCTCGATACGACGGTTCATGTGATTAACAAGCTGCGCGGAGGAATATTGGACTTTGAACGGTATCGCCGATACCTGTGCTTCATTTAATAGCTACACGGCGGAGGATAAGTACACGTTTCGTCGTATCATAAAGGAAAACAACAACGCTGAAAGAGAGATCTAGTAGAGATATTTCGCGTACTTGTGAACTTTCGGTATGCTTTTGTTTCCTCTAACACGTACCGAAAATGCATAGCTTTGAGCGTTGCCCGTATCAAATGTATTAATTTAACATCCTTCTATTGATAGACTCGTAGATCAAACGTGCCGACAGAACGGAAGAGCGCGAGCGAGTCTGTAATTGTTCCGTCTTTCGCTAATGAAATATATATGAAGTGCATTAGGAGCGATTTTTAACGGTTCGCCATCTCTCGAGGGATTAGTCGTAATTCGTATTTAATAGAAGGAAGTCGTCGATAGCGAAATCAATTAAACCGCTAATCGCGCGCCTAAAATCGATTCTCGATGAGGAATCGAGCGCGACTCGCGTACGTCGCGTAATAACCATCACTTATCCGTAATTACCACCGCAAGTAATTTTAAGTGATCTTTATGATTACGTCGTATAGGATAATAGTAGGTTTGATCTAGGACCACATGTGCGACCATAGCCAATCGTACCGCGAGCCACGCAACACAGGTACCGTTTTCCACGCTTTGTTCGCCGTGAGAACGACCTTCGGAAGCACCACAAAAATTAGAGGCGCAATACACTTCGTGTATGATCTGTGAATGTGGGTCCGCGAAAGGCCACCACATAGGTAGTCCTTATAATTCGGTCGGCCTACGCGCGAACCTTCAATTATACCGGATGATACTCGCGTCTAGTAATCTCCACTAAACCCTAAACTAAGAAATTGGATACTGATTATAAGAAGCCGAGAACGGAGCGATAATGATCCGTCGATGTTAGATTTAGAGATTAGATTTCGCTTAAACTACTTCTCAAATATAATTCCAAATAGCTCCGAGCGTTTTGAATTAAGGATAATTTACGACATTACATGAGGATATATTCTCATATACATATATATATATTATAAGAATTGTGATGATAAAATTAAGCTTTATTGGCAAATTAAATGTGCATTTTGTATTTGTAAAATGTAAATAGTCATTAGTAATTCTAGTTATTAATAGGGTGTCTAGTTATTAATAATTAGTTATTAATAATATATCTATTAATTATTAAGTTATTAATAATCTTAAACCTTCGCATGTATATATGTGCGTGTGATGATCAGTTATTTGAAAATAACAAACTACTAGAACGAGCTAATTAGAAGATTCCTTTCCTACAGCAATCATCCTAGGGCGGCCTCGTTCCAGCCGTTAAAATATCCGAATCGCGGGAGGCAGTAAAAAGCCTTTCGCATAAAGGCTACAATCATCATACTTTTCGCACGATTATTCCTATGATTATAGATCAACCGGTTCGCGTGTAGGATTCAGAAGATATTGCCCCAGATATATCTCTAGCAGAGCAATAGAACTCCCGCGAGAGAAGCAGGAGCGAGAACGAGTCGTGATCCACCGTCGGAGGACGACGGTGGGATCTTTTGCTTTCTAATCATCTTCAAGGTTAAACCTTGGTGAACCTGCCGGCTCCTGCACGATGCCGGTTAGAGCCTTGTCCGATACTCTCTCGTCCTCCTCCTCCTCCTCTTCGTTCTTTGCCTCTCATATATGCTATATAGATCGTCGTATAAGGGTACGACCTTAGCCACGGGAATAAGACGTCGTCGACCTGCTGCTCGCTCGACCTGCGATTGTCTCTGTCAGTCGAGGAGCAGCGAGGATATTTCTATACCGTTAAGCGATTGGAACGCCTCGTGCTGCTCCATTGTCTCTCCGAGCGTATGTACCTATATATTTATTTGTGTGCGCAAACAATATTTATATCTACCATGCTGGCACGCCGCCAACAGACAGAACTCTCCTTTTCTTTATGAGTTAATTACCGCTGGACTAGGTACATGCGCCTCGATGACAATGAGGCATCGATCTTCTGCCTGTATTCATAGCCAAGTCTTATATTTAAGGCTTCCTTAAGTTTACCTTTCGATATAAGTCACTATCTGTATAGTCAATAAAATAATTTCGCATAGAACATCTATACGAAGATAAATTTAAAAAAGCCTTAAATGTAATGACTAAGAATACGGGCATTAATTCTGAAACGCAATAAGTATAGTAAGATTTAAGATATCAATTAATCACAGTCGAATATGGGGAGAATCGACTACGATTGATTTCTTATAGCTTACTCAGCTTACTATACCCAATGTGATTCAAGGCTCAAGTTTGGCAATAAAATAAGAGGAAAACGTAGAATATAAATTCTATCAAATAGCACATAGCCTTTATGCGAACTGTCTCCCGCGATTCGGATAGGTTAACGGCTGGAACGAGGCCACCCTAGGATGATTGCTGTAAGAAAGGAATTTTCTAATTAGCTCGTTCTAGTAGTTTGTTATTTTAAAATAACTGATCATCACACGCACAAATTCTCAATCGATAATAGATCAAAAATAGATCTGACTTTCTGTCAATTCAACGTGTATATTAACGTTAATAATAATGTTTGAAAATTGTACTCAAAGTATTTCTGAGATGTTCAGAATAAAATATTATATTAAAAAGTATTATATTATATGAAATATGTGTGTGCGTGGAACAGTTTGACAATCATATTTTAATTAGAAATAGAGACATACATGATGTAACATTTTCATATATTCGTTACCTCACCTTATTAGAATGACAATTCGACTTACCAATGGGATGCGCAGCAGCGGAGTTGTAGCGCAACCTGTAAGAATACAAATAGCCAAATTTTAGTAAAACTTCCAAAGTAATTAACATTTGAAAAAATAATTATTGCACGTACTGAAATTTTTATTTCTTTTTCAAATAAATATTTAATATAATAATATCTAAAAGGAAATCTTTTTTAACATATGAATAATTCAAGTATTAAATCTTAAATCTCAAATCTTTCGAGAATATTTTTAATATATTATATTTTGTGACATATAATAAATGTTCTATTTTAAATTATCAATATCATTCAACAATAATTTTAAATAATAATAAAATTATTCAAAAGAATTATATAATTTCATAAAATGATCAAATGCATTTTAGTCACCTTAAGCACGTTTTAGACAATATATTAATATACTTAATTCAGATTTCAAAGCAGAATGCTATTTACAACTATATATAATATATTACTTTATTTAACTATATATGCATATGTGTATATATTTTAATGCACTATTTAAATTAAATTAAATTACAATAAATGTGTGTGATCTCTGATCCTTAAGATGTTTCTCGGATTACATGGTACATAAAATTATAAATCGAATGTTATCTTGAATTCCGAAACCAATTATTATCAATCATCCAAAGTGGGCTTTATATTACAAGAGAGGATGCAAGTGAATGGCATGCAAAATACGACAGTCGCGAGGACGAACAATTGATTCTACACAAAGACTATAGAGTCAAGCATAGACTACGCCACTCCATATATTATGTAAAATTGGTCAATAAAAATAAGAGGCTGCTCTCCATTTAATGATACAAGTCGATACAAGTATCGTGCCCTCCATTTAATGACACAAGTCGACACAAGTATCGCTGTCTTTGTTACAAACACATTACTCGTGGAATGCAAAGAAAGATAGAATGCGAAACGACCAATCTGTCTCTTTTTCATTCAATCAATCACAAAATATGTTGAAAAGAAAAGGGAATCGGTCATTTTTACACTCCCTGCTCACTTATTTTTGACCACATTTGACATACTATTTAGATGCGAATAGAGCAGTCCATGCTTTAATTCTACAGATATGTGCAATAATAAGTAACAAATAATAAATTATTCACCTCATGGTTGCTCCGCTGGTGCCCGATGCCTCCCCGGGCCTCCTCCATGATCGTTCATCCATTGTTGTTCTATCATGGCACTCACACAGCACAGAACACAGAACCGACTAATGCGTTCGCGAAAATAAGCGCGACATTTTGACGCAGCACTTTGATACGACACTCCCGAAGTAAATCGTACGCAACGTACACTTCGTTATATCGCGACGGAGAGAATAAGACGTGATAAGACGCGAAAGAGATGCGATAACACAATGCCACGATCCGATATGGCATCCGCGAACTAACTAACCGCCGCGGAGTCGCGTCGCGTCACGTCGTTGTTCGGTCGCAATGGCGCGGTGGATTTCGGCGAATTAATCTCGCGACACGCCCGTAAACACGCATCATTTTTATATCAATCGTACGTACCCGTATATTACGTAGTCGAATATCGAGCCAAATGAGGTTGATCGCGACTTTTACGGATTAATTTCGCACCGCGACATCGCCGGTTCGGAATCGAGTTATTCCGCGTTCGCAGCGTTGCGTCACTAACGTAATATTCAAATACAGTGTCGGCAATCGCACACACAAGATGTTCTTTATTCCTGCATGAAATTGCATTAAATTTTTTTCTCGCTTTAGCCAAATATCAAATATATACATATCTATTATTTTTATCTTTTTAATAGATGCTTATTGAGAATCAATAAATTTAATTGTGTTTTATTTCAGATGTAAAACAAATTACAAATGCAAAAAGAATTAGATGTAAAAAAAAATTTCAGACGTTAAAAAGAATTACAATACAAAATTTTTTCCGAATTTTCTGTGCTATCTGGAAATTGAGTATTTTAAAATTAATTATTTGTTACATTTATTATAGCAGTATTTAACTTCAAGCTAATAAATCACATAAATTGCTTATTTCAAGCTCTGTAGAAGTAATGTAGATATTAATTTTTTTAGAGTATTGCTCTACCGTAAAAAAAATTACCTTCTGTTTTGATTTGTCATTTTCTTAGAAAGTATTTCAATTTGATTTACATTACTTTTTTTTTTTTTGATTGAAGGCCGATGTAGAACACAATCCGTACATAATAAGAAAATCGAAAAATATCGACTTGTGTCACTTTTCTTGCGGAGTACGATAATATCCCAGCAGAACAAGCAGTCACAATAACGTCAAAGTTACATTAAAATAAATCGTGACTGATTGAAAAGTGACTTTTAGCAATCATTTTCGAGCCATTTCGATGACATTTTGATGTCACGATGACTTGTGTGTGTTCTGCTCAGGTATATCGCCAACTTTTATTACTTTGATTTCCACGAACCGGCGATTTACGCTTCATTGCACACTTTCAATAATAGCAAGTGAAGTCCGATCTAAAACGCAAAACGCGAGTGGCAGGTCGCAAGCTTGTTCCATCTTCCAATGCGTCCAATTCGATGCGTCAATTTTAAAAATAACGCTTCGGAGATTGGTTGATGCAGCAAGCTTCACCGCGCGATGTAGAGCGAACTTAATACGCAAAATAGGCTCACTTCACTCCGAATCCTTCGAATCCTACTTCAGGTAACCGCCATGTAAACTGCGACGTGTTTTCACGGATGTTCTCGCGAATTGTAAGACCGAATCGCGTGGATTAACGAGCTATAATGTTCACAGAGAATAATCGCGTTTGATTTTCGTGTATCGTCGCGAACGGGTAACACTACGCGAGTAACAAAACGCAAAATAATTCGTACTACCTGTCGGGCACCGCGCGCGGGGTTGAGACGCGTCACTCGACAACAAGGACATCTATGTATACGTCGCACGCTCGTCGCTCGCGCCGAATTCGCGGAAACAGTTGAACACAAGGAACCGACTCGCCGCGTCACGCAGCACAACACGTCGATACGAAATATTTGGTACAATCGTCGATGAAAAATTACGCCGATATTTTATTCTATTCCTGACTTTTCAACCGAATGTACTGTCGTCGGGCGTCCTGCGATACCTGCTTTTCATTCTGCCTGGACTTCTCGACATTGTACTTACAAGGTAAGATTTATCTTAACCGTTCGATTAAGTATGAATCATTAAAAATAATAACGAAAATTGAGACGTAATGCTATTGTAGAATATCAAAAATATTCCACGTGAATAATTACGCTTAAGTAATATAGTAATATAATAAACGCACTAGTAATATAGGATTAAACAAGTGAAAGAAATGCCATAAAGCAAAGCGAAATATATGTACGATAAATATCCGTTTCTCAAAATAATGTAAAATAAGATTAAGTGATTGAATAAACTGAATATTTTTCATACGCGAAAAGTTGAGTGTTCGAACGGTGTGGTGGCGGCCGGTGAAGTACGAACAGCGAGGGGGAGCGGGAGCAGCGAGGGGAGCTACGTCATCATGTCGGCATTCGCTCCGTGACCTTAGAGGGGGACGGCAGAAGTACGAGACGCTCCGAATGTCGCATTAATTCGTGAAAATGAAATATCTACGAACACGAATTACACAAGAATACGTAAGTAAGATTACCAAAAACTAAAGTGTACATTAAGGGTTAAGGAATAGGTCAGATGAATCCTAAATAATTCTTTTATCTTTTTTATTGAAAATATATTTTAAATATTTATTTTTTAAATACGAGCTCTGTATATTAGTATATTGATAATTTAATTCTTTTATATTATGTGAAATAAACAAAATTCAATTATAATTTTATTGCGGAATTAACGAAATTATTTCTTATATCGATTTTTTCAGAAATTGGTTTAGTTTTAGCGGAGTGAGTCGTTTAAAAACGCTTTGGAAATTGATATAAAAAAAATTTGATAAAAAATAAAAAACTATTTGATATAATACAAATCTAAGATGAAGCAAATATCTATTGACTCTGTTATGTGCAAATTATTGCACCTTATTTTTAATAATAATAATATAAATAGTTGAAACTATTAACTTAAAATATTGATTTCAACTACATCTTTTGAATAATTGTCAAATTTAATACATTTATATTTGAAAGATAGACATTTAATTTTAATTGAGAAATATGTATGGAAATTACATTTATTAATATAAATTAATTAATGTATATTTATTAATTTTTCTTAATTTTGTATTCAAAGAGATTTAAAGTTTTAATAATTCAAAAAATTTAATTTTGTATGTATAAATTAAGAAAAATTAAATTACATTGCGGGTTAATTTTATCCTTCTCCTTGAATTATGAAAATCACACAAAATTTTATTTTTTTAGAGCAAAAAAAATTGAAAAAACAATAATTACTTAATAATTTGATTTTCCAAAATCCTTACTAATGGAAATAAAAATGGTATTCTAATTGCATATTACTTCAAACATTTATTCTTGAATATCAATCAAATTATTTACTTCAAACGATTTCGATTTTTTCATCTGATATAAAATATCAAAATTATATTTTCAATTTCTTATTTCAAGATTTTTAGACTACATTTAAAATTAAGATATGTAATTTTTCTTAACTTATACAATTAATGCGACATTCAAAAACTATCAGTACATACATATTATGCGATTCATTTTTAAGAATTGATTGTTAAATTTAAAGAAATTGAAAATTTCAAGAAAATTAAATCAATATTTAATTATTATGTTTTAAAATGATTTCTAATTTTAAGACATCTGTTAATTATTTATAATTGCGATCAAAAACATGAGTTTTCCATTAGTTTATTTCGGAATTGTTTTGCCATTATGTGACGCTGTGAATAGTAGCAAACTTCTGTAATTTAAAAAAAATTGAAGTTATTTCAGTTTTGTCAATATTATTCTGTTATAAATATTTAAACACTCAGTTAATATCTTACAAATAAAAAATTCCATCAAAACGTAGTCATCAATTTTTAAGCCATATTAATAAGAATTCTGTTCCAAAATTCGCTAATCGAAAACTCACGTTACCCGTTATCAGAAATGTATCGTGGTTATAAATATGGTATTATCATATCAAATTGATGCTCAAATTTCATTTATTAAATCGCGTTATATCTCAAACTGGTTTCGACTGAGTTCTTCAGCAGAAACGCGATTATAAGTACGCGTTTTATACTAAGGAAAGATAATGTTTTAGGTGTCGTTCGTCAACTCTTATGCGGCTCGTTCCTTTTACGATGCGGTGTCTAGAACCACCCAAGTAGCCGAGTGTAACCAATCCTCGACCAGAGCACGCCGCATGAATAGGTGAGAACGAATCCAAGCGAATATGTCTGTCGTGTTACGACAAAGGCCGCGCTATCGGAGCTCCGCGCTCGCGCAAGATAAGTAAGTGCTTTAATTTATTCGAAACACCTCGGTTATTAATCGTCCGCTTCGTGGACCGGGACGGGCCCTGGAGGTGGTGCCCGGCTTGGCCCCGGGTTCAGAGGAGAGGGGGGGGGAGGGCGCGACGAGAAGGGGTTAAGAGGTTGGTCCTTTCATGCGTGAGGTTGCGTGTGCCCGCGCATGTCTCTTGCATATATACGTGTGGTTATATACGCATATAAATACGCGGATACAAATAACGAACACGCGGTCGTGTCTCAGCTGAGCTCGTTGGAGGCGCAACGCACCCAGAGCTGAACCAGAGAAATGTTTTAAGCGAGGCACTCGCGGCGCCCACGCTCGTCCGCGGCAACAGACGCGCCGACACGCGCGTGCACACCGCGCTGGGCCCTTATTTCAGCTATAAATTAATGTTCTGTCTTCTACGTATGCATAATTGTGCGAGCCGCGCTACCCGCTTCTTCTTCCCCTCCTCCTCCCGCCCTATCTTCCGTTTTCCGTGTCTACACAGACCGGACGCCAGACGTGGTTGATATCAAACTGATGACATGTAACGAAGGCTCTAATGGATACCACAAGTGCGAATATACGCAATGTACACCGTGTACGCGGCATTATCCATGAACCGGATGCACTCCCGCGACGTGTTACTCGCAAGGACAATACTCGTGCGATCCATCCCGCCGGCGATATTTTCAACTAGCTGTGCCTGTGCCAACGCGTTATATTTATAATAGAATAATGATACCTACGAGATAAAACACAATCTCGTATCTCCATACGAAACTAATGATCAGAGTTAAGCATCACCGAGAAATGTGATCAAATATCTTCTTGCTTCTTGCCTTGATGAATTATTTTTGATTAATGACTTCTCAATTTTTTCTAAATTATAGACTTTGATATGTATACTTAAAAAATGGCTGACCATGACGGTTACCAATGAATGTAGAGAAAGATGGTTTTTTTTTTTTATTAGTAACAATTGTTAAAAAAGATCGCGTATACAGGACTGTCGGGAGAGACCTCAGCAGTTGAATTAACATGAGGACGAGGAGATCACTTTCTGTTTAAATCGTCGTGTATAAACGGAGATAATAAGGATGGGTCTCACGTTCTTACATTTACATTCGACCTATTGTCTTCCTCTCTCCGAGTCTGTCTCTCTTCGCTCAATAAGCCGAGGCCTTCGCTCTTGAACTCGCCACGATTCGCTTTCGATGCTATTTTTGTGCGTCGTCTCCACCGCTATACATATATCTACCGTTGCCCTGGTTAAACAATGTTACTTAATGTCTCCAACGGTTTTCGAATACTGAGATAACAAAACATGTGTCGCTCCGAGGCTCATCCTATTGTATCTGTCACGGTAACGCCACATTCCGCGAATATAAGTGCGCGAATTATACATATCCTTTGTCTTTCGTTTCGTATCTTACGATATAACTTTTCCTAATCATCCACTTTACGAATTTCGAAGTTTATTTTCACTTAAAATATTTAAATGACAGCATTCCATTATAATTAGAATTTTTTATGACAATTTTTTTATGACAATTTTCTTTATAATTGTAAAAGTAAGATTTTGAAATCATTATCGTATTGTTTCATTATTTCACTTACAATATCCAAATGACAGCATTTTAATTATAATTTTAATTATTTTTATAACAATTTATTGTCAAAGTAGAAATGAGAACATACAGTTTAAAAAAATCACGACTATGAAAAACGTTTTTAATTAAAATATTTCAATAACAACATTTCAATTAGAATCTTAATTATTCTCATGATGATTTTGTAATAGTGGAAAGGAAAATATTATCGTAGTTAAAAAAAATCACGACTGTGAAAAACGTTGAAACGACTCATCGAAATCTTCAGTTTTTACGCAAAAATATTGTCTGCGTGACTGTGTGAAAAGGAGACGTTGGAAGTAACGCGATGGCGTGTACAAGACGCGGAAAATAATGAAAATAACAGGAAAATAATAGGAAAATGGTACCGCATTTGGTAAAACAACCGCGTGTACGTGTCGCGGCGTGCTCACGTTCGGTTCCACGGTGGTTCTTCGCGAGCCTTCCACTCTCACAGGCACCTCGTTATGCGCTCTAGCTTTTATCTCTCGAGTCCCGGTGACGAAGCCGACCTGTCAGTCACGTACCGGGGTACGTACGCGGGATTTGATTTTATCGGCCCCGTGCTTTTGCATACAGCGCCGGTGTACCCACGCTGGTACACATGTGTCGCCTTCGCGATGCTGCCTTTTCATACTCCGTCGCAGGCGACGATAACACCGTTCCGCGCACCGTTTATCTCGCTGGTGAATGCTCTCATGTCCCGGAACAATTTCAAGTTACATTCTTGGAAAACTGCAGAATGCCCGCGTTTCTTAGAATACTCCATGAATTTAGCAATCTATTTAATTATCATAACGGACTGTATATTACTATGCAGAAACGTTAAAAAAATGTTCCATCGTCACGTATATGTGAAAACATATTAGTAATATTTATGTAACTATACATTACGTATATAATATTAATACAAAGTGTTCTGCTCGTGGACATTTAATTAAAAGAATTAATTAAAATAATGTATTTTAAACTT
>NW_017306059.1:4027201-4028490 GCF_001594115.1 Trachymyrmex septentrionalis | reverse complement strand
GATATTGAGGAAAAAAGACACGTTATATACAGATTTTCTATAGGAATGATACTTTTATAATATATAATTATAGATATACACACACACACATATACATATTATAATATGGAACAGTCTCACTTATTACTTTCTTAACCAGTGAATTTATATTTTTGTTCGCCACAACGTAGACAACGCAGAAACGAGTAACGTGAATTACTTTGCCGGACAGCGGTCTATAAATCGTATGATTTTAATAGGCGATACACGTCGAATGTCACCATTGGGAAGGCGACCTCCGTACACGCATCACGGTCGTGCACCAAGTACATAAGAACGTATGGCTCGCGTTTAAAGCGGCGAATTAGCGTCGTATCGCCTTAATATCGACCAGCATGGACTGTTTTGGAACGTATAACAGAGTGATTCGTTCCGAAGGCCGGTCCGAAAAGGCAGATCAACGTTCACAGAGACCAACGCCGCGTCATCAGCAATCACGATCAGCATTCTCGATGTAAAACCACAAATTTTTGAGGCTGTGAAGGAGCGAATGAGAAAAAAGATATAATCATAGTGATTTGTGGTGATCCGCGAATAGATATACGAGTAAAAACGCGATATCGTGCGATAAGTAAATCGAGAGAATCGTGTAAATTAAGAGAGATCGTGTAAAGTAATGATGATGACGCGACTTCATCGTGAGATGATTATGAGAGATCGCGAGCGCACGAAGGATATTCTACTAAACGATATTCTGCTAAAATATTTATACGATGCGCACGGACGGTTCGAGCGAAAGAATGCCGCGCAGAAGGGAAAGTGAAAGATGCGGAGTGTTTCAAGGATACGCTAGCGCGCGAGTATAATCAAGTTACTAATTATATCGATTAACGGGCTAATATATCTATTCCACGCGGTTAAAACTGTCCAAGGACTCGTGTCCTTGACTTTGTCAGCGCTTCTCGGCTAGATTTTCCGCTACCGCTCCGTCTTCTTCTTCCTGTTTCCTTGTATCAAGATCAGATAGTGATCTATCCCAAACCTTCTACCAACGCACACTTACGCACGTCTCTTGAATATGTAGGAAAATGAGATCTGGTCCTTTTGGAAAGGTGCATCGTGAGTCTTAATTAAAGCAAGATAAACTATCGCGGCATAATTAAATGAAGCTCCAGAATTTGGACCGCGGAGGCCGTTCCTTCCTGGAAGAAGCTCCGAGATTTAATTAAAAAGCTAAATCATTGGGACAGGACCTGCAATAATTTAACAGAGTTTCCGAACTTCGGTTGCTAGTATCATAAACTCTCTCT
>NW_017306059.1:4017518-4027101 GCF_001594115.1 Trachymyrmex septentrionalis | reverse complement strand
TCTCTCTCTCTCTCTCTCTCTCTCTCTCTCTCTCTCTCTCTCTCTCTCTCTACTATCGCGTCATCTCTTTATCGCTTCGGTTTCGTAACACAAGTAAAGTCGCCTCGTGCATCAGCTCGATAGAAAATAAACGTTTGAGAGGTGAGCAAAAATGCTTGTCGCTTTATCGAACGATCGAAGATATCCGACATGCAGAACGTAGTGCGGACGACGATGAAGGTGCATGCGATTCGCGTTACTTTTACCGGCTCAAGATCTCGAGGTTATACACAGCCGAGAGAAGAGTTTATTTTTATTAGCAGGTGATACATTCTGCGCGCACGTTCGGTCGATGCTAATAAATCCTGGACGTGTCCTGGACGTGCGCTACGAAGTAACGCGATTCTCGTAATTATTGATTTCGCAATGACCGACACGATCGAGTATATGTCCGAATGCGGTGCGCGAATGACTCCGCCGCTCACATACTCGCGTCTCCATTAAAGACAATCACTAGAGAAGATATTCTCTGCGAATGATTAAGTACGTACGTTCATGATGCATGAAGCGCGCGGAATGAGAATCGAATGATCATTGATTGATAACGGTGTATTGGGTACCAGCGTGAACTACGAAAGAGAGTGATAAGTGCAATGTGCATGTTGTATAACGATTAAAAATAGAAAATGGGAGATGGAGAAAATGTCATGTGAATATTGCTAACAACAATTACTTCATTTTTTTCCCAGCAATAAGTAGTAATGTAATAATAATTTTGCAATGATCGAGCAAAGATCAATATCAGCTAATATTAAAAGTTTACTTAAAAAGAATTCGAAATATTTGACAAATATTTAATAAAACAAATTATTTTGTCCTCTATGTTTGCACAATTATTCCTTTTATTATGTAACGCTTTATTTTAATTGACGCTGCAGAAAAGCGAATGCAATGGAAATGAGTAGAATCAATTTTTTTGGGGAATCAATATTCCAAGAAATAGACATTTAATTCTCGATAAGAATGCATTAAATTCAAAAAGTGCTATTTATTTATAAATAAAGTGGAGAATACGAAGAAGGTAGAATTTCTTAAGGGGTGTTGAAAGCAGACAAACGTGTTACTTATTTTATGATACTTTGTGATGAGATATAAATCACACAACCTTCTTCTACTCTTTTATATATCGCGCGATGCTTAATAATCGAAACCGATCGACACTCGTCTATGAGAAAGATCATCATTTTGCTGTGTAATTACGCCGCTAGGATAATTTGCAATCCTCTCCCGTCTTCCCCAGCGTATTGTTTTCCAACTCGGTCAATCGAGATGGCCTTCGATCGAGTATCGAGGCGAGATAGAATCAAAATCTCAGGGCCACTCTCGCAGATTCGCTGCTCTCCCTTACCAACGATTTATAATATTCTCGGGAACTCTCGTCGAGATTGCAAACGCAAGATCGCGCGCGAGTAAATCCGCGACAATTTTTTAACTGAAGAAAGATCGAGTGCTTTTGCGCCATTAAAGAATGATTTCCACGAATGAACAATCATAGTTGATACGATTGGAAAAGTTGAGAGTAAAGTTCACGACATGATTGATTCAGTACACAATTTTTTATTTGCTACAAAGATAAATCTCTAGAAAGCTTATTACCTAGAAATATACACTTGTCTCTTTTTATAGAAGACAATTGTAGAATACAATTAAAGAAGTTCAATCGGAAGGACATTTCGGCAGAATAATACCAACCCCTTTTACAATCTCGTTCGATGCTGATTGCAAGAGAACAGGTTATAATGCGCAGTTGGCGCCAGTTGATTCGTCACAATATCGTTTCTGTGCAATCCGTTAGACGGTACTAGTTGTACGGGAGATAGGTAGTGTGGGAGCTCTGATGCGTTGTGCGAGTTCGCGTGTGTCACCTCTGGCACTGCGCCTTTACTGCGACGACTCGTCGTCAACTCATCATTATCTCTGCCGGCGATGATTACAATTATTATTCCGGTCGGCCAATAATCATATCCCGTATAACGTAACCATTCGTCTACGATTGCGATCAGCAATCACGTACGCGCCGTCCCCGTCTTTTACAGCGTCGCAACTTTGCCACGACCGAGAAAATCCTTTCCTTCGTGAAATTTTCCGAGTCCATAATAGTGCGGTCTTTCCTGGCATAATCATCAAGTAATTTATAAAAAATAATGAAACGTAGAAAATTATTGCAAATATGTATTTTATAATAAGAAAGAAGATTAATTTTAAATAAGAAAATATTTTTTTAAAGGATATTTTTTTTTAATTGAGTTTTTTAATTTTCCTCGCTTTATTAACCACGCATAAATATTGCAGAAGTATTTTAGCATAAATTATTTTATCTAACTGATACTCAGTCAGATCTTATATATAATATGTATAAGACCGTTTCAAGTACCGTCTTGAGACGTTATAAATTAACGTCGGAGCAGTATTAGTATCTTAAGAAATTACTTGATATGATCTTGAAGTAAGAACGGACTAAATACCGTCCTATGAATCTCATAATCTTATTTGAAGACCATTTTAATGTCTAGAAATGTCTGGCCATGAGCAATTTTATCAAAATCTAGAAAGAAGGGTATATACATTTAATGTCTCTCTCTTTCTCTCTGTATCTATATATAAAATTTTATTCCAACTTATACTATCCCATTTTATAACCTGAAAAAATAACCTTATAAAATAAGACAGAATAAGTTAAACGTGATAGTACATAGTAGAGATGCGAGACGATCTTGAATATAAAAAAACCGACTATAAATACCGGCCTGTACAACACGATTTGTGATTTTGACAGTCGATCTAAATCAGGATCAAGTCACATCTCGAAATTATCTCGAGGTTACGTCGAAAAGTTCATTCTACATTTCCGAAGAGTACGATAACGAGGGATTCGCGAGGGATTCGCGAGGGATATGCATGCGCCGTGTCGCACCGGTAGAATAGAACGGACTCACGCGTCGCGTCGTCGTGAGTCAGATATCCTCCAGGTTTCAGCGTGCCGGGTCGAGGGTCGTCCGCATTTGCTCCCATCTCCATCTGCCCCCTGCTTCGCCACCGCGCGCCATCACTATTCTCGTAGTCGCATCCATCGCATCACTGTGTGTCCTTGATATTAGAATGGTCCAGGGGAACGCGCGCATCCTAGTGACCGTTACACGCCGCGCCGTTCGTATACGTACGCGGCTACCTAGCTAACCACGACACAAACGTGCAAGATCGCCGATGATGACATCGTTTTATTATATTATCATCCACCGAGTTCCAGCCGAATCGCGATTCACTCCTGCAATTTTACGATTTCTTTTTTCTTTTTTTTCTTTTTCTTTTCAATCACTTCGGCGGGGCCGAGGTATGAATCCCTTCCTCGCGGCACAAATCCTTCCTATCGATAGATAGGAATGTCTGTAGATCGCATCGATTTATGTTGCTCGACAACTTCGTTGACAACGGACCCGACGATCGTATCGCGTATTGTCAATGTTTTTTTGCTGGCGATATTTTCGGAAGATAAGAGAAAAAAAAGAATTGCACACAGGTGGTGGAATCATAGCTCGCGGCGATACACGATCTTTGCTGCGCTGATTCCCAATCGATTAGTTCGACGAAGCGTAAGACGAAGCGTTTATTGCTCATTACCAATACCAATGTGCGTTGCAATTGCTCGTTGTGAGAGCTCGGCGCGAAGATAGTTCGCCGCGCTCGTAATCGCTCCGTATGCGCGTTAAAAAAATCACGCTCTTCTCCTCAATGGCACTCATCACGGCAGCGACGATGATTACCTACCAGCTTTTACATATTCATCGCGCTCACAGCTCGGAGCATGCGTTCTGTTATCGACAAATACGTAAAAGCATGGCAGGCGCGCATTACGCCAACTGACTCAGTCGCCATTGTATCTCGCGAAGACTAATCGCCGAGAGATAATCTTCGTGCGATGTTCTGTACTCGGAGTCCTTTACTCTCCCGTGATATTGATGGATGAACGTTGCTGACAAATGGAGATTGACATGTTCATAGAGTTGTCGCGTGTAGCACAGATGAGATATAGATGTAAAAACATCGACTCCGTTAAAAGTTGCTTAATCGTAAACTTTTATTCGTTACGAAATGAAACAGCGAATAAATCTGTTGAATTTTGTAAAGGTTTGAAGATTACATAGGTCGCTCAAATGGAATAACGGTAAGCGTGAAAACATTTTTTTTTTTTTTTACGATTTGCAAAGTTATGTAATACGATAAGGCATGTGGAGATCGAGAAGGATTAGCGAATTCAAGAGGAGTAATTTGCGAGGATGGTCGGACAGCTCATAAGCGGAAGCAACGTACGACCGTGCCGCATAGCCTGGATTAAGGATGGTACAGGCATCGACGTGGTATAGGATCGCGTGAAGGTGGCTGCGAAAAAAAAACGCATAATACACGGCTCTCCAAGCATAAAGAGCGGAGGAGAACTGTTTCGAGGTGCCTGTAGCGATTATGAGTGTGTGGAATCCACGAACGAACGTATGAAGCGTCCGATATTTTTGACCAGTCGCGACCGCTACGATTACGCAAGGTGAAGGCGAGTTAAGAGATCAACGTCTAGTCCCGCAGTCAGAGGAGACCTAGTTCTCATCTATTAATGCGCAATTATCGGCGAACAATGTGATTACGGGCGCATTTAAGTCGTTACGCGACGCTTACGAGCTGCCACTCTATTCAAGCTGCCACTACATTCAACAGTGAAAGCATCGGTTTATACACTTATATAGAGAGTAAGGAACTAAGAACAAAACTAAAACCAATCGTACTAAAGAAAATTTTACAACAATTGCAAAGCTGCTTTCTCTGCTGAACGCAGCCAGTGATTGTCTAATTTAATACGATGAACGGCTATTTAACGAACGGTGGCAACCGGTCCTCGCAAGGCCGATCGATCTTGTCGAGGAAGATCGATCGATTGCACTTAGCAAATAACTCGACCGCGTGCATTGTACATTAGCGAAGGCGAGGTTCAAGGACGCGGTTCTAAGCTGGAGAACAACCGTCGTATTGAGAATACGCGTTTCACCAAGTTCCGGTATCGATCAGTCGATGAATCATCGAATGTACAATACAAGATGAAATAAGTGGATGAGATCGTGGAGAGATATGAGAAACGGAGTTAACAGTTCTGCGAATTGATCGAGAGTTGATCATGATGCGGATAAGGGTAAGACAAATTTCTCTTGGAGAGAACATATGTAATTTATCGCGAGTGAAATATCTCTGCAGTTTCGTCATGATTTCCCACTTTTGCACCAGGAAGTTAGTTAGTCAGTCATCGTTAATCGCTCGTAAATTTTCAGCGATTCAGAAAACTGGATCGCGAGGTGTCGTAATGCGTTCTCGACGGGCGCCAGTCCAAAGGATGCGCACCATGTATGCGGGGCAAAAGATACTTAATAATGCATTAAAAGATGTTTTATTGGTCCGCCGGACCGAGGCAGGTATCTGTTTTCGTATTTCATCGAAGCCGCTCGTACGTTATTACGACGGGAGAATTCACAAAGTTTCGAATTATATAACGCGAGTTATTATTGAAACGAATACTGAGCTTAACCACGGTGAGAATATATATAGCCGTTTAAAGCCGCTTTTGCAGGCTGTCGCGTCTTTTTGTACACTGTGTTCCGTAATCTTAATCCTTGTCGCTCAGAATGACTTTTATTGCGAGATATAACGTAATTAGGGATCCCGCAAAATTATCTGCTTTCGACCTGAACAGCAGTGTATCGCGATACGTCGTATGGCGAGTATCTGACGATGTTGTATCGTTAAACAATAACAGTTCTTATAAAAGCAAACGCTGTCGAGCTGTTCACACGGTCAATCTAAATTTTTCGTAAATTTAGTATACTTTTGCTAGGAAACAGGATTCTTTGTGCATTTGTTCGGAGAAAAGGAAACCTACGTTTTACAGCGCTGCATCATCGACATGACTCTTTCTCGATTCCGAAAAATGTACGTAGTGATCGTGCCGTATCTTAATCTTCTTCAATTTTTTTCATCTTACCCGAGATTAAAAAAATTAAAACGATTGAATCATCTCGTTCGTTGAATATATCCCATATACTTGCTCGCAAGCACGTCGATTACTTATCATGCTAAACGAAAGTAACGTACAACGAATACCGCACAAATTGCTACGCTCGTAACAAATTCATTAATTAGAGACCATGACTCGTCCTATCTATCAGCAACGCCTATCTATCAGCAACGCCTTCTATACACTACTTTGCACGAAACGATAATGAGGTGTTTTCCGTAACTTTTTTAACGATTTACAAACAACATACGAATTATATTAAAATGATCATTAAATACGATAAAGAGAGCCATGATCGGAAAAAAAATTTGATGTTTTAAATAATACATTATATATTTTTATATTAAATTAATTTATTTCAGATATGATTGCAAGCCGATAACTTTCGATGTCAACACAATGATTCTGCTTAAAAATTCTTAAATGTTTAAAATGAACACTTTATGTATATACAGTAAAAAGAAAAATATGCTCTCGTGCCAAATTGAATATTTAATAATATAGGATATTTAAATTTCGAATATGTGTTAATAGATATATTTAATATATTAGATAATTTAATTATTGGATTAATGTTGGCATTTTATATAATCGAATTTATTAGTGCCAGGTATTTTTTAAAATAAATGAAAATAACTTGAGCTATCGTATCATGATTTTGTGGAATTATTTTAATAGTTTTATATATCACATGCGAAACATCGGTGTTTTGCATGTGATATTATCTGATAAATTAATTTCGAAATTGGACTATGGATGAGAAATAAATTTTTTATATCTTTCTCTTGAATTTTTATCCGATTTATTAGGATTGAGAAAGATAGCACTTTCTGATGTGAATTATCGATGCTCGGGATGCTTCACTCCGACCCGATTCGGGTCATCGAAAATTAGTGAGGGGTTTAATTTTAACGATCCGTAAGTCTTTCACGAACACACCGACAAGCAACTGTGTCTTCAATTACTGAAGTAATTCGGAGCACGATGGTAGCGACGACTCGCACGACCGCTTTCACCTTTGGACATTTTCGCCCACGTTGCGAGACGATAATTGGATTTTCCGCGATCTGAACCCAATGATGCAGATGTAAAAATCTGAGTTTACAAGAAAATTCTAATCGTGAATGTGATATGCGTATACATCGTTCACACGAGCAATAATAATGACGATGCGAATTTAACCAGACGTCGTGAAGACGCCTTTTGGCGCCGATTTGTAGAACAAATCAGCGCGAGTCTCAAGGACTGTGAGGAAGCCCAAGGGCGAAGCCTTGATTAAGTCAGGGACTCTCGAGAATAGGAAAGACTAGTTTCGCGGACTGATATTAGTCAATGATTATGCACGAATCTTGACCTATGTAAATCCTTTTTCTTTCCATCTTTTATGTAAATCCTTTTCTGTATGTCTAACTTTATTCTCACGAGATTAATTGATTACCGAACTAATTTTTTTAATTAAGTTAAGCATATACAGAAAGAGATTTATATAAAAGAGTTAATATATATATAATTAAAAAAAAATATATATATATATTTCTGTGTGTGATTTACATAACGAATGCAAAGGGAAGATATAATAGGCATATTAATGGATTAATTGATAATTCGTAAATATACAACAGTAATGAATTTTGTAATTTTAAAGAATTTTCTAAAATTAGTGAAAAAGTAACGAAGACAAAAAATACTTTCTCTAGTTTTAATTTACAATATTTTATTTTTTTTACAACTTTCCTGAGGATGATGAATCTGTACGTAAGTCGGCGATAGATTGTGTGTGTCGATCTGCGTTTCACATCCAATGTGAAATATCAATTCTTCGTTACATAATCACGAAGAAGATTCTCTTGCATTACACATTGACTAAATTTCTTTAATCAACGGGTTGAAATGAAGGCAACTGTGCTGCGAGATCGCACATATTTATTTCACCTTTATGCAATGCAAAGAACGCGCAAAGCGCGAGCTACGTCAATCGCGCGTCGCGGCATTCTGCGACCGATATGTCAAAGAGTGCAAGAATCAGATCTATGCGCACATGCCGACAGCAAAGCGGATAAATTAATTAGCTTAATTAGTACATAAATCCGTGGGGAATGTCGGGGCCGTCACGGTTAATTGCGGCTAATGGCCGGGATTGTACACGCGCAATGCTCTCGAACAGAGCCGACGACGTACGCACAGTATCCGCTCCGCTTTGCGACGCGAGCTCTCACGCTGTATCTATTTTCTATTTGTATTGCGTGAAACTATCGTCTTTCCAACGAGTTCTTTTTGTCGTTGACGGGGACCCGATCCGCTGCGGCTTGATCGTCGATATAGCTCGATATGCCACATGTCTCTGCAGGGAGGTTTAATGGTACTCTCGAGCACCTGAAAGTCGTTCACCTGCCAGCTGACTGCCGTCGTGTCTCGATCGCGAGAAATTTCGTACGTATCTGCTTTCCAGATACTCTCACAAAATCGATAAACTATTCTCGCGACATTCTCGTGAATCTCTCAGTCTCCGCCGCAGTGATGAGTTTAATACTCTAGATGGTTATTAATAAATTATTATTAATTACTCAAGAAGCGAAATATTACCGGCTAATTACTAATTAGACATCGTATGGTAATTACGCCGCGAATAGAATATAGCACACGTCGCTCATTTCTGCCGGAGGCGGTCCGCAATAACCTGCCATGCAAATGAATGCGTAATTACGCGCAATCAATGAAATTTATTGATATCCTGTTTGGCCGACTACGCTGTCGATCAAAAAGCCAACGTCCGAGTTTCGGTGTCGGACCATTTCGGGATACGACTTGATTTGGAGCGTCGCGCATCGATCACTGTCGATAATATATGTATTTAATCGCCGTTTAATCGCGAAAAAGTTCGACCGAATGTTGACATGTAGCAAAACAAAGATTATCATTCTTCTCATCATTTTCATATTATCGGCGGCCACGTGAAACGTATATACATAAAAGACGTAGCGTCTTCCAGGCTTTCTGGAAGAAAATAGCTGCTCCAGTTTGCGCGCTTGTAAAGCTTCGCGAATGAAGCCTCGGTCGGCGCGGCTCTCATGAAGAACACGACTATGATGACTACGCTGAACAACGGTTGGCGGGGCTCATCACACGAGAATAGGTAGGCAGGTACGTACGCAGGATCCTTACGAAAAAAGTGAGCGGTTGTTCAGAAGCCGCGGAAATAAATCAGTACGGGCGCTTCTGCGAGTACTTTCACGTTGGCGAGGCGGTCAAGCAGGGCGAGCGGAAAGTACGAGCGCGCAACAAAACGGCACAGCGTTCGCGCCAAACAAGGTTTAATTGCTGGAGCATTGACACGCGTGCGGTTTACTCCGACACAATGCGAGTGCTCCTTTTGTCTTCAGCCTCGTGGAATTTCCGCGCATTTCTTGAAGACTCTCCACCATATCGATTCGATGGAGAGGTCGATGATTAGTTCTCTTAGCTGCGTTGTGGAAGATAACGACGTTACGTACGCGA
>NW_017306059.1:4010867-4017418 GCF_001594115.1 Trachymyrmex septentrionalis | reverse complement strand
TCTTGAAGACTCTCCACCATATCGATTCGATGGAGAGGTCGATGATTAATTCTCTTAGCTGCGTTGGAAGATAACGACGTTACGTACGCGGGTAGAGAGAATACTGTGAAATCAATTATGCTAAAAATGTGCGTTAAATTATGATAATTCCGGAAATAACAGTTTTGAAACGAAACAAGGGGGTTTTTTTTTTAATGCGCTAATTGTTGCGAGTAACGCGGTATTATCGCACTGACATGGGCAGTTATCGACTCAAAGCGTACGATTTTGGAACGTCCGTTTGTTGGAGCCCATATCGCCGCCGCCTGAAGATTCAGGGATAACGCCACCCCCTTCGGGTCTTGGAAGGTAAAGATGCCGCGGATTACGGGATTCCTAACTTCTTGCCAGTTGCCGCATAACGTTATACCTGCCTTTAACCAAGGTCGATCGTGTCCCGACAATCGCCCGGTAAGATCGTGAGATCGGCCGGCTGATGTTGGTCGGAAAGTTCGCGCGATCGTAAGCAGCTAGAGTTCCACTTTTGATATACGTATTACAATACCTGGACTGTACGTTGGCATTAAGCGTTTATCGTCCGAGAATCACGGATTACGATAATTCCGCCGATACAGAAGTGTACGCTCGGGATTAAGTAAGGATGATTAATGTAATAATAGTGTGTAATTCCAATCGTGAGATTTATGACATGCCAATAGATGTAACCGCCTTCCGAGCGAGAAGGTTCAGATTGTATAGAAATTTAGCAATTAACATTATTAATTTTCCGATTGTATCAGTGAACATCGCAATCTCAGTAAATTACGAAAACGCGACGTAAGCTTCTTCTCGCGATGCGATAAACAGTTTTACTTCCAAAATTATCAGATGCATATTTGGACAAGTAAAAAGTACACCTGCATCTATACGTAAATATGAATAAGTATGTCGTCTTAACTTAAGTAGCAAAGACATTATTTATTATTATTTTGATGTCAAAATGACATTTGATGTAAAAATGACTTCAGTTTTTATCTGTATTCCGATTTTGTAACTCTTAACGGCAGTGTCGATATCGTTATATTGTCATTGCGCAGGTAATAATGGGGGGAAAAAAAAGCTGCGCAACACACAATGATTAGAATCGGGACTGAGTGCGACAATCATGAGCTAGATTACAAAACATGCTAGAAACGCTCCATTTTTAAATCCCTAGATCCTTGTTATTGCTTTCTTTCTTTTGTATACGATGGCTAAAAGCGACGCGACAGTAGTCATCGAATCGATAGAATCGTATCTGCAACGACCCCGTTTGAGTTTCTCATGATGCACCTCTCAAGTCTAGGCTCTCAAGGAACTTTCACGGCCCTGAAGAGCGCGGGGTCCTTGACCGTTCCCGCCGTGATCCCCTTAATAAATTATGAGCGACAATCGGCGGCAAACGCGGGAGGGTCAATTTTATTGCTAGTGCTATTCTCGCTACTTTCTACTTTGTTAATACTTTTGACAAAAAATTCATTACCGCATATTGTAATGAATACGGTATAAATCATGTTTTCAGAATATTAAATCAAAGCTGTTACAAAAAAGAATTTTTTTTGTAGAATAGTATAATAGTACACAAATATTAAATATTAGATCGATCACTGAGATTAATCATTTTATATAACGCGTAAAATAAATTCAAAAGTATGATTGGAATCCAATGGAAGTGTGCGCACATGCTGCTTCTTTAAAATTCTTATACGAGCCTCGAGCAACGACAGATTAATACACAGTTTACAGCTGTTTAATGTAATGATAATCACACAAAATTTCTCCTTGCAAAATTTCTCTTTGCACAGCGATAATGATTGATTCTAGCCGGCGTGAAACAGGATGATAGAGTGCGAGGGTCAGGGCTGTGCCGCTCGTAATCGAGAGAGAGAGAGAGAGAGAGAGATCAGTCGAAAGACTATTCGGAGCTCTCGCGTATTACGATTCCTTCGGCGGCAATCCGAGGATTTTGATCGACGTGTGTTCGCGCGTATTTACGGATGAGTAGGATCGATTTATGGTCCAGCGACGGACAAGAAACAACGTTGCCCGGGGCGGGGTCGAATTGAAAAGCGATTGAGAGAGTTTCGGGACGTGGGAAGCGCTCGTTTTCTTCTCCTTTTCGCACGTGTACGAGGAGATACGTCGCTGCTGCCGCGAGCGTGTCAGTGAATAGTGAGTGAGTGGTGAGTGAGTCACCTGTAGGAGTGGTGACTCGCCCCGCGATCGGCGTGATCGGCGGCTCTCCGATCACGCCGTGTTCCGTTCGTACTTGTTGCGCGCGCGCGCGCGAGACTAGCGGAATTCTCCTCGAGTCTTGTAATCGTCAAAATAGATGACGTCCCGACGTTTTACACGACGGCCGCGGATACGTCGTGTCCCTCGCGGACACCGACGTGGCGGATGTCGTCGACGTGGCGTGCTCGGAATCGCACGGAACGAAAGTCGGTCGGGATGATCGCGCATGAGATAGACCGCATAGCGATAGGTTTCGATAATTGAAACTACTTCTAGTTAACGCTAGAACCGCCGATGGTATACTACTAGAATTTCCGATAAATAATTCATTTTCGTAATTTGTAATTTCCTATTTTTCCTCCTCATTTTCGAAATTTATTGAAAAGAGTTACCTTTTTCATATTATATTTTATTATAGAATTATCTCTAATCTCTCTGTTACATTTTATAAACGATTGGAAAACATTTTTTAACATGCAGTCATAGGCATCTATTTACATTTGCTCGTCGTATTTCCTCGTCGCATTTGCGATCGAGGAAGCGGTCAGCGGCCGATCT
Source organism: Trachymyrmex septentrionalis (assembly GCF_001594115.1). Taxonomy (NCBI): domain Eukaryota; kingdom Metazoa; phylum Arthropoda; class Insecta; order Hymenoptera; family Formicidae; genus Trachymyrmex; species Trachymyrmex septentrionalis. The sequence continues at coordinate 4,014,607 of NW_017306059.1, read as the reverse complement.
TTTTCCCGGTTCCGATTTTGTTCTTTTCGGCGCGCTCCCGATCCCTTTTAGTACCGCACGACCTCGGCTGGCTTGCACCCGCTGCTGCCGGACGTCGAACGATCTCGTCGAGATCGCGTGACGGTAATGGCTCGCTCGTACATCGGTTAACTGGCCGGGGAAACGGAACGGGATGAGTCGTGTGAACCAATCCCTCGATTAAGCAAACCTTGTAGTGACATTTAGCCGCGGTATCTGTCTCTGAGTTTCAGAGCCATTGCGAGACGATCGAGTCTACGTTGAGGCGACGCAACTGCGCGCCGACCACCGATTGATCGTCATTTCGTTTCTTTCTGAGCAGGGATCGGTTGAATGTCACGAGAATTTCCCTCTGATCGCGCTTTACTAATACGAAGTCAGACTTACATAAAGAAGATACGCAGGCACAGCGGGCGGGTCATTAAACATTTTGCGTGACGAGTTGCGTAGCATAACGCGATTAAATCTACAACTGACGATCATAATCGTGACGAAATACTGATTAGATCTACGAGTGACGGTCGTAATTGTGATGAAATGCTGATTATAACACTTCCTATTGATTCTGTGTGGCTGGCAATAACTATATTTAATTATATTTGATTACACTATTACAAAAAATGGATTTCCGATTATCGGCTCAATAAAAAACCACGGATGATGGATTTATTATGTATTTACGTATTAGAAAGTTTGAGAGTTACATGCTGGATATCTTTAATCCACCCAGTCTGCATGTAAAATTATTGAATTATCATTATTACCTTGTATAAAATTCAAGGAAATTAAGCTGCGTTGAAACGAATGCAAACGACTTGTTTTTCTATCCTTATTACCTCCTGAAACGTGGTCACGTTTAATACTTATCGGGAACATTTGTTGATTATCACTTTCCGTGCCATTAATTAAACATTATATATAATAACATTACGTTAATTAATTACAATTAGTGTACAAGACACATAAACATATCGAAACATCGATTATATTTTCCAAAGCAGGAATCTGTTTTGGCCTTAACAACGGCTTTTGTACTAATTAATATGATTTTTACCATTATTGGTTAAACTAGATATATATACAATATATACTATATATTAGGCTAATTAAAATTCAATATTGGTTATAGAACGCAAGACATCTAATCGCGAGCCTATGTTGATGACCAACTTTATGACACTATTGCGCCTATGATTTGTACTATTAGAATTTGTATTAAGTAGTGTTATTCATTTTATTTTCTTATAACATTCACCAAATGAACTTCATTGCCACATCATGTGTGTCATTTATGATTTATTAAAATCATTCGCCATTTAAGATTATCTGCTAATTTGCGAGATTCGCAGGTATCGAATGAATTATAGAGCTTGATATTTTTTTAGGATTTTTTTCATTGTAATATATGCAAAGTATATATCATGTGCATTTAATGTCAGGATTGTCGTACTAAGTGCTATGCGATTATCCCATTCCACTGATTAATACGCACGACCATAATTAACTATGTTTTCATTCGTGTTTTCAGGTGTTGAGCACAACAAGTAAATCTGAGAGGAGGAGGAGATCTGGGAGACATCGGTCAGCAGCGGAACAATTGTAGGGTGAGTGAATTATTATGTTTTATTTGAACTTTTTGCGTTCCAAATTATTTTTCGCAAAACGTGCATTAACCCTTCTGTTCGGGTCTATTTCACCTAATTTGTAATTTATTTTCTTACTAATATTTTATTTAAAAATGTTTTTCTCTAGTATTTTGTGTCTGCAGCTGTTAATGTAAGATTATTTCTTTTATGAAAATTGTTTTTTTTTTTTGTTTATTTTTAGAGCTTTTTAATCGTTTGATCGAAACGATATGATCGTATAGTAAATTTGAACAGATCAGAAGGGTTAAGATTTCTTTTACAATATTCTTTATTACGAACGATGCATCGAAGGATTCGATTCCAAACGGCAGATATCGACAAGCGAGGGCATGAAAAAGATTGTTCTTTGCATGTAAAAATTGTGTGGATTGTCGCACATAGCCCGTACCCGATTAGCGATCGTGCAGAACGCGACGTAGGATACGAGGATGCGTTTTAGCGACGGAGTCGGTTAATTAACGTCGCGGCATTTGCTTCGGCTAGCACTCCTGTTACAGCAAGATCGCGAGATACGATAACGGTCACACCGGCCGCGAAAGATCCTCTTCTTCCTCGTATTTTGCCGTATTTTTTTCATGCTTCGCTCATCACCCCGCTTCTCTCTCGATCGCGGCGAGCGATGATTCTCCACAACAGGTCGTGCATCGATAAATTTCGGAATTGGCGCCTCTGTCGATCCCGGGTCCACCTAATTAAGCGGTTTGCCCCGTAATTATAGTCAATTAACGTCAAACTCAGTCGACAGCGTCGGAACCGCTATCGCTCCAAGATTGCTCGATATTACATGCACTTATACGCCTGCAAACGTCCACGTGCGTGTCTCTCAATCATCTTGATATTATTTTATCAGGTCGATCATTTTCTCGCCTGCGGCGAAATTGCTCGTCATTTTTGAGGGGATCGAAACTTTGTTAGAAGATATTGAAGACCACCTCTTTGGTACCAAGAAATAACGGAGATGAAAAAATATATATAGTTTACAAATAATACTCTCTCTCTCTCTCTCTCTCTCTCTCTCTCTCTCTTCTGCAGTATGAATAATGTTTTCACGACATTCAACGTACATCTTTCGTTTTACAAGTTTTCGTCTGAATTTGTGTGAGGAATCATTTAGTATCTACTCCATATGTATTTTGTTGTGAAACATAAATACATTGCACGTACAAAAACTGGAGTTATATTTCACATGATATATATGGAAGAGATACTAAATATTCGAAAAGATTTTAAGAAATGATTCCTCGCACAAATTCAGACGAAAACTTCACATATAACCATATATCCGAAACGGCTTTATTTTAAAGATATTTGAGTGAAGATGTAAAAGTGAAGGAAAAATTTCAGGAACTATTCGAGTTATTTGAATGAAGCTTTAAACATATACAAAGTTTTATCAAAATAACTCGTGTGGTTTTGTACATTTCTGGAAACAAAAAATTTTTTCCTTCAACTTCAACACCCTGTATTTTGAAAACTAAGCCGTTTTAGATATGATTGTATGAAATTATAATCTTATTGTTAATATCTACGGTGTATAATATGTTGATCGAGTGATCAAAATTTAGTTTACACAACACATCAATTATTATTCAAAAATGAAGATTTACGAACCACCCTGTTAAACGGAAGCAAACTACCTGGATTGTCTAGGACAATCTTGCGCGTAATCAGAATATCTTCGTGCATCCTATAGGCAGGGGTAAGCGTAAGATAAAGTGTCATTTAATCATTGATCATTCGAGTGTTTCGCTGTCCGCGAGGACCATTGATCGAGGCATAATAAATTGATTCTTTCCGTCTTATTTCTAAACAATAATCACCAGCGATTTTCTTCGGCCCTCGAGCGACGTATCCTCATTCGGTTGGTGCGCGGCGCGATTAAAATTCTAGCGCGCTCGGTGTTTATTCGAGAGCGTTTTAATGATCGCAGAGACGATTTCGTCGGTCGGGCGTTCTCTCGCACTGGCGCTGGCCTTAATATCTCGCTCGGCGACGGGTCGTTGCATAAGCGGATGTATACGCGGGCTCGTCTCTCTCTCTCTCTCTCTCTCTCTCTCTCTCTCTCTCTCTCTCTCT
>NW_017306059.1:4008067-4010802 GCF_001594115.1 Trachymyrmex septentrionalis | reverse complement strand
TCTCTCTCTCTCTCTCTCTCTCTCTCTCTCTCTCTCTCTTCCTCTCTCTGTCTGTCTGTCTCTCTTTCTCTCTCTCTCTCTCTCTCTCCGGCGAGGTGCGCTATACAGGTCGCGAGAGAAGACGTGACCACGATGCATAGAGCGGCGACCGCGCGGCGATCGTGAGTCGCGGATCCGTGCGCAGGGCCCAGCGAAGAAAAATCCCATTAATTGCTTCTATGGTGATAAATTTCCCCCTGGCAATGCACGATTCCTCTCCCAGGCTGTGACCCGCGCGTGTGCGCCCGCGCAACGATGCTTCCTCGGTGCAGAGCAGAGCTCACGGGTCCCCGCTCTTAGGCTATACCTCCTGCTATGTTAATTTTCAATTTAATAAGGTGTACCAGGAAGTGATACTATAGCGGCAAGAGCCGGGCAAATCGAGTTAGCGTGGTGCGGCCATGCTGGCTCGCGTGCGTGGCGATCGCCAAGTGAAAATGTCGCGGCGGGAGTGACATTTCAATTAATGTTTACCGTCTTCGTGTGGGAAGATGTACGTCGACACTATTCCGTGACTCCCGCGACAGGTGCGAAAAGCGGAATGAACAGAAACACGACCGGTTTTGCGCAGGATCCCGTGAAACCATCGAGGATACGTGACGAGACTTGAACATCCATGCGAAATCGAGCCTATAGAGAGAGAGATTCAGTTCCTCTCGTTACTTTCTTTATTACTCATTTGTTGCAGGGATAATTTACCTTTTTCCCACGTACAACGTTTACTTCAGACATAGAATTTATTTTTATAAAAATTACTAGTGTTAACACTCTCTTTTTATCAATTTTAGATAGATAATTATGATTATCATAAATATGATTTCCAAGCAAACTGTTTATAAATTAGCAGCTTATAGAAAAAAAAATCTCTTTTGTAGCAGAGCAGAATAATAAATAATACATTTGCAAAAAGTACAGCTAGGTACTCAAGACGCTTGTTCCACCGTTGCTCTCGTAGATGTGCTCGCTCTCGCGCATACCTTTCTTAGAGTCTAAACGACCGGCCAATGTCATTAGTGACGTATAACCAGGGAAAACCTGTGGTTACCTCTTCTCGCGGCGAGCCGCGCGAGGTGGGCCCGCTCGTATTAATTTAATAATCCTGCTTATGAGTTACGAGCAGCTATATTACTCGTCCCCTATATTACTCGTCCAGTTACAACTACCAGCGGCACTGTTACCATCTCGTAATCGGCCGTAGGCTATGCGCTCAAACTCGCCGCTAAAACTCGCCTCGGAGGATCTTTTAAAGCGGTGCTTCGCGCCGCTTAATATATTTACCGTCGTCAGACGAAGTCTTCCTTAAAAGAGTCCCTTAAAAGTTCTGCCCTTAATAGAGAATGCCCATTATCGAACGCGATACGAGTACGTAGGCAAAGATCACGACTGTGAAATCGGTATCGCGCCGCTACACCGATCTTGCACTATCGACGATGGCATGTGGCAGCGACGGACGACGATTAACACCTTTCCGTAGATTTTTCTTGCGACGTGCGGTGAGCATTTATCTTCTTTTGCGCGCGGCGGCGTCGCGGGAAACGTCATCGATGATCGGGCCGCGCGTTGAGTAAGATTGATGCCGAGACTAATTCAAACGGTCGCTTAATTATCCTGGCGTACCCAACAGCCAATCTTACGCACCACCAATGCAACTCGTTCCCCCTTCGCCTGCTCGATAAAACCCGCTCTCTTAGACCGCGCGAATAAGCGGACCGGTCCAATTTCGGCGGCAAGCAATTACAAGCGTCGAAGGAGTGCCATCGCCGCCACCCGCGTTGCTTTTGCGACTTTTATTCCCTTTTTCCTTTCTTCCTTCTTGTCGTTATTATTCTGACCGTCGCTACCATCGGCAGCACTCGCCTCGATACTTTCGGTATATGACGCAACTCCGTCCTGCGGTGGGATCCGGTGAGTGAGGAAAGTGAAGCTTCTTCGCCTCGGTTTACTCCGTTCTTCCTCCCGAGGCACTCTCTAACGCTCCCCGCTTCCGTCACGGTTCTCACGATCTCGATCGCGAGTTTCGTCCGAAAATGGTAAAGCGGAGCGAGAACGTGGGCCGTAGTGAGAGCTCGCTTGTCGAAAAAATCAATTAATCTCAATCTCACGGCGACCGCGTGCGCGAGAGGGTAATTTCCAATTTGTCGCGGCACCGAAAAGCCGAGGAGTGCCAAAAGCGGAGAGAGGCTCGGGGACGGGTACATGCGTATACATGCATCAGATGCGTCAGGTGACAGACAGAGAGAGAGAGAGAGAGAGAGAGAGAGAGAGAGAGAGAGAAGAAGAAGAAGAAGAAGAAGCGTTGGATATCCAACCGGAGGATGAGCCTCAGGGGATTCGCGTAAGTGGCGAAAGTATATTTCGGTCGGATAAGGGCATCGCACGCGGCACCTCGTCGCCCCAGGTGGGACACTTCTTTGAGGCGCGGAGAAAGAGAGAGAAAGAGAGATCGCTTTCTTCCACCCAACTCGATTACGATCTTGAAAAGACTCGAGTGATCTTCTGCTCCTTTAGATCCAAGTGATCATCGTTGTATTAGGAATATTATGATCCAGTCGTCGCAGATCCAGTCAAACGCGATTTAAATAAGCAGTATGCATTATGTATGAAATTTTGAGTGTACGACTGTAATTTTTTTTAATTAATTTTTTCTACCTGTGAACTCATCCTATGTCTATTTTGATGGCAGTATACTTTTTTAT
>NW_017306059.1:4001425-4007967 GCF_001594115.1 Trachymyrmex septentrionalis | reverse complement strand
TTAATTAATTTTTTCTACCTGTGAACTCATCCTATGTCTATTTTGATGACAGTATACTTTTTTATTCTCTCTCTCGGGCAAAAAGTAACTATAAATGACGTATGAATCTTTTCTTAGCGATTGTCGCATCGTACACCGCAAACCGCAATGTACAAAGAATCAATATAATTCGATACACCTAGCGAATTCTCACGGAATTATTTATTGAGAAATGAGTTGCGGTTTTATCAGTGGTCAAACAGTTAATGTCCAAAGTCCAAAACCTATAATTACGATAACTAATAATGATGAATATGGGAAAACACACAAAGAAAATCTGTTCAGCAGAAATCTGAATTGACGCTATTACGTGGAAATTTACATAATCTCGTAATTCACAACGGTAGAATAAATTTACGCACATTGAATTGGTTTCATTCATCTCTACAGAATTCAATAGATAGAAAGACATTATCAATGTTGTTCAGAAAATATAGCAATGAAATTATAAATATAATTTCAACATTCTTACGTTGCAGATAGAAAATCAGTTGATAGCTTTTTCCAGTTTGTTGGCTTCTAATATCGAACTCGCACTTTCTATAAAATGATTGACTCGATTGCAATCGGTATGTTGCTTTCACGGCAATTCGATTCAACGGGCAAGGCCTTATTCGTCTATCCTTTACCTACTCTTTTCTGTCGAGCGTTCATCGAACTAGAGCATCGATTAGCGATTAAAGGAGTCCTTGATCTAGGAATAAGATCAGACGTTCGCACCAACCACGCATTCCGCCGCCGACGTTCTTTCGAAAGCACCGCGACACTGTGTGCAGTAGTTACGGTATCGGAAAGCAATCCGCGAGATAGATACTGCGATCTGCTCGCGATAGAATGCCAAGATTACGTATGGAGAGGATTGTATGGGTACACGTAGGGCCGCGTGCTCGTAGGTGTGCACGGAGAACGAATGGTGTATGCCGCAATGCACACTACCTTCATTAATGACTCATCTAATCGAGCGACTCGAGTTGACCAAACGTGATTGGTGTTAGATACACGAATCATCGTTAAACGTTGAATTAGTTGCTTCCCCACTTAAAAAGCGTGCTGTCAAGAAATAATCAGCTGGGTATGTTTTTATACTTTAACGGAGAGAAAGTGTGAGTTGTAAAATGCATATTGTTTTCTTCCTCTTTCAACATATTTTCCCTTTTTTAATAATTATTATTTACGAATCTTGAAACATACATACAATGCTATCGAAAACCCACAACAAAAATATTAAGTAAATTTTTTTAGATTTTTTAGAAATGTGTCACATTTAATGTGTTTATTACGTTTAATACTTGTTTGATTGTTTACTTTTTAAAGAAAATTATAAGATATATTCATAGTAACTACCAATAAATTGGAAAACAATCAATAATATGTTGTTAATAATAATGATTTTAATTATATACAAATACCAAGTAATTGTCTACGTTAAAAGGCAATGTTCACTCCCGAATTAAGAAATTAAAAATCTTTTTGTCCCTTAAATTTTAACCTATTTCATTTTTTCATTTTTTTTGTAAGTGTCGAATATATTCAGTAATCGCACAGCGAATTCTTACATGAAAATTGCTGTAAGAGATGACAAAACATACTTACACACACACACACACACACATATATATATATATAACGGTTATAAAAAGTATATAACGTTTCCGAGCCCGAGACGAATTAAGATGTAAAATAAATTATATTTTTAAGTGTAATGTGCCTCCTTATGCGAAGAGATACCATATAAATTGAGCGTATCACGAGCGCGATATAAAAGATAACGAACGTTCCTTCTTTCGCGCTCCTCCGCCGTGAAAAATCCGTGCAAATTAAGCGATTCGCAGTCCCTTTTCCATCAGCGCGCGAAAAGTGAAAGCGGATAAAAGCCTTCTGCCGGGTGGATCCTTATAAGAACCGGACGACGCCGGATTATATCACAATGATATAAAATGTTCGATGCGTTCCGTTGCTGCCAGTACCTTCGTCCAGTGGGACAGCAACATCGGAGCAACTCGCTTCTCCTTTCGACCATATACGGCGAGAGACAACGGGCGAGAGCGGAGGATCGGCAGACTTGACCGGTTAAGATCTGTATGCAAATTAATAAGTCCCTTGATACAGCTAACGGTCCATCGACACCCTCGATGGATTGCATGCAAATCACTAGTATATCGATCGCACGGTTAAGGCCGTGGATTCTTCTTTCGAAACTACATGCATTTATCGTCGCTTATCCCAATACGCTTGATCGTCGTCTATCGACCTCCCCCGGCTCGGCATGCGTTCGAATTACATAGCCGCGAGCCGCACGTCGATCGAAGGCCTACCTTTCCTTCCGATTGTGCGCGCGCGCGGTGGCATTGATTTGAATAAATTTGAATAATACGCCGCGCGCTCATGGAACAATGCTAAATCAATTGTAATTGTTAATAATCGCGATACCGTGTCGTCGAGATACCTGCACCACCGCTGTCCGCGGCTCGCCGCTTCAAGACTCCCCGCCCCCCTCTTTCATCTCTCTCCTCTCCGCTCCGCGAAAGGCAAACTCGAGTTCTCGTCGTGATCTGGTTACATTGCTACCCGTTATGTCGAGAGTTCGGAGTACATTCTTATTCACTCCCGTTACTCCTCCTGCACTTCTCCTTTGCGAAATGTACACATACGTTCCAGTATCATACTTACTTCTTTCGTTCCTCGGAAGCCTGATTCTCTCTGCCTCCCCCCTCCTTCTTCTTCTCTCTCTCTCTCTCTCTCTCCTCGATATCTTTGCCAGTATTCACCTTACATATCACTCATTTAAGCTTTCTGATCTGCTCTTTTCTGGACCTGGCAACACAGATTGGTGAGGTCTCAACTCTTTTGCATGAAATTACATATTTCTCTACCTTTCGACTTTATGTCTGGAGAAAATATGTCAGTTCGCGATCATCTAATAATCTGCGCCCCTGCACATGTTCTCGCCGTTCGTTCTCTTTCCTCTTTCTCTCTGTATTAATTCAGAGTTTTAATATTCTTAATAAACAAAATAAAATATTCTTAATAAAATTCATGCGAGTATCCATATTTCCCGCCCTTTTTTTGGTTATATCATGTCGGATATTTTAAATAACAACGTACTGAACTACTCAATAAGAATTCGTAATGTTTTGCAACGGTATTGGATTATTCAACAAGAATTTTTAGAAAAAGCGCGGTATTCATCAATCTTGGATGATAATTTTTTTGCTAACACAGAATAATTGCTAAAATATCAAGAATAAAATTGTGACTCCACTTTATTTATAGTACATTTTTATAAAGAAATGTTTTTTTTATAAAATATCTGGTATAAATAATTATACCAAATCAGGATGAAATTGTGATTTTCCTTGCAATTCAAAGTAGTATTGGTCCGAGTTTTATACAATAAAATCTAATTTTATGAAAGAATATGTGGAAAATAACTACTCTTGAAATGCACTGACTGATCTGTTCTATAATCTTTGCTGCAACACTCCCATTATCGTGATACGCTATATCTAAAAAAAGAATGAAACCAAAATTCTTCTCATTTCTGTTTAATAGAAAGCCATGTTCGACATCAAGCGCAATTTGCGAAGCATTTGCGATTTAAACCGATTTGTCAGCAATTATTTCGTTAGCAAGAATATATAATTAAAGGATGATAAATGCAAACGTATTAACGACTACAAAATCTAGACTGTATAATGATAAAAAGCACTAATTATATATAAATAATAATATGAGCGAATAAGTGTCGCGTTATTGAATTGTTTAAGTTTCTGCGTTGGATCATAATTATCTCAGTCCAGTATCGGCTTACTGGTTTCGAGCAACGACCGGAGTCATGAATGCAACGCCGAGATGTATGTCGAGCGTAAAGCCAGTGGGGCGTCTGCACACGATCGTGACGCAATGATTTTACATGCGCACATACGACATCATTGTAAATATCAGTGGCTATATGGCCTCGTAAACAAGCCCCCGGTTGGCCGAGGTTGGCCGAGAGTCGTCTCAATCTAGAATGCAGCAACGGCGTTCGTTTTGCACACGAGTTCGGTATCTCTTCCTTTGAGACTGTTCTTTCTACCCTCTTTCTCATTTTCAGATTAATACGACTTAAGACTCCTTTTTCTGAGACCTTGTAAACATACGCATCGTTAACTTCTCTGACCTGAGTAGCACAAATTGTCGCCTATCTCAGTAAATAGTCTTTCAACAATGTTTAAATTCTACATTTCCATTCTCACACACACACATTAATCATTTTAATGAGAAATGATTATCTGCGAGAATTAATTAGTATTCTGTAATTAGTAATAAACGTCGTATATAACTTTCGTGTGGAAAATCTCAAAGAATTAATAAATTACATAATCACATACTTCTTTAAGATGGTAAAACGTCGTTAGTGATGGAAAAAATCTGAAATATATACTTTAATGAAAGTACAAGTCCCACGTGCAAAAGCCATAGTCTCTTTCTTGATGGCAATCTTATAAATGACATCATATCCGATCATAGAAAACTGCCTCAATCCTCCTCCGGGCGGAACTTTCAGTGAAAATAAACATCTCTTGTTTGCTTCTAATTTTTCTTTGTTTTGAATGTTATTTTCTCGCGCATTTTATTGAACGCGAATTATCAGAAATGCTCACCGAATAGCATAATGACAGTGGTACGAATTGTTGCTGTTATTACATCGCAATGCAATCCCGACGGAATCGTTACGTTTTAATGAGTCGTATAGTATACTCCTACCAGGACGCGACGACGTGCTGCGGTCGCGTGTAATTCGTCGGTGTTAATAAGCAATTAAATAGCTATAACTGCTTGTTATAATTATTAACGCTGCATGTTATTAATACAGCACATCTTTATTCCTATTAAAAATAAGTAATTCTCTTTTATTTTGAAAATTTTGTTAATTATTTACTTATTTATTTGAAAAGTTATAAATTACAAGTATAAAATTGGAATTATAGATGAACATGCGATAACAAAAATCAATAATTATGAAAGCAATTGCATGCATGTGGAAGAGACTGATAGAAGAGTTCGCTAATTATAATAAAAAATATTTGTTATATTATTTTATTTATTATTTATTATATTCTGTTTCTCTTCCAACTTTTAGTTTGAATTAATCCGCATTAAAAACATTTTTTTTTTTTTTGAAGATATTCCGTGCGAGAAATTATATGTCTACGTGTGAGAATCGTTGCATAATTATGTAGAAATTTTTATGTGTATGTATACACATGGTGACAAATTTCGACGATTGCCAAATATTTTGTTACAGCTGGACCTGTAAATTAATACTTGTGTTAATAAATAACCCTTTGCAGTTAAGATCAACGACCGTCGATTACCGCGTTGGCGTGCGATTTTTTTCTTTTTATTCGTTTTAACGTAATACGAGATCGGACCGGTATTCCGCATATTTTAAGTCTGTTCTTTATCGATGAACTCTCTGAACTGGTGCATATCAATGCAATAAGTTAAGGTGAAACAAATATAGTTTGTTTCATTTCAGTTTATCGCACGGTGTGCAGCTCATAGATAGAGAGCAGGCTTTTTATCAAAAATAACAGAGAACCATGAAAAAAGATCGACACGAAGAAATGACGCGACGCAACATCCCACCGATCGAAGATTGCGAATATAGTTTAATCCAAGGCCGCGATAAACTATAAATTTTATTGGATAAATGATAATAGTCTTTAAAAGTGAGACCGACAGTATGAACTTTGCGCGAGAATCATAGTCAAGAAATTTAACGGAGGCGCGACATTTCTACAATATTTGTCACTGATTTATCGGCAGCTATATGCTGGAATTTCAGATTCGATCGATTGCATAGATTTCTTTAATATACCTTCTTAGTTTAGAAAAACATTTCACCTTTAATGCCACAGGTTTTTTCCATGCATTCAGAAATACATATAAATATACATATGTATAAATATGCTATATATCTGTACTGTTCGTAGACAAAAGTCTCCACATTTTCATTTCATAATAAATGATTTAAATACGGCAATACATATTCAACGTGATAACTAATTATAATCAAGTTCAATTATAATTATAATCAAGTTGAATTATTTCGGAGCTGTCATATATTACGCTTTGTTCGCTTAATCGTACAGATCTTATCGCTCGAACTCGTACGTGCGTATAAATATTTACTTATCTCCTAACGGGACAACGCGGATCAAAATAATAGATATCTTCACATCTGCTACGGTCAAGAGCGGATTGCCGAGATACGTCTGTACCGGATATCCCATATACATGCAGCTCACGCGAGTGCAGAGCGAACGACAGGTAGAAAGAAGAAAGTAGATACAGTTGCTGGGACGTATCGGATTATACACGGCCTTGCGTGCGGATCGCGAAGCTCTTATACACTGACTAATTAAAAATTATTTAAAATATTTCTTAACGTCGTGAATTTTTTGCTTATAAAAATCTAATTTGTACGGAACAGTAGTTATATTTTTTTCCTGGAA
>NW_017306059.1:3970703-4001325 GCF_001594115.1 Trachymyrmex septentrionalis | reverse complement strand
CACACACACACACACACACACACACACACACACACACACACACACACACACACACACAGAGCGGCTGAATAAACGAATAAACTTTCTTCTCGTGGGCGAGCGAAATCGGGTCTCTCTCATTTTCGGAGGACAAAACGCACACAGGGGAGAGAAAAAGGCATTCTCGAAAAAAATGCAGATCGATGAAAAACAAGATTCGCGGATTTTCTCTTGGGATTCCATGTGCGTGAAAGCGAATCTCGCGCAATACGAATGCCGATCGATCGGCTTCGAAATCGGAACGGAAGATCGAACGGTCAATAAATTCCTGCTATCTTTACGAGCTCGTGAATCGGTGGATATCGCTCACCCATCTTTCCTCGCCTTGAGATCGTAGAGCCAGATAATGTTACTCCGTCTCGTTACCGGAACGTTGTTCGATCGTCTTAATCCTGCAAAAATGAAACAGCTATAAGAAATCGTTAAGTTGCATGAAATCACGTTGATAATAGTAATATGTACACATATGTTATTATTATCTACTAGTATATAATATCTTCTATATAAGTATTTTAATCATAAATTGCTGATCATAATAATAACCTTCCTAACAGCAGTGCATCGTGGAATATGGTATTAACAGATTTGTTATTGATTGTTAACTAATTTTTAATTTAATTTTTAATTAATTAAAAATAATGATACTTCTCAAAATTATAAGACAGTAGAAAAAAAAAAAGACCATTTATATCTATATATATTTATTTACCGTAAGTTAGTACTATTCAAATAAATATTTATTAAAATTTAATACATTTTTTTCGCACTAGTGTACGCACTTGAATTAACTATCGTTGCTACGTGATCGATCCCATTAATATTCGCGATAACGTTAAAGAAGCATTGCTTATTCGCGCGACGTACGCTCACAATGTTTCATGACGTGTCTCGTATAACTTGCGCGATGATGGATATGCAGAAGAAGATCAAAGATCGTTTCGGTCGGATAATGCTTTCACCGTGCCAATTTCCGCGAGACATCAATGACGCCGTGGGTCGCATGTTTCGCATTTTATGGATAGGCGCGCGTGCTGCTGGCGCGGAGTTCGGGACAGGGGTAAGAATAGGAATACGAATGAGTTACTCGCGGGTTACTCGATCGAGTAAGGATCTAAGCCGCGGTCACGACGGACTGTGAGAACAGGCGTCGAGCTGCGCGCCAGCGCCGAGCGCGGCTAATATACGCGCGATACGCGGATAAGCTCGAATGACTTCATTCGAGCGTGACAGCTCGGGCGCGATCGATTACGCGCGATCGAAAGTCAAAAAACGGGATCGATCGTGGGATCTTGCACGCCTTGAATCTTTCACGGTCATTAGAGTCGGTGTGTTTATCTTTGCGCGTGTAATTTTTTAGTTTTCAATCTGATTTGAATTAAACCTGATTTTCTTGTTAGCGATTCGAAACACACTCCTTCTTTGTTTACTCTGTATAATCAAATCTGATATATCTAAAAGAGATATCTTTATCTTGATTTTTTTGTTTTATGTGAAGGTACGCACTTGGAATGTTATTTAATGTCTTCTTTTCATCATAACTATGCTAGAAAATGAAATGAAAGGTAAATGGAAACGATTTTGCTGAAATAACTACAATTTAAAATGTCTAAAAATTTAGCTAGGCAGATCCGAAGTGAATTTGGTTGGATTATCAATATTGTTACAGGAAAATCAAACATGATGGCAATAGTGCTACAAAATGTTTTTTATTCTTGCAATAAGTTCGAGATTTTTATATAATTTTCTGGATCCGACAAAATTATTTTCAGATCTGTGACTATAGTCAAAGTTTTTAGATACTTCAGCAAAACCGTTCTTTCGATGTGTCAGGAGTCAGGAGTCAATTTTGCATTTTGTCAAAGCAAGCCGGCGATAGTTTTAATAAAAGGTTTCCAATCGAGATAAAGAATGGGCGCAATCGCTTTTAATATGAGAATATCGGGATTATGTAATGTGGAACGGTAAAAAATGCACAATGATAACGCCTGGTATGCTCTCTCTGATCTTTCGCGGCAGTACGACGGATGCCGCTAGCATCCATGTGTCCTTTGATTAATGTAACGCGGTAGATCGTACCGCGTTCATTATTTAACCGCCTGTGCGGCGTGTGGGACGCTCACGAGGAACGGTCTCGTAATCAATTTTAATGATCGCTTTAAATAACTCAAACGCTTAAACAATCCGATTGCCGGTCGGCGAACCCGGATTGCTCCGCGTTGATACAGAAGAATGAAATTTAATTAGATTATCTCCAAAAAAATATTTACACTTATAAGTTTCGGAGCAGAAAAAATAAAATACAATCATCTTTCATAAAAATGTCATCTCCTTTGGAAAGAAGTACGGAAACTATCTACTATTTATTGTCGGTAAATTTCAGTATCGTTTTATTTTCTCGTTTACCTTTGTTCTTCGTACACCGTTCTTCATGCACGATCCTGTAAGTAGAGAACGTGAGATGACAAAAAAATCGTTTCACGGTGATTAATGTTACAATTTCGCGAGCCGCTTTGCGTAATTCGATTAAGAGCGGTTAATTACCGGCCGCTTTCATAATTTGTTTTTACGTCCATTAACGTTGCACGTGCTTTCACGCGTGTCTTCGCCCGGTATCGCGCATGTTTCATCACTTGTATCGGCACGATCGCGCGGCCTCTTCTCGCCGCAGCCTCGCTATACCCGAACGTCACGTCGCTAGTCCATAATAATATCGATATTATCACCGCCGTCATTATCTCCCGCCATATACGTCCCGTTAGATTCGAATCTCGTCGAGCGAGGCCACCCTTCCTCCCTCTCGTTCGCGATGAAATACGCGCGGATATAATCGTCGCGCTCCGTCACGTCGGTCGTCGAATGCGGTCCACCGCTGCGGTCTACAGCTAAAGCTCGGCTCGGATCAGCTTGGTTCAGCTCAGCTCGACGCCGCGTCGTGCAATCACATTATCAATTAATAATTACCCCCGTGTAATCGCAGTTTCCCACAATTACGCCGTAATCAGCAAGAGCCTGCATCTAACTGGCACATGTATCGTGTTGGATTTAATTCACCCGCAGGCGCGCTCTCGCTCTTTCGTAATTAGATGATTTAGTGTTATGAGATAAATGAAAAATTTGCAAAATAAGAGAAATAATAACAGAAGTAGGATTAACAGCGAAGTAAATTATTAGAAACTTTTAGAAATTATAAGGTAACTTTTGAAACCTAAATTTAAGTCGAACGTTTAACCTAAATTAAGCTTCAATATTAATTTTTTTTTTTTTTCATTTGAAATAAAAAAAGGGAGAAATGTACAAATCAATTTCATTTCACTTAATTGGGGCAGATTTCAAGTCAAATTTCATGCTCGAGTGAGTTTACGTCTTCACTGGCTATCATCCGCTGTCATCAAAGAACGAAGGACTAAGAACCCTGCCAAACACAGTCACTGACTGAGGAAATTGTAATTAAAGCCGCGAGCGAAATCTCACGCGTCTCGTGGTTGCATTTTGCAACGCAAGCGATCTCTGTACCATCTTGAACGCAGCGTCCGTCCGTATCGACGATACTCACACGGTGTGCGAGTGTTAATATCGTTAATAACCGTGACGTTTTGAAGGCATCATCGCGAGGGTAAATGAGACGCGGTGCTAGGACGATTCCTGATTCCGATGTTCGACCGTATAATTACGCGCGAGCGTTAGTTGCTAATGTGCATGAACCTGACAGCGATATATTCATGCATTTTCGTGCCAGATTAAGTTAATTAATAAAATTATATGATCTCGCATATATCTCTTTCTCATTCTTTTTCCCTTTTTACAAAGAATTTATAACGTATAAAACATTTAAATTGTAACATTTAATTGTTTTCTGGAAAATATTTAAATTTGTTCAGAGAAATAATTGCGTTGGAGCGAGATAACATCGATGAATATACGACGACGTAGAGAAATTTGTAATTTCGATTTTCCCTTTCGTAATCTTGTCGACGGTGACCTGAAAAAGAACGTACATCGAGGCACGAGGTGAACTACTTGTTCATATATGACGCGTATCTTCTGCCGGGCAGCTGCGTCGAAGGAGGACGTTGTTATTACTTCGTACAATTAGCTGATTCTCGTTTGCGTAATTAATGGTCGAATTGCCGGTTTGTGACGGCGACTTTTTTGTCAAATTAACTTGGCCCGCTCATACGTGAGACGCGATATATCGTCATATACAGACTTCGCGTACGCATCAGACTTAATGAAAATGTATATACATTTATGGTAATAACGAGTTTAAAAAAACGTTCTTTTAAATTTTGATGAAATAAAACCATTTCGAAGCTTGAGTAAATTGATATCTTTTTAATTGAGAAAATTGCGACAATTTTATTGATTAAATTTAAACTTATTAAATTTAATAGGTGCCTCTTTATTTTCGACAATGAATGCATAGTGTGAAAATTAAGTTAAAAACTGGAAGCTTCAGGGAGCAATGTCGAAACATTATTAGTACTCACGAAATTTAAATCCTGTTTAATTCAATCTCACCTTAAAGGGAAAACAATTTCGATTTCCATTTCTGTAACAAATCATGTCTAAAGTATACAATTGTTGCGACATGTAAAATAATAAAATGATTTATGACAACAAAGTAAGATCTTTTTTGAAATACGTGTCTGAATATCATACGACGTCATCTACTAAAATATATTCATCATAATAGATTGATAAATGAAGTATATAATTCGAAAGAGAATCATAGTGTAACTCGTATATAAAAAGAAATTTTTAATATTACTGAAAATTTATAAAAGAGGATATAATTTTCAATAATTCTTATTTTTTTTTTTTTTTTTTTTGCTAAAATGCCTTTGCTAAAATGTATTTAAGAACGATATCGCGATGTAAATTATTTGCTAACAAAAGCTAGACTACAGCTTGTATCCGATAAAGAGATCCGATAAGCATGTCCAGTGCTCCTACGACGATCGAAAGGCGAGCCGGACATATCGGTCTGTGAAATCCCTAAGCGCGACTTAGCGCGGAGCGGTAGCACGAGACGATCGATCGTCGAAAGGAGGATCGTCGTATATACGGAGGAGGCTCTCGGGTCACGAGCATCACGAGTCGTCGGCGGTAGCGAGCGTGGTAGTCGGCCAGGCTGAATCATGCCTCCTCCACGAGTATATACGGGAGTCAATTGGACGGTTACGCCGTCCTCGGACGAAGGGAGCAGCTACGAGCGGAGGCGCCTTCATCTTTACGACGAGGCGTCCTCGTAACTCCCGTCGTTTTTCCCTGCCATCCTCCTCGCTCTCGCCGGACTCGACTTTCGGTCGAAGAGGTCTCTCTCTTCGTCCTTTTTCCCTCTTTCTCTCTCTCTCTCTCTCGTTAGATCTTTCTCCCGCTCTCCGAGCGGGTACATATGAATACGAAATCCCGAAGCGAGTGGTCGCTCCCTCTCTTTCCCTTCCTCCGCTTCGTATGCGAATCGAACGATTTACGTCGCCCTTTGTCGAGACACACCTCGCGAGAAAAATGCCCGTCGTATTTATGATCGAGGAGAAAGAAATTGTGCGGTAGTAGTTGTAAGTGATATAACGAAAGAGGTGATGTAGCGTAAGAACAGCGCGCGCGCGTTGGCGTGTCACCATTCGACATCGCTCCGCTCGCGAAGCTCTATCGTTGGTTACTTTCGTAACCGAGACTAGATTGTTGCCGTGTTCGTATAATTTACTCATAAATGTAATCTTTACTTTATAATGTAATAAAGAAAATAAGAGTCCCCAATCGGGATTATAATTCACATGTACTCGTATAATATAATTCGCCTGTACATAGCGTTTAAATCTGCGGCTTGTAAAGAGTTTATTACCAGCAGTCGGAGTATGTGGATCCGCGAGATATTTTAACATACCGAGCGTATCACCTTTTCACCCAACAGACACGGTCTGTAATTTCTTTTTCTAGTTTAATCGAGCCTTCCAGGTTTGCGTCACACAAGAGATTGTTCGACTCCTACAAATTATCGACGTCAGACAAAGTTCCTTTTGACAGCATACTCAAACGTTCGAGAAAGAATTTGCGGTTGGAGGGTCACGCGGCCCATCACGGCTCATCGGCACGAGATAAGGTCGCCGTGCCCCGTGCGAAAGCAAGTGCCGATCGCTCCAATTACAGCGAGACCGATCGCGCACGAAGAGCGGTAGGAGAGGTCCGTGAGGTATATCCGCAGGCATCTCTCTGCGAGAGTACGCGCGCGGTTCCCCGTTCCGCAACAAGCACGATCCGCACTGCGCCGATCGGTCCTTACACGCCACTCGTGAGCGTTGCGTCGATCGGACCCATGCGCTGCTGGTGTACTCGCCTATCGCTGCCGTGTAGCGCGGCCACGGCGAGGGTGAGGTTGCGCTCACGCGAAATAGCTTTCGCACGGTGACCGGAGCAACGATCGTCGATCGCATGTAGGGTCTGCCCGCGCGAAATATACGTGCCGGCATCCATCGCGTTCGAAGATATAATTTCAGCCGTTTAATCGACCGGAGTGCAGAGTACGTTCGCTATTGGCCGCGTGTTACCTCGCAGAATCTGATAATGGCGTAATTTTCATCAGCGCTATTTCCAGCCTTAGACGGTTCTTAGGTGGATCGCTGACGAGCCACGTCCTTACGTGCGTCAAGAGCCTTCTAATTCCGTGACCTGTGATTAATTATATACTATCATTCTCGACAAGTAACATTGTGTACATAATTAATTAATCCTCTAGAATATTATTACTATTGAGTGATATAGCATTGCTACGGACACGTAAATTTTATGTACAAGGAAGTAACTCTTAATTAATGTAACGCAAGTTTTTCATATATTTCATACTTTTAATGATAAAATATCATATATTTGTAATCTAGACTTTTGTTAACACGAATAACTTTATTATTTGCTTGAAGGGAAAAAAAGAATATGCGCACTATCAAATCTTGAAATGGAATCTAATTTAATCTAATTGTGTGAGAGTATGTCTCCTCTCATATAACACTTAAATAAAATTATAATATAATTATATAAAATAATTGAAAATAATAAACTGCTTAAAAATGGAAATCACTTTTTCCGGTTACGCTCTCTGTTATGGTGCTGACCATCGGAGAGTCCAAACTGTATAAAAAATAGACAGAATTTTTAAAAGCTTGTCTTCGCTTAGCCTAACTTTTAGCATAGCAGATTAAATCTTCCGATGAGCACTGAAAGTTTAATTTAGCGCTCGTTTACTTGCGCATAAAATTTAGGTATATCTCGATATACCTAAATAGCAACTGTAATATTCTGGAGTTAATGTGACTATATATATTTTTAAATAATTTGTGAGAGATTTGTGATACCGTAACGTTTTAAACATTTATCTGAATTACATTGTTTACATTTGATATCTTACTAGTGACTTTTCTCTTTGATAAAAGAAAATAATTGATATGATATATAAGAGTTTCTTGTACACAAAACACAGCAGACGGTAGCAGGTTTAGAGTAGGCAATAGGCCCATCAGCCTAATGAATAGCCTTGAACAACTATATTTACGGCTCTATAGACCAAGGAGGAGGACCAACGTGAGCTTCCTCATCTCTCGAAATGGTGGGCCAATCTCGTTAAGTCGGATCGGCCAGTTCCTCGGCGCGACTCTGGATGCGTCTGTCGTCGTCACCGCATACCGGTGCCGTGACGCAAGGAAAGCATCGAAGAGAGAAACGGGGGATAGGGAACGATGGAGTCAGCGAGAGAGCAATTTGATTCGGGTCTCGGGGGCGAGGGCGGTGGGCCCAACGCTGACATCTCATTTGACTCTCGCGGGTAGGCTATTTTATTTAATCCGTGATTTACGTATGCGAACGAGGCGACCGCAAGGCATTCCCTCCATGAACAGCGGTTCTCGGGCCGCGCTGCGGGTACGTAAGTGTACGAGCAGAAGAAGATGCCCCGAAGATAAGTCCCACCTTCGGGGCAGAGTCGGGAGGGGAGACCGACCGAGATGCATAACTTAACCCTCCCGCGTGGTCGCAGTATGTAGGGAGAATTTAATCTCCACTTCGGCGCTCCCCTGTGCTTCTCACGAGCGGATAAAATAAATAAATAGGACGCCTTTTCGAAATATGTCCCCGTCTAGTTGAAATATATATAGAACGGTGTGCGCCGTCTCTGAGAAATTCTTGGGTGACCATACGGTTCTTTCCTCGCGCTTTTGTTGCTGCCCTTACCAACACGCTGACCTTTCCTTATTTCTTACGGAGATCACACGGATTCCTGGCTGGCGCGACTCGAACACCCCGAGGACCTCTCTGCGTGATCGTATGCGCTACGTGAACCGTCGTACGCGCGTGATCGGTGATTTCAACGCGCGCATCGGTGATTTCAATGCGAGCACGCGACATAATACGTTCCGTAGAAAAAAGACAGCTTTTGTCTTCAAATTGCAATTTCTACAAAGTATACATTTTAAAATTTTAATTAGAGAAAGAACGAAATTTCTATGCATAGTTGAACATGCGTGTGTATGTGTGTATGCAATATGCGGAAATAGCGATTAGTTTCACACTGTACCATCTTAACTCTGTAAATTTAGACAAAAATCAATTTCGATAGTGATATTTTGCAAAACTATTAATTAACATGTGGTGTGTTAATTATGATCAGCTAAAATATTAATCGATAAGAATTATAATTAAAAGGATAGATTAGTCGAATTAAAATGAACAAAGATGAAAAATACATTTTAGATGGTATTCTTTTTTTAATTTGCGATAAAAGATGTTAAATTAATGTTTCTCATAAAAATTAACTTGTTACTTGTTGCGTCTTCGTTCTTAGACGATTAAAAGAGCCCGATAAATCGAGTATATGCACCGCAAAAATTTTGCAATGTATTACAATTTCTCGCCTCTCGGGCATACATCGACCTAGGCAAGTGTTGATCTTGGTTGACGTGGTCGCGTTGCTATCGCCGCTATCGGATCGTCCTCGTCGTGTACCCGACCGCGCAGGTAATAGGCGTAAGAACAACGTGCGAACAGGTCGCGCCGGCGTCCCGAAGATTACAAATGTGGCGTTGACCTCCGGTCGTTTCAGGGTCACGTGAGCGCCCCAAATTATATGGAGCGAGTCGACGGATGGCCAGAGCATGCCATGGACGTGATGGGCCGATCGTGGCTAGGTCATCACCCGCTTACCAATCGCTGTACATATACGTCGCTCTATCCCTATGCCACGTATCTGCAGGAGGATCAAGTCGTTCCGGTATAGGTATCGTAATCTTCGTCAACGATAACCAAAACAGATATGACGCTCGATATGACGATTATAATGATATCCGCAATAAAGAATTTCCCCTGGTTCCTTCGGACAAATCATAGAGCAGGTGTTTCATCTCATTGATCAGTTTCCTATTTTTTTCTCATCTTTATATACACGGAAAGGATGATTTTACTGAAGTATCTAAAAATTTAGCTAGATACAGATCTGACATAATACAACGATAATTTTGTTGTATTATCAAAATAGTTATGACAGGACGCTCAAATAGATCATTATAGTTTCGAAAGTTTTTGCAGTATTGCTTATCAAACTTGAGATTCCTAATTATTCTTTCGTAATTATTTTGGTGAACAGAATTATTTTTTCAAATCTATATATTTAACTAAATTTGTACATACTTCAGCAAAATTGTTTTTCGAGTATAGAAACACACTGTAAACGTTTCGAAAAAATAAAGCTTGTAACTTATACAATAGCTTAGGAAATTTACTGTTGTTCAGATGTATATAATAGTAAGTATACCTAGCCGTCATTAGTTGTCACCAATCTATTTGTAAATAAAGCAACTAATAACCTGACTTAAATAACAAAATATATTATCAAAGATTAAGTACAAAAACGAACATTACAACTTTCCGTACTTAAGATTTATACTATGTGTGTGTGTGTGTGTGTGTACTCGTAATAATATATACTTTTATACAAAGTTTTATTCATTTGTTGGATTAAATCGTCTATAATGGGAAACGATGCGAGATATGATACCGATCTATCCAATAACGTTACTTACGAGATGATGCGCGGCCGCGCAGTATAAAATGCCGCGCATAACTATTAAACGCAAACATCTGGTGGCTCAAAATGTTCGATCATTTGCGTAAATCTCTCTCTCTCACACGCACGCACACACGATGATAAATAATAATCTACGCTCTTTAAGAAAGTTCTAAGCAATAATTTAGATTCTGCGCTCGCGGTTCGGAGAAAGAGCCTCTACAATGGATGAACCGTTGTAAGGAAGATCAAAGGTTATATAATCCCTCTACGTGTCTTGTGGGAATACGATTCATCTCCGTTGCAATAGTAATGCGCGCGCCCGAACGAGCTCGCTCGCCGCAAGATGCTTCTGCTTGGGATTCCTAATAAACGGTGCGTCGATGATAGGCCATAAAATTTCGCACGTTAATCGTGAACAGTACGCCAACGCCTCGCGTATATTCGTCCGGGAGCGAAGTTGTCTCTCCTTCCTGTGATTAATCGACTATAAAGTTGAGAGAAAGCAAGTGAAAAGAAATGAAGAGGTTCTTCCCTCGATCGATGAGTCGACACATTTTTCTTTAGCCCGGATCTTCTCGCTAATGAGCAATATTAAAGATTAATAAGTATATAAATAATTGAATGTCGAAAAACATGCAATCCAGTTAGAGCTACATTTAAAGTTATATAATATTTACTAATAAATGATAGTAATGGGAATATACGCACATCTCTCCGTTCGCGTTGCGAATAGCGACACGGTGGTCCTGGTTGCCACGTACGTGCGAAACGAGCGAAACGTCCCCGCGGAGTGTCGTAACTTACCTGGCAGATGGCGATCCGAGAAGAGAGGCACCCAGTGGAGATTAGATCGATTTTTCATGGCTGCTGAGAAAATCGCTCTCGAGCGGCTAACAAGCGCCAGATGCAAATCGCGGCCGTGCGCAGTAGGTCTGCGTTCTCGCCTACTCGCATTCGTAACGGGGCGGACAGGAGATAATGCGCGGCTGTCCAACAGAGAGGAAAACCGAGAGAACGAAACGCGTGGAGACTCGTCAGGCAGAGTTCCCGCGAGCCGACTTGATCCATTCCGTAAATTGATTTTACCGGAAGCTGCGGACGCGGAAAAATCCTCCACGAATGAAAAGCTCGATTTATAAATCGCACGCGTTGGCCGACTAATCAACTAGTCGCTAATTCTCGAATAACAGGTCGATAACACATGATATTTTAACGCGGGTACTACATCACGAGCGCCAGAGGCTTATCAGGACATATGCAAATGGCGATACGTCGCGTGATTTGTGAAGCGTTAAATATTCAACAATTCGCTGAGTTATCCTGCCGCGTGCGATTAGCACGATGAAGGCTAGCCACGTTCGACATACAAAACCGATCGGCAATCGTAAATATCGTATCGTGACGACATTATCGTCGAGCATATCGATTGCTTGGCCTGAGAGACGACAAACGCGATAAGTAGATCGATAAATTGGTCAGTTGGAAGAGAGCGACAAATGTTACACTGACGAAATTACATTACGCACAAACAAATATGATATTTGATTATGTTAAAAATATATTCTTTTTGCCAATATTTGATTAGTTAATAATTTTCTGTCAAGTCGAAAGTATATATATATATATATATATATATATACAATATATATATGTATATGTATACATACAGGTTATATCAAAATAATCTTCAAAAAATTTTTCATGGGCAAGTAGATCAGATTAAACTAAGTCGAAAAGTCCTCTACCATTTTGTAATTTTTGCAATAGTTAACAAGATATTAATTACTAACAGAAAAACTTACAGAAAAACTGTAAGAGATAAAAATTGTTTATTTTCTTGTCATAAAATTCAAAGAATTTTTTCAGAATGTTTTAATACCGTATTTTTTCATATTTGTAAAAATAAGAAAATGTATTATAGTACTAAAAAGTTAATAAAAAATTTTGAAAAAATTCTTGGAGTTTTGTGAAAAAGAAAGAAATAATTTTTCTCCTACAGTTTTTCTGTAAAGTTGATAATATTTGAATAAAAAATTATTGAAGACCAGTTTTCGGCAATTTTTAGCAATTAATATCTTATTAACTATTGCGAAAATTGCAAAATGTAGAGAACTTTTCGACTCAGTTTAGTCTACTCTACTTGCCTATGAAATATTTGGCGATTATTTTGAGACACTCTGTATATACATATAAAATATATAAATGTATATAGAATATATATGTATGTGTGTGTGTGTGTGTGTGTGTGTGTTCGAATAAAAAATTGTTTCTTAATCAATTCTCTATTAATTAAAAAAAAATTAATTTAAATGTTCATTTTTACGGAAATTATAAATATGGATGGGATTCCAAGGACCCAAATGTGTATATTAAGGGTAGAAGAAAAGAGTACGTATAGCTAGAGTTAAGAATGCGAAATAAGGTGAATGACAGAATTAAACGATATGAAAGTAACAAAAAGCTGCAAGAAATCAATACTTTATTAAAAACATTGTATACATTACGAAGATTTCATATAATAAAACCTTACAGCGAACTAATAATCGCTTATTGTAACATAATTGAAATATCTAAAATATTCATGACTGAGTGTGTAACGAATATAAGAAGTACAGCAAACCGTGCAATAAAGCTTCATCGGGGAATATTAAAAATGTAAAGGATATGTTATTTTACTTATTTCGAAAAATGTAATATAATTAAATTTCGACAATTAGACGATTGGCACGGCGTAATGTTTACGCGTAGTCACCGCGCAGTTATTTCATTACTGTGGCTCGTACAGGCAGGTAGTCGCGCCGCGTGCCTCTCTTCTTCACATTTCTTTTTGAAACGTAATCATGACAAATGCTAGATAATACGGAGCGTTGTACCTTATGAATCACTCACAGTATATGATTATCAGCTCGCGCGATTAATTATTCATAAAAGAATCGTGATGATAATCATATATCATGGAATATATATTTCGTACGGTTCATTCATTTGGAATTAAAATTGCGATGGAAAATAGAATTTATTACTATTTCGTAATAATAATTATGGGCGACAATTATTAGGTTACACTGACTCTAATCATATCTTACAGACATCGTAATAAGAAATTCAACTCTTTTATCTGAATTTATTTCGTAATGGTAACGAATTGACGTCTGTTTGATATACATTTCTAAAAGTTAACCAATAACTGCATAGTAATAGCTGTATATTATATTTTTCAGATGATATCTTCTTTCTCTCTACGATCTTGACGTAGTGGAAGAACTCAGTACCTAGAGGATATACACGAAGAGAACGGTTTTTCTCAAGTATATCAAAATTTTTCGGATCTGTCTGATATATCTAGGTAAATTTGTAGATACTTATAAAATCGTTCTCTTCCTGTAAAAATCCAACGACGGTGAAGCTCAATCGCCGATTTAATTAAAAGTGAACGAACCGCAGCCGGTTCGTCGTGTCGCGCGTTTGTTTCGGGAGTGCCGTTAAAGATATCGGACTAATGCACTTTTGACAAAACCCATTCGATAGAATTCTAGTTCGACGATGAAATCATATCTGCGATGTTTGACAGGAAAGTGGAACCCTCTTTGGGACGTTGCTGAGGTGGCCACTGTCACTGCAACGCTCTCACGCCAAGTGCTCCGGGTACGAAGTGATGCCGGCCGCGTAACGTCACGCACTTCGCAATAAGTGCAGTGTTCGCGCGGTTTAGCAACTACCGTTGCTATCGGCTAATCGAGGACACGATCTGTCTGTCGGCAAACGGTTCGGCCCTACCGATAAGAAGCGATCGATTGACTCGAATTCGTCTCGGCCTGTATTTTGTAACTCGTTATGCAGTCGTTAGTGAGCACATAACGATTGTATAACAAGTTACAGAATTCCGCTGATGGGTCGCCCAAAAAAGAGTTGTATAACTCTAGGGCGCTCATTTCTTTGCGTTATCCACCAGCTAAATCGCGTTTAATCTGCCTTGGTCAGAGCCTAGCTCTAGTAGTTTTTTTCTTTTAAAACTAGCTCGTGACGAGAGGTTGGATTCTATTTTCTGGATTGTCTAGATTGTTAGACAATCGGCAATGGGTACCAACTTTTCTCTTATCAGAGACGTTTGTCACGTCTATCAATCTCTTCGAATCACTCGTGGTACAGCACCACTCACTAGAACTAGTAGTTAGGGCCGTTTATGCCTGAGTCAATTTTAAACGTGATTTTGCGTAAATCAAAAGTGACGGACTCGATACGATCGATTTCGTCTTCTTTCGTGTGGGGCTTAACCCTTGTTCGGCACTTATCGTGTGTTTCGCAAGTACTCGTCGACGTGTGATGTTGATTCCACCGACCGAAATGGAAATCCTATCATGGGTTTTGTAAACGTGAAATACCGCAGTGTCGCGCGAAAGACTTTTAAATAAATAATTAGTCCGCGCGCGTTTATTATTCGCGAGTGTTTTACGCGAGTGTCCTGTGCGAGAGGATGTCAACCCAATTCTGAGAGGAGGAGCAGGCCTGGGAGAGACATCGGGCACCGGCGGAGCAACCTCGCTGTAAATATAATTTTTTGCTTGTGTAAAATCAATATCTTTTTCCTATTTATTCTCGGGTCGTTTTATTTTACAATGATTTAAAAATAATTAGAAAAAAGATTATTTTAAAATTATTTCGAAATATTTCATATATGTACGTATTTTTAAGATCTTGTGTTTAAAAAATATATAATTATTTTTACAAATATCTAATGATGAATTAAAAATTGCTTATAAAAATTATATATTTCGAAAATTGTATAATTATTTTCAAGACAACTTTACGTTTTAGTAAATATTTTTTAATATATTGATTGATTTTTTTCTGCTCTGTTTTAATTTATATTTTATATTTTGTTACAGAATCATCGTAGCGACGTTGCAGATGTAACTCCGCTGTTGCGCATCAAGTTGGTGAGTGATGCAATTGGCATACATTTTTTCTATAATATTTTAAAGAGATTTTTTTAGGGCATATGTGTGCGCGTGTGTGTGTGCGTGCGCGTATGTATGTATGTTTGTATGTATGTATGTATGTATATATGATCTTTCTTTTTTTTTTGAGAAAATAATTTTTTTAATCATATCACTTTTAAAATATGGAAGCGATATATCTAACAAACAACACATAACGTTATAAACTTATACTACTTTTAAAAGAAGATACATGTTTTATTAATAATGTCATTAAAAAGTTTAGATAAATTTATTCTTAAGTTTCTTATATAAAGTAAAAAAACAGCATACTTACATATGTAGGTTACAAATTAGTGTTTTTTGCTTGAATTAATTAAGTAACCTAGAAATTCTAGTTTTTAAAAATTGTGTCAGCGTATCTTCATACTCAGTTATGTGTAAAAAGATGTGATTCGCGAGATTTCAGATAATTTTTGCAGGCTATTAAATATTTCTCTCAATCAAGACCTACGGTAAAATGATTTAATATTGTCTTAAGAATTGTTTGGGATCTTAAATCTCAATTCTCGATAAATCATGCATAGAATACTGAGGAAATCTATGACATACGTAACGTATACTTTGGTATTTTTCTGCATAATATCTTTAAGAATACATTCCTGAGTATTAAAATATCACGATCGTAAAAAATATTGATTAGTTTGTTGGAAATAGCGCCTAACTACAAACACAAAAAATTATACGCGTTCATACGTTTCAAAAGCCGTTTTAGGATTAATAAATAAAGTGATTCATATCACCAAGGTTAATCAATTCCAATCACTTTAACACGTAATGGACATCGACCGAACACCGAATCAATTATTTCTAAGGCGGAAGTGCGACTCGCTTTGAAACTTAATCGGGAACTTCTTCGCGCAACATCATGCGGATACATAACAATCCCTACAGCAGTAATATCAGCGATCATAACCGTGATCGATCATTCCACTCGCGGAATGCGACACGGTTGTGATTGTACATTGGCGCGAGAAGCGCATGCATCGCACGTGCTCGCCGCTTCACGCCGCACGCGTAATTTATTACACGATAAACGAGCCCGGCACCAAGCGGCCGCGCTCTCGGAAAGTTATACGAGTTAAAGTTTTGCGGAGAGATCGACGATACGGATCGGGCGTTTCTCGCTCCCGGCCGAAGTCGTCGGCGCGCGGAAATTGATGCAGTTCAAGCAAGATTGCGTCAGATCGAGACCGTCACGGCGAGAAAAACTAGTAGCGGCTCCATAGATCTGTCGATGCGCGACAGTAGTGTCCGTTTACTTTTACCATACAGATACCGGCTTGCTCTTTTCCCTCCGCCCTTCGGCACAGACCGATCTGATTTCCCTCCTGGGATATCGTCGCTTTTGTACTTTATTAACTTTCTTCGTTCCTCTTTTGTCATCTCCGTAACATCGCCTCTACGCGCACGCAAGTAGAAATTCTCAAGTACCCAAGGGATTGGACATCATACGTTTGATTCACCATATTTATCAGGATATACTTAAGGTAAAATGAGATAGATTATGCATGAGATAAGGCCTGTTCTTTTTAGCTGAACTTTTGCACCAGTTCATCTTTCTTCCTCTTCTTTTCTCCTGGAGAGAACACCCCTGTAGAATGTGGTGTCCATTTTATTCTATCTAGAATACAGGTCCTGAAAAATATGATGCATCAATCAGAAATTATCTAAACAGTGTTTAATCTCTCTACACGCAAGCTCTCTTTAACGCTCTCTTTTTCTCTCTTTCTTTCTCTCTCTCTCTCTCTCTCTCCCTCATCGTTTCTTCTTTCTCGTTCTCGCAGTTAATAAGCCGCCGCCTGCGGACATCAAAGCTCGTATTACACGGCGGTCTCGTCGGTAATTGGACGCACGTTTAGCGAGCCAGTGCGTGCCGACATACGTATGTACGACGACGACCTCGTGGATAAGCCTCCATTGGTCCATTTGGAGTTCACTACTTACGTGATACGGATTGCCAAACGTATAGGCGGCTGCGGAAGCTAACGATGACGGAATAAATTAATTCGATATTTTTATTTTCTACGAAATGCGTGTATCAATCGACCAGATGATTCTTTATTTCAACGGTTTGAAAATCGCCACTCGTTTGTGATTTAAAAATAAATTCTTCCGTTTAGAAAATAGAAGTGGATTTTGTTTTACGAAATAATTGAATTCAATTAATTTAACGATTTAATCGGAAAAGAATTAATCGCATCATTTGCAACATTTTTACGGATTGCGAGGAAGAACGTGGGTTCAGTATTCAGCTCGATAAATATTGATTTATGAAAAGTCGACGGTTTACTGATAAAATTCTGAACTATGGCATATATAAACTGACCGGTAATCCGATCGACAAGTTCCCATGTGGCATTTAAATGAGCGGGCGAGTTTTTATCTCGTGTGCCGAATACTACTTAGCGGTATAATTTCGCTATTAATCTCCGCATTGCGTTACTCGGACGGTACTCGGATGGAGGACGATCGCCGATGTATATATGACCGGGTGAGTGTGTATGCGTATATCCCAGATACACGCAATTGACGTATTGTACGGTAACCCACTCCAATTATGCACGATTCGGACGGGATTTAGCGCCGTTATTCACCATTAATTTTAAGGTCTTATCCGAAACAGACTACGCGCCCCACGGTCCATTGAACGGAGAGAACCAAGAAACTTTAAGTCCATCAGGCTCGCCTCGGATTTTACGATCGGCCGTCTCAATATCGCACCGTCGTGTCGCAGGGATAAATAATTCGATTTCGAAATCGTTCAGCGAGGACGTTCGCCTGCTAGCGGACGACGTCGCAACTCTGTTCTGTTCGTTTCTCTGCTTTTCCATACAGTGTCACTTTTAAAAGAGCGCGTCATCTTGAGCATAAAAATCGTCGTATTACAACGTGAACGGTGCGTCGTAAATGCGTGAGAAGATGTACGGAATGCTGTTTTCTGTGTCTCGCGAAAAGTTACTTCGGCACTTACTGAAACGCTGGGACTTTCTACGAGATTGACTCTTTAATTGGCGTTAAAGCGAACTATTGTGCTCACGATTTCATGTTAAATTCGAAATGGCTATAAAACTTGAAAAACGTGAGAATTTTCATTATGAAACGGTTATGTTTACTGTTTTTAGGTTTTTTTCCTATGATTTATACTTATATATATCCTATTGTATGATTTATATTTATAGTCGAAGAAAGATTTCACTGTTGTGTAGATTACTGGACAGAAAAGAATCTTTATACGATTACAAGAGTAAGAGTACAGTATTGTTTTGCGAAATAAAATATCAATTTTTTCTTTCTCTCTCTTTCTCTTTCTTTTTCAAGTGGTAGATTGATTTTGCAGATACTGTGAAGAGCAGATTATACTGCGCTGAATTCCTCGTGGAATTCTTACCCCCGCTTGAATTCCTCGTTTATATGGCTCAGTCGCACCAGTCTACCAAATATCTTGATCGATATCGTGAGGATTGTAAATCGCGGATCACGGCCAGTTGTTGGGACTTTAATCGTTCGCAGCAGTCGACGGTTTACGGCACTTTTTCAGCTTCAGTAGGATTTTTAAGCACAGATCACGCGATGCGTTTGCTAGAGAAAAAAATCGTATCGATTATATACAATACATGTATGTTCGGGAGCGACTAAGTTCCGAAATTTATTTTCTGGAGATTCATTCACCGTTTGCCATTTAAAATTGAAGGATGTATGGCTATTTAAAATTGAAGGATTCTCGCGTCAGTTCTGAAGTGTGGATTGACGTTTACATATACGTACGCTGCCTCCGCATATATGTGTTATATTTAATATATATTATGTTCAAACTAAAATGCCATGTCAAATAATATATATAAATGAGAATAAAATTAATTCTTTCGCATCCATTTAAAAAATGTAAAAACTATTGAATAGCTTGAGAGCCGCTGCTCGCCGATGCAATCGCGGGAGAATTACAAAACTATTCAAATCAGGCTGCCCGATTTCCGAAACGCCATTAGTTATCCGGACATTTGAGAGGGCCGCTCATTTAGAATTCCGTTGATTTCGTAGGAAACGATCGCGCGCGTATGTCACCGGTTTAGAAGCGATAACTATTTTTTTGGTAGTCGCAAGACGAGTTCGGAGAAAGGAAGAGGAGCGCTTGAGATTGTGAAGCCAAGCAGTGATTCTACGTGGATATCGACGTAAAAGCAAATCCGAATTAATTCCGAACGTGTAATAATTTATATGTGCCTAGAAAAAAACATTTATTCAATTTATTTCCATTTTTTCTCACATTTCAGATAATTACATCTGATTGTAGAGAATGTAATTTTAATCTATTACTATTTCTTTAATATATATTTTCATTAAAATACACCTTTCGCACACTCTATTATACGTAATGGAGCAACATGACTAGCGTTCTGTACGTATAATGCAATACCTACTTGTTCGCCCACGAAATGGTGTAAAAGCACATTTAGCTACTACAAGATATAACTAGCGCAATGAATGGTTGAACTAAAAATTGATTTAACCAAAGTTTTAAATTTTATTCATTTCAATTAACAAAATTCAAGGACTCTTCCTATGCAAAATAAATAACAATAAATAAAGGGCAGCGTAAGAGTCAACACATTTCTTTAAAAAAGTGATACAAATTAAAAGAATAAAATATAAGTACAGAAAAGTAAAATAGAAGAAAAATTTATAATAAAAAATAATAGAAATGAAAATAAAATACAAAATAATTACAAGTTTCGGCTACCGGGGGGCCCTTGAGCCCTCTCTTTATTCATTTCTTTCACTAAATATATCTTTTATTGAAAATTAAAACTTTATAAAATAAATATTACAAGTATAAAAATATTACAAGTGATTAAATAAATTACTTAAGTTTTATTTTATATTATTTTTATTATTTTATCTAAAAACCACATAAAAAAAAAAACAGTTTCTATTTTAACGAGAGTTAACGGAAACGTAGAATGATTCGGGGTCAATAATCCTTCCTCTCTGCGATCTACTCCGAAAAAGCGAGCGCGTTACTATCGGCCGGGTATTCTTTACGGCGACAACGAAATCGAGGGAGAACTCTACTTTTAAGTGGCAGTACTTTTTAAAGACGAGCCTCTCGTCCCAGCCTGGAAGATGCCCCGAACGCGACTCCAATCGAATCGGTAACGAACGATTCGAGATACGGACGGGACGTTATATAGGACCACACACGTGGCGTCCGCGCTATCCTCGACCCGGTCCCACCAGGTAATGTTTCTTTTAAGTGCGAACAC
This sequence comes from Trachymyrmex septentrionalis, assembly GCF_001594115.1. Classification (NCBI taxonomy): domain Eukaryota; kingdom Metazoa; phylum Arthropoda; class Insecta; order Hymenoptera; family Formicidae; genus Trachymyrmex; species Trachymyrmex septentrionalis. The sequence goes on along the minus strand of NW_017306059.1, from coordinate 3,980,974 downwards.
AAATTGTAACTGAGACGATGGGCTTCTCCCCCATCCACCGCTAGTGGCCCCGGGTAGCCTGGGTCCCGGGTCGAGGAATATCTGGCGGATCCGATTTCAAAAGCTGTACATTTGGATCCACGATTACAGGGGGTCTGTACTCGGAGCATATCGCGACTCCGCGACTTCAATACTCCGAAACACTGCGATCATTTATTTCGTGTCATCTGCATTCTGATGAATGTGTAATGTCTCATTGAGCGATTAGTGCTGTACGCGTATACACGTCTACCTATAACGATGCGTATAATAATCGGGTAAAATTTTACATAAAATTACTCTTTTTGGCAGCATGTGCTTTCTTGAAAATAAACTCTTTATTTAAAATGAAATATAAGATATCAATTTTGATTTTAATAATTTAAAAAAAGTACTTCTCGTGTAACAATATCAACAGATGTATTCGACACGATGTGTGGTTTATAACTAAAGATTGAATTTTTTAAGGTATACATGTAACATTGAAATGATACAAATTAATTTTTACTCGTATCAGCCTTGACGCATACAAAATCGCGAATGAGAACCTGCACGATGGCACTGTGTATCCGTTTATTTTTATCAAGCTTTCTCGCCGCCAGTGAAAGCGCGAGTATTTATATCGAAGAATAATTAGTTATCGATCTTCTCTCGACTCCGACGGCTTTGGATGGGAGAAATAATTCGCAGAAGTAATCCTCATGACTGATTAAAAGACACTCGCGATTACATCTCGATTACTTTCGGCAACGATTTCGCGCGCGACATTTAGCACGCGGCCGCGGAACGCGGTTGTCCTCGATACGATTCCAAATAATCTTGCCAATTGATCGGGCTACAAGCCCGACTATTAAATCGCGCATTTTAAGTGCTACCCACCGGCGTCAGTCGCTTTCATAATTTATACGCGGCCTTCTACATTTTACGGCAACGGTCGCCGCTAAATTATCACCATTACTTTCCGTAATGTACTTAACGTTCACGATCCGTTTTATTAGATTCCCGATGTTCACGCGAATTTCGAATACATAGAGATAACCAATTGCGCCGAGCAAATTAATGGCAGAAATAAAGAACAGTGTGTTGTGATAACGTTACGCATTCCGAAATATTAATGAAGTTATGATCATTAGTATTAAACCAACTGACGGATATATTAAGAATCGCATTCTTTCGACTACGGATTATTTAAAATAATGATTGATTTTTTTTATTTCGGTATCTAAAAACGATGTTTACAGAGACACTCGACGATATATGTCGATCTCATCCGAGACGTTTCTTTCCTTCTAAATTTACATCGAATAGGCTATAAGATAGCGATCAATTTTAATCGATTTATGCGTAATCGTCTCCACCTGTCGCTGTGAATACAGTCAAATGAAGACATAAAAATTTGAATACATATTTATTGTGGTTTTGCAAAATTGTAATATCTTGTGTGTATATATTAGCATTTTTTTTATCACTCAAAATTAATAACTGTCACATGCAGATCATAAAAAAAATCAAAATAAAGAAAATGAGATGCTTCTGGCATTCTAATCGAGTTTTTCCAATAACATGATGTAGGTATCCGATCAATGAAATTGTTGGCATATAAAGAATTTCAAATTTCGATTTAATGGGCATAAAACTCGTTATAAATCTGTCAAAATCGATTTATTACATATAAACAATTTAATGGGTGGCGTTTGAATTCGAATTGATTCGAATGAATCATCGTTGTCGTTAAAATCTGATAACGAAGGGGGCGAAGCGAGACACGATAAATCTAAAACGACGGCCTCGACGAATGTTAATTCGCCTCCGTTTGTGCCTCCGATACGACGCTACTATATGCAGACTTGGTCGCGGGACAACAGAGCAGAATAGACGTAACCATCGTACGAATACGTGGGCATTTAATCGCGCGTCTTACGCGGACCACACCGAGGATGATATGCCTCGGAGGATATCATCGGGGCGCGTTATCGCGACCTATTAGACACGCTCGTCGTCTTATGACCTGTCGTAACCGAGCCCACTCTATGTCGCCTTACCAGTTCTCGACCACTTACCCCTGGGAAGACAATAAAGAAAGAAGACACAAAAGGTGGAGACGCAGAACGACGAAGAGAGAAGGTAGAACAAGAGGCACATACAGAGGCAGGTCGAGGGGTCAGCAGAAAGGCCTGTTTTTCTTGGTGCAGACCAACGAGCACCAATGTCCATGGAACGAGGCGTCAGGTGTCCTTGACCGTCAATGACGATCGCGAGAGATCGAGGCGTTGCACGACGACGATGCCGGAAAAAAATCGTGATAGCTAATCGTCGGAGGCGCGCCAGTCGAAACAACGTCGCGGATGTGACATGGTCGAGAAATCGACCACATTTCGTGAAAACGCGACACGGAGAAATGTCGAGTCATCGCGATATCGTTGAATAAATCGGAGCCTTTGACGTCGGAGGCTTGACGCGACGCACGCGTTTCGAGTTTGTATCGCGTTCTGCTGTATGCGACATTACGCAAGCATCGTTTTCAGCATCTCGTACACCTTTCCGATCGTTCAAAGTGTATTTTAAAGCTACGATATTTATTACGATGTAAAAGAAAATTACAAAAGTTTACGTATGCGTATGTTCAGGACGTATCTTCAAACGTGTTGTATTATCAATCTTATAGAAAGCATATCTGCACACATGAAGTAACGATCGATGACGAATTATTAAACCATTTGGCTATAAATGAAATATATTTTTACGCAACAGGATATCCAATGTTGATATCGTGTTATTAAGAAGCGGGAGAACTCGTGAACCTGCGTAATTTATATAATTACAGGTATTTGTCTGTCTATTGTGCGTGCGGGCCGTTCGGAGTCGCCCACAGACATACGTACGTATGCGCGTGTCGTCGGTGAATAAACGCTCGCGCGCGCGTACAGGTGCACGCATACAGAGCGAGGAGCGTGGATTGAAAAAAGAGGAGACAACCGGTTGTGCTACGCGCATAGGATCATAGAGTCTAACTCTCGAAAGCGACCTCTCCGTGACTCCGCCGCGAGAAGATGACATCGTGGTTCTCAACCTCGCTCGCAAAACACTCCTCGTGTCAAAAATATTGCCAGAAAGATCATTTACATTTTATATACATCGACTTATTCGAACAGAGAGAGAGAGAGAGTCAACGTTCACGTTGGAAATATATCAAGTGCGTGGATATGCAAATTCCTATTTTTTTTCTGTAGTTTCGCTTATTACTGTAATATAAATAAAAAATTTAATTTATATACATATTATTTACAAAGTGAACGATTGAGGGTTCAAACGAAGCGCAGCACTGTCATACAGCTAGTAGTAGACGCGTAAAAGTAATTTTTTTGCTAATTTGCACAAGCCGTGGTAATTGAAAAACATTCTTTTCTATTGTTAGCGAGGGAATCGTTGCGTTGCGAATAGTATCTTTATACACATTCGAAAGGTTTATCTTCTCGTAAATGGAAAAGATTGTAACCAAGCGGTATCACGTGGACAAGGTCCCCTCTGACTCGATAGCGATGGCAAACGATTGGCTTGCAAGAATTAAGCGGAGCCTGATTTATAGACCGATCGCGAGAGGCATCGTGCATACGCATGTACTTCTGTACGTTCGGGCGCGCATAAAACAAGCTTCCGGTCATCGAGATTCTCACAAGGAAAAGCTGCTTGCAAAATGCAGCTTGGCTACTTCCGAGACTGAGTATCTCTCCGAATGCATCGGCGTGCAACACATGCATAGAATCGATCGGTCACACGCGATACGTCGACACGATTTAATCGACGAAACACGCGGTCCCCCATCGCTGCTAGACGCTGACGATGAATCTTAGGACTCTGCGTTTCTTACGTTTCATACTTTTCTCTCTCTCTCTCTCTCTCTCTCTCTCTCTCTCTCTCTCTCTCTCTCTCTCGTCCGCTCTTCCGCACTTCGCCTCGGTTAGTCTGTCCATCTATCTTCACTCCGTTACAGCATCTTGTTCTTCCTCTTCTTCTTCTTCTTCTTTTCATACCCATCTTCCCCCGAAAGACAGATCCGCGAGTTCGTTATTTCCCCTCTTTCTCCTACGTTCGGATGCTTTTTTTTTAGTTCTCTCTCTCTCTCTCTCTTTCTTACTTCGTCTGTACTATTGGCCGGCACAAGCGGAGCGTTTACATTAATGTATGAGGTCATTCGTAAAGCTCGATGTGTACATACACATCGCGTCCCGCGAACGGGGTCTCGGTGCAGCAACGATTTTCTCGTTCACCAACAGGACAAAAAAAGGCCGCGACATGCCGCAACGACGTGTACCCCGATCTAATGCACTCGCCTAGCCACACGGGAACACGAGGCCTGTGGGCCACCGTGTGCCGCGGGCCGCGTGGTTGCATCGGGGACATTATAATGTGAAATCGTGACGGGAGCCCGAGCGGAGTGTTCGCTGATTGTCCGTTTCATTATGCTGATCGCGGTTTCGTCGGTTTAACGCAATTAACATATACGTAGGACGTAGGCCGGCTCCTTTCTCCTGGCTTGACGACGCGTCGACGACGACGAACCTGCCACTGGAATGCGGCGAAGAGAATCGCAGATATGCAATATAACAGCCATAAAACTAAACCATGAAAGGAGATGTCTCTGGACTTTAATGAAAAATACACTTGCCGCAAGACTCTACCGCGTTTCTCCGTATATTCCAGAAAAAATGGAAAGACAGTTTTTTTTTTCATTCACAATTCATTCTGGCGCCGATTACATTTTTATGTGAAATCTTCATCATTGTCACGATGATGATTATTTGGTCGTTGATCGACACAAATCTGTAGAAATATTTAATTTCAATGTTTTTTCTCTTAGTTGTTATGAGAGAGAAATAAAAGCTGCGATAAAATATTTCCACAAATTGTTCGATTAATACAACAAGATAATCGTCATTGTAACATCGACGAATTGTATATCGATGAAAACGTAGTTGGCATCAGAATTAACTGCGAAATGAAAAATCACGATTCAGAAGTCCCACATTCAGAAGTAGAAAATTAAGCCGAATTGACTTTTTATTCTACGAGCCGCGCGCGCGCGCGCGTGCCGTCACTCCTGATTTATCGCAACTATCGAATTAGCGAGAGCCGTATTAAAAAAAAAGTCTGCATCAATAACCATCCGCCTGACGTCCGCCCACAGTACGTCTTCTTGTCTTCGACTTCTCATTATCAACGCGGGTAAACGCGCACCGCGGGATACCTAGCGTACATTCCACAGTTCTACTCACTCGGCATCTTCCGATTGACTTCAACAGATACGAGAACGTGCGGTACATTACTAAACTGGCCGTATACGATATATGCACCACGCTTTCAAAATTCCGGATATATTTATTGTGCTGCGACGTCAAATTGCAGCGCTACTGCTAGCTGCATGGTACAACACCGAGTCATAAACATGCAGATCCGCGACTTATTAAGCAGGCAATAAGACGACGTGTTTGCCGGGGCGGTCGACGCAATCGCAAATTTATTCACGCATTCGCACAGGCGGTTGCGTTTCACCGCAGACTCCTTCGAGTCGTTGTCCTCGTCGGCCGTTGTCACCGCGTCATCATCGTCTTCGTCACCAGCTTGCTGGATGACCAGAGGCAGTAGACGTGCGCGATATACTACGCGAGAGCACACGGATTATACATCTCGGACGGGATATATATTTGCGAGGTACGTGTATTACCCGCGGAAAGGAGGCCTGGTGGAGAAGAGGTCGGCCGAGAGGTCGCTCGGTAAATTGGTCGCCACGGCGTTACCGTTGATCTACGGCAACAGACGCGATAGTTATGGAAAGGTTACCGTGGTGCGCTCGATAAAGCGTCGCGCTGCCTGTCCCCGGGAATCCGCGACGGGGAACGAATCGTAAATCGCGGAATCGCAACCGCTCGCTGCGGAGGAGAAGAAAAAAGAGGAGTACCTGCGCGAATCGAGCGAGCGCACGAGAGGAAGATCTCTCCTAGGAAGATGCGCGTCGTGCGCTTCCGTTTTCCTGTGCTTGATCATGGTGCGGGCATACGACTGCGAATTCTACCTTTGGTCTCGGACCATTTTAGCATTTTTGCTACGATCACTTTCGAAACGAAACGGTTAGAAACAGAAATTTTTTTTTTTTTTTTTTTGCATCATTCCATCTTCAGGATAATCGATGTTAACTCTTTAAGGATAGGAGCCTTCTAATGAAGGAACTCAAAGGTCTTGTTTTCTAAGGGTTGTTAGGGTGATCCTGAACAGGATCAAGTTTGGCTTCGAAATTTGAAAATTTAAATTAAAAAACAACAATTTTTGGTTATTGTGAAATTTGGCTTAGGACATTCTTGGTATTGAATACTGAATTTGAATGTAATCTGAAAATGTCAGATTTTGAAAGAGTAGTGACTCCTAATGAAGGAGGATCTAATAATAAGTCACAAGGCTTGTAATAATAATTATTATTATTAGAAGTAAGTTTAAAATCAATATTAACTTTGCTACTTTTTTTGTAGCACTGATAAGCTTCAAATCAAGAGAAACTGGAAACTTGATGTTATTTCACAATTAAAAAGATGTTCTACAATCAAATTTGATGTAAATCAAATTATTTTTAAATTTCCGGCCTACATTATTAGATTCACTATTCTGAATTTTTTCTTTTTGTTCGTTATGTAATCATGAATTATCTGTTATATAATTAGGTATTATTTTATTATTTGAAACGTGGGTATATACAGTGAGATTTCTAGATATTTTTTATTAACATCTGTCCTGTTACAGGTAAAACCAATTACACGTTCTTTTTCGAAGAGTTCGAGAGAGATAGAACTTAACTTTCTACAGAGTTAAAATACAGATTACGCAATCGCGTCGTCGGGATAAATTTAACGCAGGGTACTCCAATTCCTCACGTTATAACCGTGAGAAAATCTTTTGTTTAACAAGCATGTTCCTCTCTCTTCTTCTCTTGTCTCTTCTTTGCCTTCATCTTGACCAGATCGACTTCCCGGTACACCCACGCTCGTGTCATCGATATATCACACGAGCGCATCCAGGCGATTCCAGTGCGAGCGTACATATGTATGGCGAATTTGGCCTCAGGCCGAAGATTCCGCGATGTTCTCGATTTACGAGAGAACGAACAATCCTTTTTTGGAACGGGTCGAACTGGCCTCGTATGTATGTTCGTGCGGGTAAAAGATACGACGTACGAAAGTTAAAGAGAGCTCTCGAGTTTTAAATGCATTCGTAAGATAAATTTTCCAAGTCGGATTGGATGAGCGTATCACTTCAACAAACTTCATTCGATCGAAATGAAATGAAGACGGAAGTGCTTCGCGTGGTACGCTTGACATATCCTTTATTGCAGTCTTAAGGACTCTCTGTTCTCCAACGTGAATTCGAACTCAGGCAAAATACGATTGCACGTGAAACACGAACTCCAACCAAACGAACGGCGGAGCTCGCAATAATAGCGCTCTTGTGACGTATTGAACTTTACAAATGTAAAGTGTGTAATAAACGATTCACTCTCACCATCTTCCGCTTGCACGACGAGCGTAATATTTCGCGTAAGAAGGATCGATAATCGTTCTTGCGTCTATGGGTCGAATCCATGCGGCAATATGCGATCGCGTAATCTCTCAATTGCACGGGTCAACTGCATTGCGTGGGAGTCGACACGGTTTTACTCGGGACGTAAGCGGGGACAATTGTATTTTCACACCGAATCGTGTCACACTGGTGTGTTGTTGCCAGCGCGCCGCCGACGCACTCGCGGAGCCCTTGATTCTCGAACCTTGCGTCACTATCAACATTTCGAAAAGTTCTTAGAAAGCGTGAGTAACGCGCGCGCGGAACGAGAAATGAAACGACTGCAAACAACAAGGACCGCTAACCGAGGGACAATATTCTCCCGAGCATGTAACTATACCGCGCACTTAGGCACTCGTGGTAGATGAAGCAAATATTGTTTCGTGTCGACTACGATGTAGAATGTGCTAAATTTCAATTCTCCTTTTGCGAAATACCATTCTCATGCACTTGCAAGGTAATTTTCGTACAAGCAGCGACTCGATATTCGCAAGAACGCGTCGGTTCGTCTCCTCGACCCTCCCTCCGTTCGAGAGCGTTCGCGTGGAAACTCGCTCTTGAATAAACTTGGTCCATACTTGCGAGCAGCATGTACCAGCGAGCAAACAACGATGCGAATGCCCGCAGCGAGAAGAGCAGCGGCGAGCGAGGGAATATCGAGGCATCGTCGTAGACCTACGCCTATTCCGGATGCGATCGGATCGAGACGCCATTAATAACAACGCACTTACCGATCCCATGGCAGGTGGTAGACCGCATGAAAGTCACGACCTGACATTTGCCTGGGTTGGTTGCCCGCGCCCGATCGCGCGCTCGTCTCTCGAGCCCGAGAGAGCCGATCGCGATGCGATTTTTGCCCGCGCCGTCGAAAGAGAGAGAGAGAGAGAGAGAGAGAGAGAGAGAGAGAGAGAGCTAGAGAGCAATTTCAAGTGTAACGCGGCTATCGCCACCACCGCCGATGCTCCTCCGCGATCTCGCGCTCGCGCGCGCGCTGCGTACTCGCTTCGCTTTCTCTCTCCGCTCGCCCCCTGCCTCCTATCCCTAATCGCCTTTTCACTTTCAGCGACGTATCGACCTCTCCATATTTTCTCGAGAATCATTACCTGGTCTTTCGAAGCGTCGCTTTGTCGACTCGAATTTAGTACGTCCAAGACTTCGCCGCAGTTAGTCCCGAGGAAACTGTACCCCTCCAACCTTTTTATAAGTGTAACATGAGACTTTCATCCCGTAATAATATTTTCAAAATTGTCGCATGTTTGTAAAGAGCTCTGCAAAAATGAAAAGTTCAGTCAAATTGACTGTGATATTTTGTTAACCTCACTGAGAGAAAGGATTTTGTTAATTTAACAAGCCATCAATCAACCTTTAACAAGTACCTGTAACTGTAAATATGCGACAACAAATTTGGTTTGTTATGATTGCTGCTAGTCTGCTATACACCAATTATTAGTAACAGAAGCAAACTATATAGAATCTAACCTGTCTTCTGGATAGACTTTAGGCTCGTTTATTTAGAAATCGTAGATGATCGTGGAGTCTTAAGTCGTAGGAAACTGACCGAGCACAGTCAAATATAGAGAGAATACTTGACTAGAATTTGAGACTCTGCAAAAAGTCTGTACTTTTATATATACGAGTATATATATGAGCCTCTTATTTGCTACCAATACTATCGATTATTACATTAACGAATGAGAAGTAATTAATTTGCAATCGTAACAAGAAATCGATCGTTTTCTTAACAAATATCATTTATTATTTTTTATTATAAGATGCTGATCAAAAAAGCCTTCACAGGTACAACCATAGAAAATGGATAGATTTTACGTAATCGTAACATTATTTGAAAATTGCTACTGGCATGTATTCGCACAGATTGAGAGCGTTGTACGGCGTATAACGGTTTTCTTTTCTTCAGCATATTATCGTTAATAGTACTACGTATTATTGTTGCGTCTCGCAGTTTAATGGTTCGCGAGACGCGAGCGTTTATCTTTCGCGATAGCGAGGAGTCGCGGACAAGGCGCATCGTAGACAAGCGACAGCGGGTGGTGGTGCGTATCGAGACCGTTCGCGCGGTATGCGCGCGCTAGTTCGCGTGCTCCGAGTGACCTCCCGAGTGATTTTACAAGTTCGCTCTTCCTCCTGGCAACTGATCGTGCTTCCCCCCTCCCCCCCCTCCCTCCCCGCCTTTCCCCGCTGCTCTGAATCTTAACCCATTGAACGCAACGATCGGCGAGAGGAAGGATCGTGATCGAGGTGAAAGAGCAGGGATGAAAACGCGCTCGCGCGAGTCGCGCTCACTCCTCTCTTAGAACAATCGCTTCCTTTCGTTTCATCAAGTCGATCTCGTAGAGCACTCGCCATGGGCGACGCCACGCACACACGCGGTATTCCAGCGCACATAATATCCGTAACGGTATGCGCGCAAAGAGGCAACAATACCCATTGCTGTGGCATACTGAAGTTATTCCTCGCGTGCATAAACTTATGCAAAACAAAGTCTTAATGCAATGGTAACTACATTTTTATCTGCTTCTTGACGTATTTGCTATTGTCGTTCGATTTAGATAATGTCACGAAACAATAAGTTACACGTATTATACCAACATATTAATTAATACTATATGGAATAAATTACTTAACGATTT